>NC_048220.1:127012615-127057843 GCF_002007445.2 Ailuropoda melanoleuca | reverse complement strand
TTCTTTTCTTTTTTGGTTTCTGACCTCTTTGGATTTGTCTAGTGCATATTTTGCTTGGGTCATGATGGATATTTTTGATTTTGTTTTCTCATTCATCCATTCCTCTCTGGGCAAAATGACCAGAAGGAGGAATTCACAACAAATGAAAAAACCAGAGGTAATACTTTCTGCCACAGATCTAATCAATATGGACATAAGTAAAATGTAAGACAGGAATCCATCAAAATCCTAGAGGAGAACACAGGCGCAACCTCTTCGACCTCAGCCACAGCAACTTCTTGCTAGACATGTCTCCAAAGGCGAGGGAAACAAAGGCAAAAATGAACTATTGGGACTTCATCAAGATAAAAAAAACTTCTGTACAACAAAGGAAACACTCAACCAAACTAAAAGGCAACCTACAGAATGGGAGAAAATATTTGCAAATGTTTTATCAAATAAAGGGCTAGTAACCCAGATATATAAAGAACTTATCAAACTCAACACCCAAATAACAAATAATGCAATCAAGAAATGGGCAGAAGACATGAACAGACATTTCTCCAAAGAAGACATACAAATGGCCAACAGACACATGAAAAAATGCTCCACATCACTCGGCATCAAGGATATACAAATCAAAACCACGATGAGATACCATCTCACACCAGTCAGAATGGCTAAAATTAACAAGACAGGAAACACCAAATGATGAGGATGTGGAGAAGGGGGAACTATCTTACACTGTCAGTGGGAATGCAAACTGGTGCAGCCACTCTGGAAAACAGTATGGAGGTTCCTCAAAACAAGTTAAAAATAGAGTTACCCTATGACCCAGCAATGGCACTACAAGGTATTTACCCCAAAGATACAAATGTAGTGATCCAAAGGGGCACCTGCACCCCAACATTCATAGCAGCAATGTCCACAATAGCCAAACTGTGGAAAGAGCCAAGATGTCCATCGACAGATGAATGGATAAAGAAAATGTGGTATATATATATACAACGGAATATTAGTCATCAGAAAGGATGAATACTTACCATTTACATCAGCGTGGATGGAACTGGAGAGTATTATGCTGAGAGAAATAAGTCAATCAGAAAAAGACAATTATATGGTTTCACACATATGTGGAATATAAGAAACAACACAAAGGATCATAGGGGAAGGGAGGGAAAACAGAATGGAAAGAAATCAGAGAGGGAGAAAAACCAAGACAGACTCTTAACTATAGGAAAAAAACTGAGGGTTGCTAGAAGGGAGGTGGGTGGGGAGATGGGATAACTGGATGATGGGCATTAAGGAGGGCACATGATGTGATGAGCACTGGGTGTTATATGCAACCGATGAATTACTGAATTACTGAAACTAATGAGGTACAGTATGTTGTATAATTGAATTTAAATTTAAAAATTTGCTGGAAAAAAGTAAGCTGCATAATTTCAAGGCAAATTTGCATATTTAATATTCATTAAGTTGTCACTTATAGCATGCTTCTGGTACAAAGTAAGTATAGTTTAATTTTCAGAATTGAGCAAATAACATTAACTTAAATATTTCAACACAAGTTACATAATTTAATATAATTATAAAATAAAATGGTAAATATATACTGCCCCAAACCATTAAGTTTTTCAACGTTGTTTAGAAAATACATTTTTAAGATTTATTGATTTATTTTAGAGGTAGAGAGAGAGGACACACGGGGCAGAGAAGGGGCAGAAGGAGTGTGTGGCGGGGGAGGGCTGTCCTAAGCAGATTCCATGTAGAGCATGAGCCCTACTCAGGGCTTGATCTCACAACCCTGAGATCATGACTCTGAGATCACAGCCTGAGCTGAAACCAAGAGTCCCATGCTTAACAGATAGCACCACGCAGGTGTCCCTAGGCTATACATTTTAAAATCAAATGGCAATTTCCCCATTTTAAGATAGCAAGTATCTTTTATCAGTATTTCCATAGTTTTTCCTACATTCATAATCAGGATATTATCTAATAATTTGTTAATATGAACAATGTGCAATTCATGTTTCTAAAGCCATAAAGTGATTTTTCTGACTATATCATCCATTCTCTACTCAATTTCATACTGCATTACAGCTAAGAAATTTTTTACTAGAGACTAACTTGGTAATTTTACTTGCTTGATTGAAAACCTTTTTGTTATTCCTTATTACCATTAGAATAATGGTTAAACTAAAAATCCAAGAGTTTTCCTAATAAAAAATTAAAAATAAGAAACAAACTATGATGTGTTGTTTGCTTATTGCATATTAGAAATTTGAAAGATATTGCTAGAGCTATTCTGCACTTTACTTAGTAGTGAAGATCATTATCCCCATTATATAAATGAGAAAGGAGAAGATTTAAAAAGTTTAATGACTTTCCCAAAGACACATACGTGCATCCAGAAATTCATCTATGCTTTCCAAATCTGGAGCCAAGGCTTGCCCATTTTCAGGATTGTTGTATTCGAGATAAATGTCTTCCCAAAGCAGTTAAGAGTATTTATTAATCTTTTTCATTTTATGCCTATTTTCCCTGCTAAAAATAAAATCATAAATTTATTCCTATATAGATGGCCACGACTTTTTTTTTTCTACCAATCCAAAATGTTGGTCATTCGCCCATTTCAAGGCTCTATTTCTTTCTATAACCTTTCTTGTAATACACTAGCTAAAAAGTTACTTTCTTTCTTCTTAACACCTAAGAATTTCTTATGCTCACATAATTCAGGTTCAGAAGATTTCCTGTTTCATCATGTCTGTATTTTGTATATGGGAAATACTTTCAAATGTTAAGCATGGTTCTCTCTGTCTAGATGCATCTCATGGTCTTCTATGTTTTTTTTCCACTGCTTGAGAAAGGAGAGAAAGTTTTCTCTACTTTCAAGTGTCATAGACTTTTCTCTCCCCTTTCCTCCATTCAGCCTAGGCAGTCATCTATTTTCCGTCTGGGAATATGTTTCTCCTGTCTAGTGTTTGAGCAGTATGTGTTCTCTCTGTGAATTTTCTCTTGCCATGTGAAAATGAGGGTAGATAAGGCTGTGTTTGGCATCGAAGTTGTATTTGCCTTCTGCCCATTTACTTTGTGAACTATGCACACAGGAAACTAAATGTGTTGATGGAAGAGGGAGAAGAAGGAGTCAATGGGAAAGTATTAAAATGACAATGTGTTATGCCAGACACAGTTCCTCAAAACAAATCTTTCTACCTAGTAAACAAAGTTCAATTACTTTTTCTTGTGTCTTCTTTCCATAGAGAATGTATCTTTCCAAATAGTAGTGCTTATCTGCAAAGCAGCATCATGCTATGATGATGTTATTTTCCTTATGGTCTCTAAGTGTTCTAAGTATGGACTTAGATATTAGCCAAATATCTACATCCTTCTGTATTTATGTTACTTTTTTCCTCACTGAGCTTACCCTTAGCACAGGTATAATCACTCCCCAAAATGGATGAGCTACATAGCAAGTGACTATTAGGGGAATAACAGGAAAATGCTTAAGCAGCTGACTTGTTTAGTTTTTAGATTTTGTATACAAAATTCCATCTGCACTAATCAATCATCTGGTTCCCCAACCCATTATTCCAGCCATACACAATTTCTTTTCTGAGACATTATTCTGCATCTAGTCTCTGGACTTAACCAACAAGGTGCTCCCTGTTCATGGTTTTCCACGTTGGGGAATAGATCAGGAAGAAAGCTGCTATGTGAGCAGTACCTACCTATTGTAGTCACAAGATGGAATTTTATGTCCCTCTCTCTTCTCTTCTAGATCACACATTTGGGCCTGGAGAATGGAAATGGGTGCTGACAGATCATACGTGTTTGCCTGGCTAGAATGGCACCAAACAATTTTCCTTTGCTGATTTCTAAGGCTCCTTAGCCTTGGCCCAACTCAGTTAAGTTTTTCTTAGCTTTGACCTTTGCAGAACTGGGGCTCATTAATGGGCATAGTTTACCATGAACTCTCAAAAAAACAGGGAAAGTTCTTTCCTTAACATACAACGGACAACTTAAAATTCAAACACATCATTTTCCCTACTAACCAAAGGCTGGACACAGTATCTCTTTGAACCTTCTACTATTCTACAGAGTTTTGTCTTCTTTACTAAAGCATAGTCTACTTTCAGGTAACTATACTACAGATGATTAATGGACATATATTCCTGGCGAAACACCAGGGTCCATTTGTGTTCTAATATTGCTCTTGAAATATTGTATTGTAACGAGCTGGAGAATGGGTGCCAACATGTATTATATCACACAGATAACTTGCCTGAATACACAAAGGAATAAGTCTACATTCGTAAACTCCATCTGCACTTGTCAAGCTTGAGTTTGAGCTGTGCCCTATAATTCTAGGGAGACTTTTTCTTATCTATGAAATTCTGACTCCAAAGTAGGGGTCTTAAAAAAGTAATTCTATGCCTTCTCATTTCAGATAATTTCCTGAGATAACTAGAAAGTGTATTCTTATTAACAAATCTAAACAATTTGCTTTTTCTTCCCTTTCCTTTCTTCCTTCCTTCCTTCCCTCTCTCTCTTCTTTCTTCCTTTCTTTTCTTTCCTTTTCCTTTTCCCTTTTCCTTTTTCTTTACTTTTCTTTTCCTTTCCTTTTCCTTTCCTTTCCTTTCCTTTCCTTTCCTTTCCTTTCCTTTCCTTTCCTTTCCTTTCCTTTCCTCTCTCTCTCTTTCTTTTCCTTCCTTCCTTCCTTCCTTCCTTCCTTCCTTCCTTCCTTCCTTCCTTTCCAGCCACACTGTACTTACTCAGGGATTTTTAAAACATGCTTTCATTAGGTCACAACATTGTCAACTCAGTCTCAAAGTGGTCCACTGGTATCTCCACAATGGCTATAACTTATTACAACCTTATTACTGTATATTTGTTATCAAAAAGGCCCTTGATTATTACATCAAAAGTAATTGGTTATAATTCTAGATGCTGTTAATATGCTCTTTGTGCATATATGTGATCCTAGGAACTTTTGTCTGTGATGTGTTAAGTCCCCGCATGAATTGGGAGTGGATCTCTGCCTTCAAATTTAGATTTGCAAGAAATAAGCTTATAACATGCACACATGTGCACACACACACACACACACACACACACAAACAACTGAATTTCTTACTGCATCACCATTCTGATAAAATGGCAGGAAAAATTTAAGCCAGTCTTTTCTGTGAACCATCTCTCCTCCAGAGAAGTTGGAGCCTCTAATGGATGGGTTTGGATTTACCAAGACAGTAAGAACTAGCAATCTAGAATGTNAATTAAGCCAGTCTTTTCTGTGAACCATCTCTCCCCCAGAGAAGTTGGAGCCTCTAATGGATGGGTTTGGATTTACCAAGACAGTAAGAACTAGCAATCTAGAATGTTTCCTAATATTTGTATTCTTATTCAATGCATTATTTAATATTTGTCTCTTCAAATATCGGTTAGATCTTTGAGAATAATATCACATACTATTTAACTTTATCTTTAGAATATCTCAGAAAATTTTAGTGGAGTAGATTATATCCTTTATTTTGTATTTATTTATTTTTTTAAAAAGAGCATATAATGAAATATTTTGAGGCAAATTATAAAACTGTGCAATGTATACAAATAAATATTCAAGACCAATTACACAGTATGATTACTAGTTGTTTTGTCTGAACCTATATAGAAGTTATTTAATAATATTTCTATAAAAAATATTTGCAAACACATTTCAAGGTTAAATTCTGATTAAGTTTATTCTCCCCTATCAAGTTAATTATCCCATTCCAACTTCTCACACCCATGCATGTATACATACACATACATGTTTGATGGGTATTAGAGTTTATCAGTTGGTGCCCCAAACCACGTCCCTTGGGAAATAACATGTATTTATGTGAATTTGTGTTTATGTATGTCTGAATTTGTTATTGGCATAGAAAACAAATAAAAATATTTGAAAGAAAACAAGGTCAATGCCAATTTGATTAGCTTTTGCAAACTAAAGTAACTATTTTGGATTGTATAAAAACTCCAATATTAATTGGATCAATCTGTTTATTATCCACAAAAGTATTCTTGAATAAACAAAATTATATACATCCCTAGTATAATCAATTATATTTTAAACTCTTTGTGCATTTTATGATATCCAAGTGAGTATGCATGTTAAACTAATCCTATGAAAAAGAAAACATTGACCCTGCTTTTATGAAGATAAAATAGAAGAAAGTGAACTAGCTAACTGAGATATTTCAAAATGCCGAAGACTGTTTTATATATTTCGGAACTAAACTTAGGCTAATTACCAGATACAGAAAAAAATAGAAGACAAATAGGAAAAGTCATTAATGTCTTACATTTATATATTTTGCTTATGGCTCTTATCACATTGTTTAAATAATTTCATATGAAATTGATATTATTAATACTGGTTTCTACCAGAAATAAAGCAGTGGATAAAATTTAGAAATGTGTTTCACCCAATATTTTCACACTTGGCCATTCTCATTCATTTAAACTAACATACGGGTATTCTTTAAAATTAAATGAAAATAGTTTTAGCTAATGTCTCAAAATTCCCTGTTGGATGATATAACCTAGACTTTAAATGACACATAAATGTAACCTTAATCAATAATGAATCAACATCTATATTTTATAATTTAGCTGAAAACATTTTCTACGGCTTCATTAATGGTAAAGATAAGACCAGTTGCATCCTTGATTAAGCTAAAAATATGTCAAAGCTATCACACTCTATTCATCATTTACATAGAGTCTATTGATAGTTCACAACTAAAGAATCATGCACAAGGATAGTAACATCATGATTCAGTGCTAATTAACTGCTTTTGCTGGAAGTCTTCCTGTTAATATTATCATGTCATGCTTGAGTATTTTGAATTATATTTTGTGAGGTATGTTTAATATAGTTTCAATTAATCCATCATTTTTTGCTTATTATTGGTAATATATAAACAAAGATGAGCCTTTAGCATCTTACAATTCAAATGTCTTTAAGTACAGTATAAAACTAATATCAATCTAAACATATATATGAAATTATTCAGATTAATCATTATTACTTAAAATCAACTATATATTTTTTTAGAAAATAAGATATCCAAATTAGAATCTACCCTGTCTTGGAAACATTATTTCTTTAAAAAATGCATTGCTTATGTGCCCAGACTTGGCACCAACATAGTAAATACGGTGTTTAAGTTCACCTACCTAACCATAATACTTGATACGTTTTTTTTTTCCTTTTTAAATTAAAGGCATTATTTTTTATTTATTTTATTATTTTGTTATTTTATTTTTTTGGATGTAGAGTTCCATGATTCATTGCTTGAGTGTAACAACCAAGTGCTCATTGCAATACGTACCCTCCTTAATACCCATCACCAGACCAACCCATCCCCCCACTCCCCTCCTCTCTGAAACCCTCAGTCTGTTTCCCGGTGTCCATAGTCTTTCATGGTTCATTTCCCCCTCCAATTTCCCCCCCCTTCATTTTTCCCTTCCTTCTCCTAATGTCTTCCATGTTATTCCTTATGTTCCACATATGAGTGAAACCACATGATAGTTGTCTTTTTCTGCTTGACTTATTTCACTCAGCATAATCTCTGCCAGTTCCATCCATGTTGATGCAAATGTTGGGTATTCATCCTTTCTGATGGGTGAGTAACACTCCATTGTATATATGTACCACATCTTCTTTATCCATGCGTCCGTTGAAGGGCATTTTGGCTCCTTCCACAGTTTGGTCATGTGGACATTACTGCTATGAGTGTTGCGATGCATGTGCCCCTTCTTTTCACTACATCTGTATCTTTGGGGTAAATACCCAGTAGTGTAATTGCTGGATCATAGGGTAGCTCTATTTTCAACTTTTTGAGGAACCTCCATACTGTTTTCCACAATGGCTGCACTAACTTTCATTCCCACCAACAGTGTAAGAAGATTCCCTTTTCTTTGCATCCTCACCAACATTTGTTGTTGCCTGCCCTGTTAATGTTTTCCATTCTAACTGGTGTAAGGTGGTATCTGATTATGGTTTTGATTTGAATTTCCCTGATGGCTAATGATGCTGAACATTTTTCATGTGTCTGTTAGCCATTTATATGTCTTCTTTGGAGAAGTGACTGTTCATGTCTTCTGCCTATTTTTTGACTTGATTATTTGGTTTTTTGGTGTTGAGTTTGAGAAGTTCTTTATAGCTCTTGGATACCAGCCCTTTATCTGTACCATCTTGCAAATATTTTCTCCCATTCTGTGGGTTGCCTCTTTGCTTTATTGACTGTTTCCATTGCTGTGCAGAAGCTTTTTATCTTGATGAAGTCCCAAAAGTTCATTTTCACTTTTGTTTCCCTTGCCTTTGGAGATGTGTCTTAAAAGAAGTTGCTGTGGCCGATGTCGAAGAGGTTACTGCTTATGTTCTCCTCTAGGATTTTGATGGATTCCTGTCTCACATTGAGGTCTTTCTCTTCAATAAATGGTGCTGTGAAAATTGGACAGCTACATACAGAAGAATGAAACTCGACCATTCTCTTACACCAGCCACAAAGATAAACTCTAAATGGAAGAAAGGCATTATTTTTTAAAGTTAAGATGTTTTAAACCATCTGTGGCCATACCACCCTAAATGCATCCGATCTTGTCTAATCTGAGAAGCTAAGCAGGGTCACCCTGGTTAGTGCGTGGATAGGAGACCCCCTGGGAATACCAGGTGTTAGGCTTTGGGGCATCTGGGTGGCTCAGTTGGGGTTGAGCATCTGTCTTCAGCTGGGGTCATGATCCTGGAGTCCTGGGATCGAGCCCTGTGTCATGTTCCTTGTTCAGCAGGGAGCCTGCTTCTCCCTCTTCCCCTCTGCTCCAGCTCTCTCTCGCTATTTCTCTCTCACTCAAATAACTAAATAAAATTTTTTTTAAGATGCTGTAAACAATCTCTAAAAATTCTTTGCACAGAATTCCAAACAACTGTTACAAATAAGTGCGTTGTCCAGTGTGTGTTCTATGTGTGGTGGATGAGTATTCTGGTATTAACCATTTATAGCATCATCCATAGCTCGGTTTAAAGCACATTGTGGTGAAGAAAAATATGTGTCTTTACTATTCTTAGACCATCTCCTATTTTCATTTCATTTTCATTTCGGTGGAGTGTTGATCAACTTCAGTGTTCCTCTGATAACCTCTTGGTTTCACAGCAGTTGCACTGATAACACAATGTTAGAGCTCTCAATGGCAAATTTGAGTCTTCAGAGTAGAAAATTCCTCAACTGCATTAAATGTCATATACTCCTAAGCTACTTATAAACCCTTAAAATTAAGTAAACACAAATCTGTTACCCCAAATTATTCTAGTGTGAAGTATTCCAGCAGCCTGAGAAAGCCTTTGAATGTCCTCTGAGTGATAAGAAATATAGGGATAATTTTTGTCATTCCCCATTACAAGGAAGACAATCCTTGCTCCACTGCCAGCAATACTTAAGGGCCCCATGCTCTATTAGTATTTCCAATATCCCAGAGACACAAAATATTAAGTGGTTAAAATGAGTGAGTTGCTACTTAAACACAGTTTAATTCTTAGCTATTGATGCCAAATTATATTTAGTAAAGGCTATAGCAAAAGACTATAATAAAACTCGGGTCATCTAAGAATTTAAAAAATACACACACAAAAAAGCATAAAAGTAAACATACCCTTACTACGTGACTTAGCAATTTAACTCACACATATTTATCCAAACTAAATAGAAACACATATGCACACAGACTCACATCAAAGATCACAGCAGTATTCTTCACAGTAGCTAAAACTTGGTAATGACTCAACTTCCAATTAATGGGTTAATGGACAAACAAATTGTAATAAATCCAATACATTGGAATACTAATCAGCAATAGAAAATAGCTAACTGCCAATAAATTCAAAAGCATTTAAGATCATATTATGTTGGGCAAAACAAGCCAGGCACAAAACGATGTGGTGTTCAAATACATTTATATGACATTGTAGAAGAGGAAATTAATCTACAGTGTCAGAAAGCCTATCAGTTTTTATTTGGGACTAGGGAAAAAGAGCATGAGGACATTTTTAGAAGTTATAAAAATGCTTTCTATTATTGCGATGGTGAAAACCATGGTATATGCATTTATCAAAACTCATTAAAAAGGCACACTTCAAATGGATGTGTGTTTTTTAATGTAAATTATACCTGCATAAAGTTGACTTAAATTTTCAAAAATACTAATATTCTTTCATTGCTTACTGTGTATCCTTCACTATCTCATAATTTTGCATATATTCTTTTACTTTCATTTGGTGATTCAGAATGGTGTTAAAATTATTTTAATGTTGCAATTTTTTGGTATCTTATTTTCAACACAAGTTTTAATTATCATAAAATAGGTGACGAAAATCACATAAGTAGGAATAAAAATGTTCAGGTCAAGCCAATATTCCCACTTGCACAGTAATAGTAGAGTATTAATTTGAAAACTAGTCTTTTCTGAATAATACAATAGTTGGAGTGAAACCCACTATATGGTATAGCCTTTTTGATGTATTTTATAGGTTACTTAATTTGACTGCTATAAGTCTTTAATGAAGGTTCCTGCCCATAAAGAGGAATTTCACCAATTCAAAACATTTTCAGAATTATATCAATTAGAGTGTTTTCAATATCTGTTTAGCAATTGCATTCTCATGAGAAAGGGTATATTTTATTTTACTCAGCAAGTCAACAAGTATTTATCGAGCTTTCACAGGATGTCTCATATTGCACTAAGCAAATTTATTACTTCCTTACAAGTACCTATGAAACATGGGGATATTTTCCCAGAGTTGCTGTAAAACATATTCCATGGTATTGATTAAATGAGGATGAAAGAAAAGGGAAGAAATTGGCATTTCCATGTAAGATTTTTCCTTTTTATGGCATAGTATATGCTTTCATAGAAATGTCTCCCATTTGAGTATAGAAAACAAATTGTATTGTGAATATTATCATACATATATCAGACATTGACACTAACTTTAAATACGAAAGTCTTTGAGAAAGATTTCTGCTGTCTCTGTGTGTATCCCTATGAACAAATTAAGGGGTGGAAAATGAGATATTGAGGCAAATGAAAATCCCTTTGGGTTTATTTATTTCATATAAGCCACCTAAGTGCAAGTTCCTTTCCAATGCTAAATCCGAAAACACAATTTCCAAATTATGAACTTGCAACTTCCCTGAGCCTTGATCCTTTGATTCTTCCCTGTAACAATATTCAATTCCTCATTCATCCGTCAGTCACCACCTACATGCCCACACCAAAAATTAATTTCAGACTACCCCAGAGAATATCTTCAATGTTAGCTACTTTATAAATTAACGTAATGAGACATGTAAAGATGTTTTTTGGAAGATCATGTGCTGGTTTGGGAAGCAGAAGTACAATCATTCAGACAGGTGCACACAAAACTCTGAGGTTTTACAAAATTTTTTTTTTCTTAAATCGGAAATCATTGGTTATTTTCTGAAATCCTAAATGCAGTTTTATCCAAATTACAGTTTTCCAGTTTTTCTTCCAAGTTTCCAGTCAGAAAATTATATAAATGTATACTTGAAAACACCCCTCAAAAAGTATGACTGGTATAGTTGTGCTTCTCTAAACTGTACAATCATTAAACCGAAAAATGATATTAGTGAGAAGATGCAATGACTAACCAGTGGGTATTATTTTAAAACAGACACAAACTTTTATATTTCTTTTGTGAATGTTGTGGATAAAAAGATTACAAATACCTGTTTTGCTGATCCTTATCATACTTAGTCTACCTGTAGTACAAGTACAAAATAACAATTAAAATGAAAACAGTATGCCCACTACTTTCTCTTTTACTTTACACTGGTTTAAATGAAATAATATAACAAAAAAAGAATACTTAAATGAAAACAATACACATGCTATTTATATGCATTGTTCAGCCCCTTTAGCTCAAAAGAAGGAGTAGAAGAATGTTATTATTCCTATTAGAAGGAGGACTCCATTCATTTCTATGAGTGGTTGACTTCAGGGTAAGTTACAATTTAAAATTTCCTACTGGGTTAATAGCAAGTACCAAAAGTTCAGAAGAGCATTAGTAATTACTTCTCCTAAAAGCCAAGATTTATTGGGAATATCATGCCGTTTAGCATTACACATATCCTGTTCTTTTCATTGTGGCTTAAAATACATGCAATTTAATGTTTCTGTTCGTAAAACATTCAAAGACTGTGTCACAATCAGAATAGTTTATTTGACTATTTCAAGTTATAATATATATGTATATATATATAATTCTTATTATTGTCATTCTTTGTGAAATGCATAAAACATTATTAGTATAAAAGATGATTAATTCTCAACATCTCTGATCTATGATGAATAGGTCATACATGTAACAGATTTCTCTGAATTGAACTAGTCCGGGTGAAGTAAGGGTCATAGTAGGGTGATTGGAGTACAATCCAGGGAATTGTCTAAGTTTTTAAGGACCACCACTAAAGTTACAAATGTATATCAACTGCAACTTCTGAGATCACTTGTGGATTCAATCCATTGACATGCCAAGAAGTTCTATAGCTTTTTTTTTTTTTTTCTATTAGCTTTTTTTTTTTCTTCCCTGCTCCTCAGAGAATCTACTTGACTTGCTGCTCAGATCCTTGTCAGCGGCGTTGTGGCTTCCGGTTCCGCTGTGTCCTTGATCCTTCTCATAGTCCAGCACTATTGCTTCTCTACCAACCTCGTTCTGTTCCCACTTCACCGAACTAGAGCAAACCCTTTCCTTCCTGGCTTTTGTTTCACTGTTACAGTGCCAATAATTCGGAAATTGCTCTAAGCGCTCATTATCTCACAGTTATTTTAATGATGTATTTATTTATTTCTTGTTACAGACTTCTCAGGCTTCCTCACAGGACTCAGGGGATGGGGAGTGAAAGAGAAGCCAAGACAGAGGATTGCCTGAGCAATTAGCCGTGGTGCCCTGAAAACCAGCCAGTGTTTGACGTGAAGCGCAAGTGCCTCTGTTCTCTCTCCCCAAGACGCTAATTCCTCACTTTGAGGTTCCCAGGTTTTCTGTATGAAGAGAGGTAAGAGCTTGCTGGCTTTTCACATATATTGAGTAAAATGGCCTTAACCGTCCCCTCAGCTTGACTGAATTTTAGACAGATTTCCTCCCAGTCACAGGCCCCTGACCTCCCCTGTCTTAGAGCACTTACTTCAAACACACAAACAAGAAACCATCTCCACTGTAATTTTTTCCTCTGCCCTTTTGAAATGTAAATCTTCTCCCAGGCTTTTGCCAGTTTTACAACTCGGGACTTTTTTTATTCTTTTACTTTTTTTTTTTTAATACTTAGGCACAGTCTCTATGAAGTGTAATCATCAAGATAGAGGCCTTATCTCCTCCTCCTAATCTCTTGTATTATGAATATTAAAAGGCAGAAGCCTCACTTTGATTAGCAACTGTTAGCAAAAAACAAAGTAAACCGTACAATTCAATAACTGCTGACTACTTTCTTTCAGCGAGGGTTCCTATTTTGTTTAATACGAGAAATTAAAATTATATTAATTTTAATGGTATATATACTTACATATTCTAATAATATATAATCTACTATTATACTAGTGTATAATTATTAGTGTTACATTAGAATTATATAAGCATAGTATATGCTATACTAGATATATATTATAGTTTTATACTCAAAATTGAGCATGCTGTTCCTCTAATGTGGCAAACTGAGGTGGTATGAGCCAATGTGGAATCAATCTCCACCACTGAAATAATAAATTTGGAAGTTGGACTGGGAAAATCACTGGCTAATATGGACAGTGAGAATTTTGCATAAGAAGGTTAAATCCTATCTACATATCTGAGCTGCTTCAAGTGAATACCTTCCTTATTTAAAAGACACTTTAAACATAGCTTGGCTCAGAACAACAACAATAACAAGACATATCTTGGCTTTTAATTCTCTGCATCATCCTAACTCCCCAACATATATAACCAAGATGGAGTTTGAACTAGATTAATCTGAGTTAAGGTAAGTGGCCACACTAAAAAACCCATTACATGAGTGGGTTAGTGGCACTATTTATGCATTAATGCACTCTTCCCCAATAAATAGGCATCTGTCTTAAGAGCTTAAAAAATAAAGGTGCTTATTTCAATCAGTTTATGTAAGTTCTTATTTGAGTTTGGCATAAGCCTACATTACAAGACCTGAACTCAGGGCAAGTGAGAATCTTATAACTCTTTAGGATTTCAGATAACTTTTGAGAATAATTACTACATTTAGGGAAAAGTTACATTTAGGATGGAGAAGAGAATAAAATTGAGAATTGCAGAAATAGTTCTGTTTTTATATTTCCTAAGTAATAAAGATCAATATGGGAAAATGCAATAAAGATAATTTTTACAGTAAAAGTAGCATGAGGCTAAATTATTATTTCCTTTTTGCAAACTACTAATGAGATGAAGGAAGGAAATGGTGACATGGTTAAGAGCAATACAGACCCTGGGTCATACTCTGCTTTTGATTATGGCTTCTCCTCCATGTACTGCCTGTGGGACTTTGATACGTTACCTAACTTTCTTTCATCTCAATGTAGATATTTGCAAAATGGGATAAAATATTACCTACCTCATCCTCTTTGTATAAATTTTAAATCAGTTGAAATTAATAAGGTCCTCAGAAAGAAAACTGCTCTGGCATATAGCAAACATTGTTAAATTGTTTGTTAAATAACATAAAATTGTTTTAAAAAATCACAAAACCAGTTCACCATGAATAACTACAGAAGAAATGGGGCTCATTTCTATGTAATATAATTCAAAGACCTGGGATTAAAAGAGAGAAGATGGCACAAAGCAGAACTATCACACTAAGGATCCTAAAACTGTCTCATACAGAAGCAGCCATGCCACAAAACCCTAAACAATCATCTTGAACGTAGTGAGAAGTATACTGAGTGGTAAAATGCATATTTTCTCTTCCTTTCCTGGAGAGCAAAGAAAAGGTCGCTGACAAAACTGAAAGGTGAGCAAGGGTGAGTGCATTGGTGGAAACAAGGGCGACCTGCAGAGATAGTATGTAATGTTAAGGAGCAGGTGCAAAGTGGACAGTCATAGGTTTGGGAGATGGGATCAAGTACCGTAAATCCAGATTCCCTCATTCATGCCCTCCAGCGGGGATCCTAAAGGGGGGGGGAGGAAAAGGATGACTTTCATACAAGGGAAAGAGAGTCATGAATTCTCTCACTCTAAATTTATTGTATCAGTTTTTGATTACTAAATAACTGAAAGCACTCTACCTATTATAAGTGGAAAAAGAAGTCATTAATGATTATTAGGGAACCTGCAGATTCATTCGGAGGAACAGAGAAATTGTGACCCTGCTTCCCTTCCAGGTGCTCCTCAGAAGCACACAGCAGGAGCTCGCCTGGGGATAAAATGTCACCTCTGATTCCACGGAGAATAAAATAAGTATGGTCATTAGACGGCAGTAGCTACTGTCACCAGACCGATACCATTCTGCAAATTGGTAACCATTAGGAACCTGTGCCTTAGCTAAATATAAAAGCTAATGCCATCATCCCTCACATTTGCAAAAAATGGAAATCCTGTCCTGAGTTTCTTTATTCATGCTATTCCCTTCTGGAGAGAAGTCTTATGTGGACAGATCTGAGTGACAGAGGACTCAGTTCTAGCTGCAGATGGAACTGGAAATGGAAGTCTGGATTCCTTTGCCAGGATAGTGGGATTCATAACAAAAAGGTATAAAAAAAGGATATTCAAAAGACGACATTTTCCATCCCTTCTTTTACATTAACCAATGACCAACATAAATCAACTACAAAATGTGTAACAAAACTTCATTTCATACAGACAAAAAGACACTTTCATAGCAGGCTGAGTGTCCTAAAATAATTAAAAGTTATTTTAATTTTATTCGATTCTTGAACTTTCAACTCAAAGATCCTTATCAATAAGGATACATCTACTGGGGAATTTTGGAGATTAAAAAAAGATAATATATGTGAAAACACTTCTGGGGGTAAGTTGATAAGTACTTTCATCTTTTAATTTTTTATTCTATCAGTCTGCAAGAGCAGAATCCTATATTCCTCACCTGCTCTACTTTTTATTCTCTCATTTCAATTTTTAAAAATATGACACCATTGACTTTTTAATTGTGCTTATTTTTTATTGTCAGTTTCCCCTGCTGAAATTTTAGTACTTAAGAAGAAAGACCTTTGTCTATTTTAGTCAATTGATGTTTGCCAAGAGCTTATATAAGCATACAATAAGTGGTAGACCCCTAATAAATATTTATGAATAAATTTATATTCTTTTTCTTTTCTCAGTGATTCTCATTCTATTTTTTTTCTTATTCTCATATAAACATAATGGCAATTTGTAAAGTATCCAGTATACACTGAAAGGTTAGGTTAACATATAAATGGTAAATAAAGAAACAAATTATGCACAGAATTAGTAAATAAAATGACTTTCAGTGTGGCTCTATAGAATAAGCTAAAATTTTTTACTTGAAAATTTTCCTAATTTTGAAATAAAAGTTAGAATATAAAAGATATTTGAAACTACTAACTTCCAGCAGTGGTCCATAAATATTATCTTTATAAATTTGTGGAGATTATATGATTGAATATTTACTTGGAGAGATATGACTCTTACGTAGAAATTAAATGGTGTGTCCCAAGCACTTTTCAAATATTGTTTTTCACTAATATTATTTGAAGCACAAAATTGTGTTTCTCTATTGCCAGTTATATCTGTTCTAAAGGCTTATCCCATTATGAAAAATGGGGTGCAATAGAGCTTAAACCTGAATAAGGCTTTGAGAATTTGATAGATATATTATTTTTCATGTTCCTCATTTCTAGAAAAAAAAATATACTCCTGCAGTAACATGTATCTTTAGGCAAAGGTAAGATGAACAGCTTACCTCCTCAAATGAAAGATAGAATTCAACTTGAAATACTTGCCATCATTTATGCTCAACTTTCTTAGAATATTTTATTAAATCTCAAGCAGTTACACACCTTTAAAAGCCAGCCAAGTGAGGCTTATTTTTCTTAACTATGTATGTCATTTTTATTGTGTCTACTCAATATAGTACTAGGCACTGTAGGGATACAGAAGTAAATGGATCAAATATTTTGGTGTGTGTGTTATATACCAGACTAATCATTTTATTTTATATTATCTCTTCCTCTCTCTCTCTTTTTAAGATTTAGTTATTTATTTTAGATAGAGAAAGCATGAGTGGGAGGGGCAGAGGGAGAGAGAGAGAGAGAGTCTCAAGCAGACTCCACATTGAGGATGGAACCCTATCTGGGGCTTGATCTCATGACCCTGAGATCATGACCTGACCTGAAACCAAGAGTCCGACACTTAACGTACTGCACCACCAGACACCNAGTCTCAAGCAGACTCCACATTGAGGATGGAACCCTATCTGGGGCTTGATTTCATGACCCTGAGATCATGACCTGACCTGAAACCAAGAGTCCGACACTTAACGTACTGCACCACCAGACACCTTTATTTTATAGAATCTCTTTATCTTCACCATTATCTTTGACATTAATGTTACCCTTCTTATTTTACAGATGAGAAAGCAAAAGCTGATTAAGGGCAGAAGCTGATTATTCAAGAGCAAAACATTCCTACTAATTCACCATTCTCGAAAAACCAGTTAGAACTTTATGACTGAGAATCTAACCTTTCAAGCATACTATTTTTTAAAAGTGCTCTGAAATCTATCCATGCCCTTTTCTTTATATTCGAAAGGACTTAATAAATGTCAGTCCAGGTTGCCACTATTACAGGCCCCTTAACACCCAACACGTAGTTGGCTTGTCAGTTTCCTTCTATTGTGCCAGGACTTAGAGAACAACAGGGCTTTCTCTCAAAAAATCTTTCCTGCATACAGGCAAATGCTTGATTAAATAATGACAATAATAATAATAAAATAAAATAAACAATATGACAATGTTGTGTAGTTCCTTCTTCCAGATTCCTAGGATTTTTGCTCCCAAATCTACCTGGACTTCAACTGAGAAAATTTCATCGTACAATGGTGAATCAGACTATCATCTTCGTATTGAGAAGTATTCTTTAAGAACACTATATAAATACAAATAAATAAATGTGTAGTATACACTATCTAGTATGTACATGTATAGTTACAACTATACATACACAGATACTATGTTCCTATTGCTGCTGTATCAAATTATCAAAACAAAGAGATTTCAAATTATGCAAATACCATATCTTATTGTCTGGAGGTCAGAAACAGAAAATGGGTTTTACTGGGCCAAAATCAAGGTGCTGGCAGGGCTATGATCCCTCTGGAAGCTCTAGGGAGGAATCTGTTTACTTCTCTGTTAATGCCACATTCCTTGACTTGTATCTTTCATCTTCAGAGTCAAAAACAGTTAGTCCCTTTCTCACATCACATTACTCTGACATTGACTCTTCTTTTGTCTCTCACTTCCATTTTTAAGAAGTTTTATGATTTTGGGTGCCTGGGTGGCTCAGTTGGTTAAGCATCCCACAGGAGTTTGTCTCCTGCTCAGTGGGGAGTCTGCTTCTCTCTCTACCCTCCCCCCACAAATCATGAACTCTCTCTCTCTTTCAAATAAATAAATACAATCTTAACACAAAACAAAACAAAAACAAAAAAACAAAAAACAAGTATTGGGATTTCATTGGGCCAGCCAATCCAGGATAATTTCCTTACTTCAAAATTCTAATTATAATCACATTTGTAGTGTAAAGTAATATATTCACAGATTCCAGGTACTAATGATGTGGGAAACAGCGGCAAAAGAAAAATTAAATCTCCTTACTAGTTACAGCCCATTGACAAGTCCTTAAAACAGGCAGAGTGACATTCCTTTAGGGACTCAACTGTCTGATGTTAATACTTTGCTAAAGGCAAAAGGCAATCTTAGCTGACACCCCAAGATCCTGTGAGCCTACCTTAATGTATAAAAATGCCTTTGAAAACATTCTTTATCTCTACGCCCCCAGCCCCCACAGCAAGATATTTGTTAGAGTCATCTGCCAAGCATAGGACTCAGTGATATACATCTGAAGGGTCTCATGACTAAGGTTTTATTGGACAGTAATAAATGAACTTTACCTAACAATAGCTAGCCCCCTAAAGTTCCTGGAAACTTTGTTTCCAAAATTCCTTAGGGACTTATTCTATCCCTAACCCCTTCCCAACTAGAAGGCATAGAATCGCCACCCCTCACAACTCCAAGGCAGCTCTTTCTGCCTACAGGTCCTGTTTCTGTGCTTTAGTAAAACCACCTCTTTGCACCAAAGATGACTCAAGAATTCTTTCTTGGCCCTTGGCTTCGAACCCTAACATCTTTCCTACATCATTAAGATGTGGACATTTTATAAGGGGAGTATTCTGTTTGCACATGTTTATCTATAATACATTTTAAAAATACAAATCTGCAAAATGGCAGTATTTATGGGCTACAGTCGTTGTGTGGAGAATCTAATTCTTGCCTGAAAGTAAAAAATTGGAAGCGTGTTTGATTTTTAAGTCCACAGTGTGCTATTTAATAAATGCTCCAGTGAACTGGAAGGTCCACCCTTAAATAAGCATTAGTTCTTTCATAGTATTAAAATGTTAGAAGAGAAATTATAAGAAAAATGGCACTCCAGGGTTGGACATTTGAATAAAATACATGCAAAATATATGGCAGTGTAAATACTACACTAACCTTAAAGAAAATGTTATACATAAACAAATATTTCATTTGTGTTTCTATTATACTTAAAAATAAGCAGATAATCAGATTATTCTTCAAATTGCTAAGTAAACAAAGGCATCTGGTGTATATGTGTGTATATTTTTTTCCAGAGGATGTACAATGTTCTCTTTTTAAAAATTTTTACTTCTACCTGTGTATGAGAATAAATCATATAATTCTCCCAGTGTCTTTAGTAATTCATAATTTCTTTGACAAAATCATACCTGAAAAATTTGTAGTCAAGCCCATTTTCATTTCATAAAGGCTATTAAAACACACCTGGATCCACCTGGAACAGATAAGTATTGAATTGAAATCAGTTTTTAAATCTTCAGGCAAGTTTAGGTGAATAACTTTGGAACATCTTAAATGGTTAAAAAAAAAAAAAGCAACCTAAAACTCTGCCTGTACAGAGAAAGTAATTTAGCTAACCTTCAAATTAAACAATAGAAAATTATAGATTGCATGCAAAATTACCCATTTTGCATATGTAATTACATGGCGGGTTTGGGGTTTTTGTTTTTTGTTTTTAGGTTGTTTTTTTTTGCATCATTAGATATAACTTTGGAAATTTAACTTTAGGATTTGCCTTTCTTTTGATCAGACATGTATAAACATATGGAAGGATTGCACTAATACTATCATGCCTCAATTTCCCTTCAAAACACATTGCTTCTTGACTATTATTTTCCTTCTAATTAAAAGCAATGCATTCATCTGATTTCCTCTAATTTTTTAAATTTAATTCTGCCTTTTTTCCCAAGCAGCCTCTCTTCCTCCATTTGTTAACTGTAAAAATCTTTTGTGCGTTGTCGTTGACCTTGTTAAGGGTGGTTAATACTGAATTCGTCATAGTTATAACTGAAGGGGAGCAGCACATACCTCCCCAAGAATGCCTCTTTGGCATATTTTAGGCTGGTTATTTTTAAGAAGCAGCAGACAGTGGAGAAGTTCTGAAAACTGAGTAGAAGTTACTCTTTTGTAAGAGACATTTACATTTGTAAAGGAAATCTCCATTTGTAAGTGTGTCCCCCTCTATGTACCAGGAAGGGGGGATGACTCTAAATTTCCAGAAACCCAAAGGAGAAGACAAATAAATCTGAATAACAACCCACTCTTGTTTACAGTGGTTTTCCTGGTAACCTCCCAAAACTAGCCTCCTCCCATCCTCCGCATCTCCTTTTGTATTTAGCTGGAGATGTTATTTAAGGTGGTGACTTGGGCCATTTCAGAGAGTTGCTCAGTTTTTCTGGGTATCTCCCACAGATATGGGAGGTATACATGTTATTAAACTTGTATTTGCTCTTCTCCTGTTAATCTTTTATTAGGTAGGTGTCTCAGCCAAGAACCTAGAAAAGTAAGAGGAAAATTATTTTCCGTTCCTTTACATAACTAAGAAATGACTAGGGCAATGAAGCAACAATACCAATTTGCTTTTCATTAAGTCAGTGATTCTCAAATCCGACTGCAATTTATAATCATTTGAAAAGTTTGAAATAGGTACCAGTGCTTTGACTCCTCCCACAGAGATTCTAATTTAATTAGTCTGCGGAATGGCATGGCTATGTCAACATTTTAACAGCTCTTCAGGTGCTTCTAGTATGCTGTCCAGATATAAAACCATTGAAGGAACCAGTGAATATCTCAATGCCTAAGAATTTTTTAATTCCCTTCCATACCAAGTACATTGTCACTTGTTTGACATAAACTCTCTTCAATTCTCAAAGTGGCTCAGTAAGATAGATGTTATTATCCCCGCTTTACAGATGAAACACAGATACTAAGAAAATTAAAGTAATATGTTCAAAGTCACACATCTAATAATTTTTAAAACCAGGGTTAAAAAAAAAAGGTGTGTCAGATTACAAAACTCATCCTTCGCAATTTTCTATTCCCTACACGCTCGCACAATCTGACATTTAGGACCCATTAAAATGCAAGTTAACGATCTGCCAGCAAACCTGTTTGTGCTAGTATTTTTAAGTTGAGGCAATACATACTATCACCAAATTCTATGGAAAAGGAAAATATTCAAATTTGGAATAGCATTAAAAATTTAAAATAAAGTTTAGAAGGTATTAGCTGGCTTTCATATATTTAAAGCAAATGTATATTTATATTTAAAGAGTTTGACCATAAAACATTATTTCAAGAATAAAAACATTACAGAATATATATTTCTACTCTTCAGGTATGCTTTCCTAACTGAAACACAGTCTCCTGGAATCTTAAACACACAAGATTCTTCTAAAGAGATATGCCCTCTACCATTTCTAATTTATTTGTTATTTATAATATTCATTATAAAAATCTAACTCCAAAATTGTCTCCAATTTTTATTTGAATACAAAGTTAAAATTTGATTTACTTCACTTTAAAAAATATTTGAAATATTATTGAAAAGAAACATTTTTTCTGGAATAATTCCTTGTAGTCTCCCCCCTCAAATTGGCTACAGACTAAAATTATGGGATGTAAAGCTTGAAAATATTTGGTAAGTTAATTTATTGTGTTGTATTTATTTCAAGATAACCCGAGGGTTACCTTCCTAAAAATTTTGCAGTGGTGTATTCCAAAATAAATCAACAATCACTGAGACACTCTGATAAAGGATCAAGATTCATGACCTGCAAACAGCAAGTTTTAAAATCTGACACTGACACTGTGTTTATGACATCCATGGTGTCTCTTTTCATCCTTCAAATTCTGCCTTCCTTTTCCCCCAAAGATTGTGATTCTGCCTAGTTGTATAGACAGAGATTTTTGTTGTTTTTGCTTTCTAACTAAAATTTTCAGAATACTTATGGGCAAATTCATTTAAACCTGACTAGAATAACCTTTATTTCAGTGCTAAGCATGTTGCATGTTAGCTCTTTTGTTAAATTTGATACCCCACTGCACATTCTTTTTTTTCTTCTTCTTGTTTTCAGTCGCCAAACAAGCAGTTGGGACTATATTTTAAAGAAGGATGATTTTTTTTTCTAATTTGAAAACTAGGAATGGGCATTGATTAAAAAAAAAAAAAGAGGGACTGAGGTGTTAAAGAAAAATAGGTGATTATCAATGCTTAGGAGAAAATAACAAAATGAAAAACTTGTCTGATTGTAGGATCGAATTAAAGTTAGTAGCAGTTCAGCTTTTTCTAAGGTCTTATTTTAAAAGAAGACTAAATAGGCATTTTTACTACATGTGGTTTTAATCAGTGTGATATAATTTTCAGTTCTTTTGATTAATGAGTACATTCTCAGCTCTTAGGTGTTACCTATTTGTTCAGAAGCCATAGAAACACTTCGATTTAACTGGCTTAACCACAATTTTTGACTTACTTAATTAGCTTCTCTAGAGTTGCTAATAACCATACAGCCTTGACTGTGAACCATGTAATTATTTTGACATTAATTCTCTCCCTGGGATATCTTATGCTTGATGTCATCATTTCTCCACTTCAACTTCTGGCTAGTAATTTTACAACTGTAATGAAACTACTACTGGAAGATGTGCGTGAATATTATGTTAAAATTTTGTGGATAAATAGGTGTCAATTTTAATTTCACTCTAATAGCAACTATATGCTCTATGATATCTGATAACTATATGCTCTATACTACCTGAGAAAACTAGTTATATGCCTTAAAGGAAGATGAATCGATGTCAATCTTATCAAAACATTTTTTAAAAGTTTGATTCAATTCTTTATATTAAATTACAAAGAAGTTGACATAGCAAAAATATAGGTTTAGACATTTTATCAACCAAGAAAAGTTCTCTTTTAAGGTACTTTCTTTGTAAATATATGTGAATGTTTGAGAGAGAGAAGAAAGAGAGAAAAAAGAGAGCAATCGAGCTGAGAAAAAGGGGGGGAGACAATGAGTGGTGAAACAAAAGAATGGTAAAAGTTGTTGGGTTAATATGGCAGATTGATCCTCCATCACAGATTTTGCCTACTCCAAAAATATCAAAATATAGTAATTTTAAATTCAGGAAAAATACAATTTACTAACACTAAGCACACACACAAAGAAATGAAGCTAGCCAAATGCTGATTAATAAAGACCTAATGGATTCTGAAGTTAAGAGCTCAGCCAAGGCAGTGCTCACTCCCTCTTGTACCACAATCTTCAGGAACTTTCTCTACCCTTGGAATCTCCAGTCCATTGAGAAACCCAACTTTTTCTGCTTCCATAATTCCATGGGATCATCTTGTCCCTCCTTTCCCAGATCAAATTCTGTGGTCAATCATTATAATTATTCTCCCTTGCCTCTTTCGCTCCATCCCACTTGCTTGGAAAACCACATCATAGTAACATATCACCTCTACTTTTTCTGAACCTCCATTAGTGCAGCTTTTTGGAATGCTGGAAAATACGCTTCGAATTCAAAATCTGGAACCTGAAGTGTGTCTTATGTTTCCAGGCATCTTGACTATATTTTTTATTCCAGTAATTTTCCTACTACCTTAGACAACTATTCCACTCTTTCTCTCTCCTCCAATGATCAATGCTACCTCCTCTGCCCTTTGTCTAAATTGATAACCTTACTTTTATCAAGGAAAGTGTAGCGCTTGAAAGAGAACTCCAGATTTCTCTGCATATTAGCATATTTCCTACCTCCCAACTCATGTAATCTGTTTTACTATCTGTTTTTAGGTAGGAACCATTCGTGATCTTCTTTACAATTAATGTCCCAACTCGGGCACTAATTTGCTTCTCTTTTGCCTACTCCAGCCTATAGCTCCAGTAATTTCCTGCATTGTCAATGCAGACTGTTTTTCTTTCTATCAGATCATTTTCACTGCTATAAAATAAAATATTATTCTTCCAAACTGAAAGAGGGGGAGAAGGAGAAGAAAAAAAGAGGAAGCAGTGGAAGAGGAGGAGGGGGAGGGAGAAGAATTTCCTATCGCCCAGGTGTTACATTTTGCTTTCCTCCCTTCAAACAAAACTTCTCCAATGGATAAACTATATACATTGTCTTTGGTTTCTTTTCTATTTTCTCTTTGAACCCTTTTTCCTCACCAAGCAATCTAACTTGGTTTTGTCAAGGTTACCAAAATGATACCCTGTATTGCTATTTCCAAATACCACTTCTCAGTTCTCAGTATAGCTAAACTAATAGCAATAGCTGTCAGAGTTAATCACATTCCTTAATACAATTTAATCACTAGGGTAACACATCATATTAGTTTTGTCCTATTTCACTGGCTACCTTCTCAGAGTCGGCTTTATTGGTTATTCCTCTCCTTCCAGACACCTTAAGTTTGGAGTATCCTCTGACTTCACGATGTTCTTTTTCTTATCTATCTAATCTGAGGCCATACATCAGGTGACTCAGGTGACTGATGTGCTCTTACGCCTCAAACACGGTTTTATGGAACAACTTCCAAATTTATATCTTCATCACAAATCTCTCTCCCAAGCCTAACACATATATTCAACTTCATACCTGAATTCTCCCCTTATGTATCAAATAACTGTTTTTCTAATTTAACATGTCCAAGTTAGGGGCACCTGAGTGGTTCAGTTTGGTTGAGTGTCCGACTCTTGATTTTTGTTCAGTTCATGATCTTGGGGTCCTGTGATGGAGATCTGTGTTGTGCTCAGCGTGGGACCTGCTTGAAATTCTCTCCCTTTCCTTCCACCTTTATCCTCCCACTCACATGCACCCCCTCTCAGATAAATAAATACATCTTAAAAAAAATATCCAAGATAGAACTCTGATCTTCTGCCCCAAATCTTTTCCACTCATAGACTTTCCTATTCCATTTGATGGCAACTTTATTTTTTCTAGTTAGAATTCTCCTAGAATCCTTTTTACATATTCAACTTATTTCTTAAAACCCAGAATTTAGCCACTTCCTCCTATGTTCCCTGCTAACTTGCCAGTGTTTATCACCATAATCTCTCAGATATACAATTACAGTTGTCTGTTTTCATCTTTGCCCAACTCCCAAATTCTGTTCTCAACACAGTATTGAGAGTGGTCCATTTAAAAATCTAAGTCATCTAAAAAGGCCTTCATGATCTTAAAACATGATCCTTTTCTAATCTTATCTCCTATCATCCCCCCCCCCCCAATACTTGCTCCAAACATACTGGCCTCTTGTTCTTCAACCATGCTTGGTAAACTCCTATTGTGAGCCTTTACATGACCTATTCCTTCTGCTTTGAATAATCTTCACAGGGGCATCTGCACGGATATCTTCCTCACTTCCTTCAGGATTTTTTTTTTCAATGTTACTTACTCAAAGCAGATTACCCTACTTCTGCCTTGCTCCTGACTCTTACAATCTTATCTAACTTACCTTGTCCATGATCCAGCATTAGTTTCTATAACAGTGTAATGTACTTAATTATCTCCATAGACTGTACTCTTTCTCCTTCCCCTAGATTAAAAGATTGGCAGTGAGCAGCCATCTTTGTTCAGATCATTTTTATGCCCCACATTTAGAATGGTGCCTGGCATTGTAAGATTCAATATTTTATTAGCAACAAACAAAACTGATTCCCATTTGTTGTATGTAATGCACTTTTTTTCTCATAACTTTTAGGGTTTTCTGCTTATCCTTAAGATATTGAAGTTTCATTACAATGCCTAAACGTTAGTTGTTGCTGGAATTTGTTTGCATGTATTATTGTATTGGTGTTGTAGCTATTGTCTGAAGTAGTACATAATTCTGAAGACTCATCACATTTATTATGTAAAACTTGAGACCTTTATTTCTTTAGAGGTTGCCTACTTTCCATACTCAGTAATTTTTCTTTTACAATTCTAATTAAAGTTATTTTGAAGCTTTTGGGTTAACACTATTGCTGTAAACTGTTTTCATATTCCCCTTCCTTGTTTCTTTTGGACTATACCATGATACAGTTTAAAATGATTTTTGTCATTTCTATACTTCCTCTTAATGATTTGTTGCTGCTTTGGTCATTTTAATATTTATTATTTAATTTTCCAGATTTCTGACCTTTTCTGTTTTGTAACAAATTTTCATTTTACATATCTAATATCCTTTTACATGACTTGGCTCCATTTTGAATTTCTCTAAGAATTTTAAAGATTTATTTATTTATTTGAGAGAAAGGGAGAGAGAGCACACACTCTCTTCAAGCAGACTCGCCACTGAGTGTGGAGCCCGACGCAGGGCTTGATCTCATGGCCCATAAGATCACAACCTGAGCCAAAACCAAGAGTCGGTTGCTTAACTGAGTGAGCCACCCAGGTGCCCCCTCTAAGAATTTTAAATATATGAATTTTTACAATTTTTCTTTGTAAATATTGTTCATCTCTTTTTGCAGGTGTTACATTTTCTATTTGTTTATATATAGAAGTAGAACTCCCTTGGATGAACGTTAATGTTAATGATTCATTGATTTTATATCTCTTTTTAATGGGTGGGAAGAATTTCCCCTACATCAGTTCTGGATTCTATGTGCTTCCTTCCAAGGAATCAAATAGAACTAAATCAGATTCTAGTATGAACATTTATATTCAGTGTTACCTTAAGGAATAGAGTTTCAGTTTCCTTATCTTTATAACAGAAATATGTACCTACCAACTTGTAAAATGGATTTAAGATAATATATGAACTTTCATGTATAGTAAGTGATTGATGTGTGATTAATGAGTATTATTAGTAGACTGAAATTCTTGAGAACATGTCCCGTATCTTGTTTCTTTTTATTCTCAGTCAGTACTATAGTAATTGTCATGCCATAGGTGGAGTTCCTATATGTGGAGTGAATAAATGATGGAGAGGAGGAGAGTTTTGTGTTGTTTTGTTTTTTACATTTATTTAGAAGGAATGTCAGTCTTTTTAACTTCTTTGATTATAACATTTTTTTCTGCTGTATTTTATTTTTTAAAAAATATTTTATTTATTTATTTGACAGAGAAAGAGACAGCGAGAGAGGGAACACAAGCAGGGGCAGAGGGAGAGGGAGAAGCAGCCTTCCCACTGAGCAGGGAGCCTGATGTGGGGCTTGATCCCAGGCTCCTTGGATCATGACCTAAGTGGAAGGCAGACGCTTAAGGACTGAACCATCCAGGCGCCCCCTTTCTGCTGTATTTTAAAGGATACTTAAATATCACAGTTGAGAGTATTGTTCATTGGTTGTCAACTCCATATATTAGAATCATGAGAAAAGACAGAAAAACTATGAAATTCTGGTCAACTACAGAGTTTTTGATTTAGTTGTTTTCAGGAATGTCTAATTCATTACATGTAATTCTAGTGGGCAAAATTTTTTAAGACAATAATAAAAAAATAGGATTAAAAAATTAAAACAAGAAAAATACAAAAAAGTCTACATATTGATCATTAATTCACATGACCAATATTTATCTGATTATTTCACAGATACATTAGCATAATTTGAAAAAATACTTAGTAGGCAATAGAACTCAAATTAATTAGTTTTTATTTACAGTAACAGTACAGCAAATATAGAGAAAAATTTTGTTAGGATAAGATAATGAAATAAGCAAGAATGCTATGTTAATTACATTGCAGATTTTAGTTGGGAAAAATTATTCTAAAGATAATGTTTGAACTGGCATACAATTTATTCTGAAAAATTATATACACTTTCATTTGAAACTTTTGATGATCATTTGAATTAATTTATTATTTTTAATTATTTATAGTTATTTATTCAATTTTCTTACTTGAAACATTTTTGTTGTTATTTTTGGACAATTGATGTACTACAGGCACTGTATTATGTACTGGGGGCACATACTTAATTGAGACTGATACTTCTCTCATACACTTACATACTAAAAAGTAATGATAAATGTTCCATTCAATTGTAATCAGTGTTACTAATTTTAGGGCTTATGTTTCAGTAATGTTTTATCAGATGTCAATTCTGATAATTATTTGAAAGAAATCATAATAAAAGATATAATTACTTGAAAGAACAGAGAAATGATGACAAATTAATTTTCCCTTAATAATAGAAACATCTCATTCAGCATATAAAATGAAGAGAATAAAGTGGGTTCATTGTTTATGTCCAACACAGTATGTAATTATATATTGTTTTTTATGATAGAATAAATTTTGTAAAACTCAGAAAAAGAGAGCTCTGCGAGACTAATCTTACAATTTCCAATGACATATTTGGATCTTAAATCTGTAGCCAGAAACCAACTAATCTGGATATCTTGATAGCATTCTCAAAGCATAAGAGAAAATGATATTTGAAGCCAAGTAAACCCGTGAAATCAGGGGTAATTCTATTTTAATGTAGCTGTATATCCAGTTTAATAGATTCTTCTATTGTGATTCTTCTATTATGAATATATATGCCTATGTATTCAAACAGACATTAGGATCACTGTGCATATGGTCCCACATTATTACATAGTATTTAAGAAATGCTCTTTGATACCATAGAGTTGGGTGCTAGGATAAGCAGAATTTAAAAATAACCCACAATGGCCCTTCCCTTGTATAATCACCCATTTACCTGTGGGCAGAATTTACAAATATGACTAGATATTACTCCATGATTATGTTACATTACGTGGCAAGAGTAATTGTGCAGATGTAATAAACATTGTAAGTTAACCTTAAAATAGTGAGATTATTTGGGTTGGCCTAATCAAATCACAAAGCCATTTAAA
Source organism: Ailuropoda melanoleuca (assembly GCF_002007445.2). Lineage (NCBI taxonomy): Eukaryota > Metazoa > Chordata > Mammalia > Carnivora > Ursidae > Ailuropoda > Ailuropoda melanoleuca. The sequence continues at coordinate 127,028,404 of NC_048220.1, read as the reverse complement.
AGTTCTCTCTGGCTGGTGCAGAATGAAAATAAGAAAGATTATGGGTGTGAGAAGAATGTTCCATTGTTACCTTTGAAGGTAAAGAAGGCCATGTGAGAAGGAATACAGGCAGCTTCTAGGAGTAGAGAATGGACTTTGCTGACAGCTGGCAAAAAAAAAAAAAAAAATGGATACGGCAGATTTACAGCCACAAAAAACTATATTCTGTTAACAATCTAAATAAATGTGCGAGCAGATTCTTCTCCAGAGCCTCTAAGCAAGTGCCTGGCACTGCCAATAAACTGATTTTAGCCTGAGGGTAAGGGAACTCAGTCCATCTGGTCCAATTCTGACCTTACTGTGAGACAATAAATAGGTATTGCTTTAATCCTTTAAGTCTGTGATAATTAGTTATACACCAAGAGAAATCTGATACAAGTATGAATTAAGCTTCTCCCACTTCTTAGATGTACAAATAGGGTAACCTAAAGAGAATTAATGATGTCTATCTAGCTAATATATTATGGGGGATGCAGAGAGGAGACAATATGGTTAAATGCATAGCATATCTGTAACATAACAATAAATAAAATGAGCTAAGAAGGAAAACATGGACCTTTACTTTGGATGAATCATTTATTATACATAAGAAAATTTTAAACTAATGCACCCTTAAACTTGTTTTTAATGCTAACCATTTCCCTTTTTTAACAGTATTTTTATTTATTGTTTATTTATATTAAATAAAGAGCGAGACAGTAAGAGCGCGTGTGTGAGCTTTGGAGCAAGGGTGAGGGCAGAGAGAGAGAGAAAGAGAGAGAGAGGGAGAGAATCTTAAACAGGCTCTGCTCAGCAGGTGGCCCAGCATGGGGCTCCATCTCACGACCCTGAGATCAGGACCTGAGCCAAAATCAAGAGCGGGAGGCTTCACCAGCTGAGCCACCCAGGCCCCCAACATTTTCTTTTTTAAACATGCTAAACATTTCCTACTCCTTTTTTAAACTAAGATAGCATATATTAAATTACTTTTATTTAATCTATAGTTTAGAGTAGTAATTCCGACTGCTTCTAAATCCCAGAAGAGTCCCTTATTTGGAAAGTGTACACACTAACAGAAACAATACCAACATAAATATGCAACAAAAAAACCCACAACAATGGATATGCCAGCACAAGAGAACTTCCTATGTATTATTTCATTTAATTCTCGCTGTCCACTCATTTGCGCTTTTTGTATGTTAACCCCTAACAGCTTTACGTAGTGTTAAAAAGATACATTGGGGCATATCAGAAATGTAAATACGTTAGCACATTGACCCACTTGAATCGCCTACCGCGTCAAACCTCAAACGGCACAAGCCGAGCAAGGACGTCATTGATTGGCTATAGCTGCGTAAGCATAGATAGTGGTTTGTGATTGGTTGCCCTTAGGTTTCGGTTTCGTAACTGAGGCATTTGTGGGTTAGATTTGGTTTGTGTTATGTTGGCCTCTGACCTCTTAGAGCCTCCTCAGTCTAATGGTTTTATTAATTAAACGGTAGTAAGTAGTCTTAGGCATATTTTAAAATGGAGAAATAGAGGAGCAGAGAGATTTAATAAGTGGCGCAAGACTGCACGAAGCTGAGTTTTGAACTGATGTCCCTGCTGGTTAACCTTAGTTTTCATCCCCTCATCTTTTTTTTTTTTTTTAAAGATTTTATTTATTTGTGTGACAGAGAGACAGCCAGCGATAGAGGGAACACAGCAGGGGAGAGAGAGAGGAAGAAGCAGGCTCCCAGCCGAGAGACCCGATGTGGGACTCGATCCCGGAATGCCGGGAGCCAGCCCTGAGCCGAAGGCAGACGCTTAACGACTGCGCTACCCAGGCGTCCCCATCCCCTCATCTTAAATTGGGTCTTGGAACGTTTTCCCAGGGATAAGAGGCAACTTGTGTGTCGGAATTGAGTTAAGTTGTTGTAGGACACCCAGTTGGTGTTGCAGAAATGCGTGGTTTAAGGAAAATCACACATTTGGTGGCCAGAGCAAGGAAATGTTGAGCGTGATAGTGGAGGTATTTTTCCTCTATGATATGTTTAATATTTACCATAGTGCTTAGCAAAATATTGATGCATTATCAGTTCCTATAAGTCATTGAATAAATTTTTAAGATATGAATTATTATAAAACAAATGCTAACACATTGATAGAAACTTGAAAAAACATATTTCAAATAATACAATTATATATCTACATATATACGTGTATGTATATATGTATATAAACATAGACATTCTGTGTCAAACATGACATGGCTTAATCATTAAAACTAATATTTAAATACAGGAACACATAAGACACAACAATAATAAAATAGTAACATATTTATCTTAGTTTGGTTCCATTTTCACAATTCCAGGAAAAAAACATGAGCCACCTTTTCAATATTAATTTTAAGATGTAATACAGGGGGAAATACTAATAAGACATTTTCAGGATGAAAATATATTTTTAGCTAACCCAGATATTGACAGTTTGTAGCTGCAGTGCCTATTCTAAGTTGGGAAAGAACACCCTGAAATGTTTTGGGTGACCATGTCATGTATATTCACAGATCTGGCACTACACAACAGCTAAACTCATTAAATGTATGATCCTACCTAAAATCTCAGGTTGGTAGTATATTATCTGATAGTAATAGATTTTGTAATTAACCTGACTTCTCTTATTACATCTCAAGATGAAACACTTGTGGTTTTAGTAGTTTTGCTATATTTTGTCATAAGTGCTATTTATTAATACAGAAATACATTTTAGAGAAAATGTGTAATAAGCCACTTATTTGAGTGTTTCATAAATGAAACACTCAGCATGTTTCATAAATGAATTTTGGTGTACATTTATGCCAAGTACTGAAGTTCTTCCAAAGCACTTTTTTGTCTACATACAGTTTGGAAATCTCTTCATTATTGTTTTCAGTTGCTAAGCAACACCCTCTCTTTGCTAGTTGCCATGGTTCCTCATGAATCAGGGATGACACAAAGCCATCTGTTTAAACCAACATCCCTCCTTTCTCTAAAGTATGACCTGTTCTATTCATCCAGAGGCAAGTTGGACTTAATAAGTTAAATATGACTTAGGGTCTAGGTAGTTGTAGGAGTAAACTCCTATAAGGTAATTTTTTTCTTGTCTTTTCTTTTTTTGTTTGAAAAGTAATCATTTCTTAATAGAACATAAAATCACTATACTGCCAAAATGCTATATTCACAATAGATTAAAAGTACACTCTGAAATAATAAAGAAGAAACACTAGTAAAACAAAACCAAACAAAATAGCTTCAGGTATTTTAAAGTACTGGTTTTATTTCCTTTAATTTACTGTGGTGTTTACTGTCTGTAAATGTACTTCCTAAAATAACATTTAAAAGAGTGTTTGAGTATGTAACTAGGATGGCCAATTTGTTTAATCCCATGGAATCTTTGAAATAGAAATGAACAAATTGTCACTAGGATTATCCTGAGTAAAAATTGGAATTTGTCTTTGTATTTATTTTCCCAAAGCAAAACTAATACTGTTTCGTGGACTCCTAACTAGCTGGGACATAGCTTCTTAGAGTTTGAAAGTTTTACCAAGTACCCTTTATAGATACGTAAACATTTATAAAGAGAGTGCTATTCTCAATAATTTGTTCAGAGTCTGTTAAACTAAATAGAGGATGTAAACTTTCACTTATTTGGGATGTTCATAGTTTTGGAGTTTACCAGAGTCTTTTTTAGCACAGTAAATGTGAAAACTGTCCTTCATTCATAATTTTCTATTACATATTGCCATGATTCTAATACCTTTGTTTTTCAGCTTGTCATATTGCCTGTCATTTTAAAATCATTTCAAAATCTCATTTTTAAAAACGGTCTATTAAATAAGCGAGTTCTGGTGATTCACCTTTGCATACCTGTCTTCTGACCACTTGGCAAAATGTGTCAGAAACTCCGCTTACTTGCTTTTGGTGCTACACCTGAAAACGTCTTTCTTTCCTCTAAATATAATGTAATGTTCAGAACTAAGCAATTTCTGGTTACTAATACCCCACTTGATTTTACATGCAGGGTTAGGTATTTGCAAGAGTAGTTACATTTGCATTTACTTGAGCATCAGGTAGAGTATGCGTCAGTTACTATGCTGCCTTATTAATCCTGAAATAAGAAGATAAGGTTGGTATTATAATGTTTTAGTTTTATGATGCATAGATGTCTTTAATTCAGTATGCATTTATCAAGGAGAAAGCAAGGCACATATTTCAGGTGAAATTAGGTAACAACTAAATCTGTAGCATTATCCTCTTAACACCTTCCAATTTTCCTCAGATTTTCTGTAATGCTTTCATGCACAAGTTCCCACAATTAAATTTCCTCAAGCACTTGCAAGTAAGATAAAATAAAACACAATCTACTATAAGATCATTTTGATTACACATAATGCTTTAATTAGATCAATTTTCAATGTTTTAGTGAATATTTTGGATTAATGCACTGGCCTTTTGAACTATGTATCATATAATTCTTTATAGAACACAAAATTCCCAATATCTTAAAAACGAATTTTTCTCTGAACTTGAAAGATATTCCATTTTATTTTTATTTTTTAAAAAGATTATTTATTTATTTATTTATTTGAGAGACAGTGCATGGGATCATGACCTTGCAGGGATTGGCGGGGAGGGTCAGAGGGAGAGGGAGAAGAGGATTTGCTGCTGAGCAGGGAGCCCTACTCAGCGCTGGATCCCAGGATCTGGAGATCGTGACCTGAGCCAAAGGCAGACAGTTAACTGACTGAGCCACCCAGGCACCTCAAGATATTCCAATTTAATGCAGGCTTTTCTGCTTATAAAGGACAGTGCACAATATGTACCTTTTCAGAATTAGAGGTTTTTTTCACTTGGCGTTCTGTCGCTGTTTTGCAGTGAGTTTAGTGTGTGTTTTGTTAACTCTTTATGTATGCTTAAATGTTTATTTAAGCCTTTGCATCTTCAATATAGATATTTTTGAAAACTCATTACAAATGAGTTTTGGTATTTTATATCCAGGAGTTTGTGGCTAAATATGTCATTACCTTCATCCCTCATATGAAAGTGTGTCTTATTGAAGAATAGAACTCATAGTATTTCTTCAAATATTGAGCTGAAATGTTTTGACATATGTAACATCTATGAAACCATTACCAAAATCAAAATAATAAACATATTTATTAGCTCCCCTGAGTTTCCTCAAACCCCTTTGTACTCCCTTTTTATCACCTCTCCCTGCCCCCAACTGCTCCTCTCTCTAGCTAACCACTGTTTTCTGTCATTATACATTAGTTTGCATTTCCTTTAATTTTATATCAGTGGACTTATAGAAAACATCCTCTTTCTATTTGACCTCCTTAACTCAGCATAATTATTTTGACGTTCCCCCATGTTTCCATGCACATATTTCATTCATTTGTATTATTGAGCAGTATTCCTCTGTATACACAGTTTTATTTATTGCCTGTGGATGAACATTTAGGTTATTTCCAGTTGTGTGCTGTTACAAGTAAAGTTCCTATGAACATTTGTTTTTAAGTCTTTTATGCACATACACTTTTTTTTTTTTTATAAATACCTAGGAGTGGAATGGCTATATTATATAGTATGTGCATGCTTAACTTCTTAGGACCATGACAAAACGTTTTCCAAAGTGGTTGTACCATTTTCATTTCTTTTCCTATAAGAATTATATGAGAGTTTCAATTCTTAGACACATCCTCACCAGCACTAGAGTTGTCTTTTTAATTTTAACTGTTCTAATGACTTTGGAGGGGATTTTGACTTAGTTTTCATTTTATGTCCTTAATGACAAATGATGTGTAGCACTTTTTTGTGTGCTCCTTTGCTATCTATATATTTTCTTTGATAATCATGCCTAAAATATATATTTTGTCTGTTTTTATTTGGTTATTTTCTCATTGAGTTTTGAGAATTCTTTTTTTTTCCTAAAGATTTTATTTATTCATTTTAGAGAAAGTGAGCGCGAGTAGGGGAAAGGGGCCGATAGAGAGGGAGAGGATCCCAAGCAAACTCCTCTCTGAGTGCAGAGTCCTAATGGGGCTCTCATGACTCTGAGATTATGACCTGAGCTGAAATCAAGGGGCAGATGTTTAGCCGATGAACCACCCAAGTGCCACTGAGAATTCTTTGTATAGTGTGGATACAAGTCTTTTATCATATATGATTTGCAAATATTTTCCTTAAGTCTATGGGTTTGTTTCTTTCATATTGTTTTTAATTTTGGTGAAGCCCAATAATCAAATTGGCCTTTTGTGGGCCACTTTTTTGCTGTCTTCTCTAAGAAATGATTGTTTAACCAAAAGTACAAGAGTTTTCTCCGAGGATATCTTCTAGAAGTTTTACAGTTTTAGATTGTACATTTAGGTCTATGATACGTATGAGTTCAATTTTGTAGATAGTGTTAGGCTAAGGATGGAGCACAGGTAATTTTATTACATATAGATATCCTGAAAGTTGCAGCTGTTTGGTGAAAATATTTTCTATCTATTTCCCACTGGATTGGCTTTATGTTTTTGTCAAAAATCAATTCTCCATCCATTGTCTGTTTCTGAAATCTATATTTTGTTTGTTGATCAATTTGGGTATGTTTACTCCAGTACCAGCCTTAAATATTTGTTTCTTAATGTCTTAAGATCAACTAGTGTTAGTTCATCTTTTTCAAAGTTGTTCGTAGTTTTGTGTCTTTTATATTTTCATGACTTTTAGAGTCAGCTTGTCAGTTTCTACAAAGAAACCTGCTGGGATTTGACTGGTTTTATTGAATTTATATAGATTAGTTATGGGAAAATTAACATCTTAACGCTTTTAAGTGCTCTGACCCATTAACATAGTATACATCTCCATTTATATGAGTCTCTTGAAGTTTTCTGAGCAGTATTTTGTAGTTTTCAGTGAAAGACTGTCAGAAAAAGTTTCACATTTTTATCAGATATATCTCTAAGAATTCTATTTCAACTATTTTAGTGTTATTATTTTAAATTTTTGTTTGTTATATATAGATATGCAGTTGCTCTCTATATATTCATCTTGATTTCTGCAACCATAGTAAATTCATGTATTAGTTCTAATAAATTTTTGTTAATTCTATCAGATTTTTCTACATACATGATTTTTCCTCTGTAAGTAGAAGCAGTTTTTCTCCTCCTTTTCCAATCTGGTTGTAATAACCTTTCTTTTTCTTATCCAGTTGCACTATTTCGTTCAGTACAATGTTAATAGGGATGTTAAGAATAGACATTCTTATCTTATTCTGGATGTTAGGGGAAAAGATGCAATCTTCAAGCATTAAAAACTAGATAAGCTGTAGATTTTTTTAGGAACCTTTTATTGGATTAAGGAGGTTTCCTTCTATTCCTACTTTGCTTAGAGTATTTATCAGAAATGGGTGTTTGATTTTGTCAAATGTTTTTCCTCAATCTATGAAGATGATTGTTATTTTTTCCTTCTTAAAAACATTTTAATATGGCAAAGTATATAAAAAATATGGCAGAATATTTTGATAGAGTTTTAAATGTTGGACCAAACTTATGTTTATGACATAAACTCCCCTTGGTCATGATATATTTATTATGATTTTTATGTTGTTGCTGCATTTGACTACGTACACTTTTGTTTGGAATTTTTGCCTGCATGTTCATGAGGGATATTTCTTTTCCTATAATGTCTTTATCTAGTTTAGGGCTATGCTCATAGAATAAGTTAGGAAATATATGGCTTTCTCACATCTGTAAAAGATTTTTGTACAATTGTTATTATTCCTTCCTTAAATGTTTGATAGAATTCACTGTGAAGCCATTTGGATCAGAAGTTCTCTTTGAAACACAGTTTTTAACTACAAATTCAATTTATTTCATAAATACAGGGCTCTTTTTGCCCTATTTTGGTCAGATTCTCATATATATTCTTAGAATTTCTCCTCATATCCATTCTCCACTATCCATTCTAGAATCCCCACAGGCTTAACAAACACCTCTCCTGGTCTTAGTACTTTCACTGGTAGTGTGACCCTCAACCTCATGGTAAGCCATTGCTAGGCTAAGGTTACCGCACTTGTCTTTTACCATCAAAGTTGAACTACTGAGTATTAAGAACATCCAAGTGACCAGAATGGTACCAAACATGTTTTCCCCTGCCTCCAATGTGTAGCAGCAGCCTTATATCTAGTTAGTGATCCATATCAGTTAACCCTCCCTAAATGATGCTTCACCTTCTTACCTGCTGGTTCCTTGGCACAAGTTGTCCAAAAAGTATCCATTGGTCACCCGTAGCTTTTGCTGAAGATGAACTGGTCAAGATGCTAGACTTTAAGAGTTCTTGTATGTTTCCACTTGTCTTTTAATGTCTCTGTCTTTGACATAGAACTTTCCACAGAGATGTCCCTGGGCCCCAGTCTGAGCCCCACATTATACACATTTGGAGTATACCTGAGTCCAGACTCAAAGAAGACAAAAACACAGATAATCTGGAAGCATGGCCTCCATCCTGGGATCATCCTAGCTCTTCTGATCCCAGCCAACCCAAAGTTCCATGAGTAATAAATAATGTGTTTAATGCTACAAAATTTTGACTTGGTTTGGTATACAGATAAAGCTAACTTATCCAAAAATTGGTATCTGGAAGTGGGTGCCGATGTAGCAGAAACCTAAAGATTGTGGCAATATTTTTGCTTTTTTGGAACTCTGTGGAAAGAAGTGGGAAACAATTGAAGTCTAAAAAAGGACCATGAAATTGTTATAAGTGCTTGGAAAAATGGCTAACCAAAATATAATTGAAAATTGTCATATAGAGGTTTTTAAAAAGTTTGTCATTTTAGTTTTACTTTTTTTCCATCATGGTAAGTATACTCTTTAATCCCTATCCCCTATTTCCTTTTTCTCCCCATTCGCCTCCCCTCTGGGAACCATCAGTTTGTTCTCTATAGTTAAGAGTCTGTTTCTTGGTCTGTCCCTCTCTCTTTTTCCCCTTGCTTATTTGTTTTCTTTCTTAAATTCCACATATGAGTTAAATCATATGGTATTTGCCTTTCTCTGACTGACTACTTTTGCTCAGCGTTATACTGTCTAGGTCTATACATATCATTGTAAATGACAAGATTTCATTCTTTTTTGATGGCTGAGTTATCATTTACTCATTTATTCATGGACACTTGGGCTGCTTCCATAATTAGGCTATTGTAAATAATGGTGCTGTAAACATAAGGGTGTATGTATCCCTTTCAATTAGTATCTTTGTATTTTTGGGGTAAATACCCAGTAGTGTGATTCCTGGATCATAGGGTATTTCTGTTCTTAACTTTTTGAGAAACCTCCATACTGTTTTCCACAGTGGTTGCTCCAGTTTGCATTCCCACCACCTGCTATTGATTTCTAATGTAATTCTGTTGTGATCAGAAAACATAGTTTATATGCCTTAAGTTATTTTAAACTTATCAAGATCTGCTTTATGGTCTGTCGTGTTAAATGCTCCATGTGTGTCTGATATATTCTTTACTCCTTTGGGGTGTTGCATATACAAATGTCTATTACATTAACTTGGCTGATAGATTTGTTTAAATATTCTATTTCTTTATTGATTTCCTGACAATGATTTGAGAACTTTATTTTGAATATAAATATTTAGTGCTATAAGACACTCCAAGTGCCTTTTTAATGGCATACCACGAATTTTAGTATGTTGTACTTTTAATTAATTTCAAAAAGCATCCTTCTCTCTTTTTTTTTTTAAGACTTTATTTATTTGACATGGAGAGGGAACACAAGCAGGGGGAGTGGGAGAGGGAGAAGCAGGCTTCCCGCTGAGCAGGGAACCCCATGCAGGGCTCAATCCCAGGACCCTGGGATCATGACCTGAGCCGAAGGCAGACGCTTAATGACTGAGCCACCCAGGTGCCCCAACATCCTTCTCTTTTGATTGATTTTTCACCCATTGGTTAGTTAAAAGTTTGTATTTACTTTCTACATGTTAGGACATTTTGAAATACGTTTATGTTATTGATTTCTAAGTTGATTCCATTAGTCTTGGGGATCATATCTTATGTTACATGAAATCTGTTAAATTCAGTTGAGACATGCTTAGTGGCCCAGAACGCGGTTAATCTTGAGTAATATTCAGTGAGCTCTTTGAGAGAACATGTATTCTGTTGGGGAGTGTTTTATAAATGCCTGTTAGGTCATGTTGGTTGATGATGCTGTTCGGGTCTACTGTAATCTTGCTGATGTAATGTAGTATCTATTGTTAAAGTACTGAAAGAAGGATGTTGAAATCCTTGAGTATGACTGTTGATTTGTCTATTTTTTTTTCAGTTTGCTTGATTTTTGCTTCTCTGTTCAGTTTATTTTGAAACTCTGTCATTAGATATATACATATTTGGGGTATGTTAAATTGGACCTAAGGTTAAGCATTCAATCTGGCTAATTATTCCTGACTACTGAGGCAAGTCCACTATGAATACTCAGAATTTTGAGGTTTTCCAGTAAGGTTGGAGGGGAATAGGTGCTATCTTTAGCCCTATTCCAGTTCTCCTGTATAGTTCCAATCCGTTCAGATAGTTGTTTACCCAGCCTTAGGTCATTTCCACATGTGCTGATCAGAACTCTGCTACACACCCTCCACACGTCTCTAGGGGTTCTCTTTGTGCACCTTTGTTTCTCTTATTTTGTGAAACTAGCCTCCTTGGTGTTCCAAGACTCACTCTCCCCCCCACCCTCCCTCTCTCTCTCTCTTTTTTTTTTTTTTGTCTATCAAATTGTCAAAGTTCCTCTTTGTTCCACCTTTATTGAGGTATTATTCATATACAGAAAATTGCACATATATAATGTGTATGTTTTGATAAGATGGATATATGTTTACACTTGTGATTATTATGTGATATATATCAAACAGTAAAATTTACAGAGGCAGATAACATAATGGTGGTTGCTGGGGGATGGAGGGAGGGGAATACAATACAAGATGAATAAGTAATAGAGATCTGCTGTGCAACACAGTGCTATTCTTAATTTAATCTCTTCAACTGTGCGAGTCTGTTCCCCTCTGTACTGCATCCTAGAAGCCCTCAAGTCGCGAGGCTGGACCGCTTACAGGGCTTATCTCACGTGTTTGTCATCTCTCAGGAATGTCCCTTGCCTGTTGTCCAATGCTTTGAAAAACACAGTTTTGTGTATATTTCTTCTGTTTGTGTTTGTTTTAGGTAGGAGGGAATATCCAATGTTATCTTCTTGCTGGAAGCTTCTTTATTTTGAATTTTTTATTTTCCTCTTTTTTCCCTCCTCTTCTCTTATTTGCTAGGCTTATTTGCTCTTGTGTTACTTTTAGTTCATCTTAATTTTTAAAATGATTTTCTTTTGTATCTACTTCTTGTCACCCCATTCTGAGTTTATCTAATTCTGATTTATGTTGCACTTTAATGTTTTTTGCTGTTTTCTTCTTTTAACTCATTTTGAGAGAATATTTTAATCTTTTAAATGATTTTGTGTGAACACCTTTCTGGCATACTTTTATTGTTTGCAGGGAAGTAATTCTTTTACTCTCTCTCTCCTAGTACTTTTTTAAAAAGATTTTCCATGGATACTATAATGTTCCTCATTTCCATTTGAAATTAGGTTTTCTAACTTTTAGAATGGAGCAAGGTTCAGGACATTTTTCTGATGTCACAGACTTTCTCCCTTATATTTTATGTAGTTTTCAAAAATATTTCTGCTTGTGTCCTCAGATTTTTCTGGGGCTGTTACTTAACGTCATTTTGATTTGGATCTCCTCTTTCCTTCTGTATAGAAAGGAGTCTACCGTGTCAGTTTGAAGACTGCGAAGGCACCACATGTCTCTAGCTCCCTCAGTTGCTATGTGATCCTCTTGCATTCACCTAGCAGTGGAGAAGGTAAAACCCCCTCGTTTTCACCTGCTTTTTAGTGTATATCTACTGGCTATCCTTGTAGTTTCCTTTTCTCAAGTGCACCAGATTCTGTCTGTATGTTTTCTTCTTTAGTCTGCAGATGTTGATACCATGCACAGCTTGTACGTATTGACAGTTTATCAACATCTGCTCACATTTTAGGGATGTTGGAATAATTTTTCACTTAGTTATGCTGTAAATTTTGTACAGGAGTTTTGGGTTTTGCTCTTTTTGTTACGTAAAAATTCATTGTTTGAAAAAAAAATGTTTCTGTTTGCTGTCAATGTCATCTTTCCCAAATTCCCTTCCAGCAACTCTTAATTTCTGTCTTTACATTTATCTTAGACTTTTCTCTTCCAAAGTTTTCAAACAAGTAAGGAAAGTTGTTCTGCTGACTTCCATTTCCTTTTGGATAATTTCTGTCATAATCTTGGGTATCATCTGGCTTAAACCACAAGGTTTATTGCCTTTTATTCCTTTGTAGTGATCACTTACTTCCAAAGCAGATTGGTGTGTACTTTCTCACAGTGTCATTAAGGAAAGTCAGTAAGCGAAAGTGGAGTGTTCCAACAGAGAGAGTCCATCCATTGTTAGAGTTCGTATCATCTCACATCATTAAAGCAACTGTGTTTGCTTTAGTATTTTCTTGGTTGCCTGCCAAATTGCTCTCAGAGTTTTGCGTTTCTTCTTATCCACATTCAGTAGAGCCTCCACTCTTATGCTTTCATAGCTCTCTGGAGGGTATTCTAACTCCTGTAAACCTTTTTATTACGCTCATCTTCTTATGTCATTTTGCTTATAAAACCTGATTTCGGTTATTATACAATGAAAGTATTAGATTTTAAGATAAGTGAAATAAAAGTCCTTTCTTATCCTCAAGTAGAACACACTCTACAAGGAAAGGAGTCAGGACAGGAACTTAATAGAATGATGTGGAGAATTTTAATGAGAGGTTGAAACACAGGGTACTTTGGGAACAGAGGAATCTTATACAAAACTGCCAATCCCACATAATGCAAAGGTCTGGGTGGATGGCTTTATCAAAGAATGGAATGGAGAATTCAATTTATATATTTTATTTATACTATATGTTGATGCACAAAGAAGCTGTTGCTAAGATCTATCTATGCTATTTTGTAGGAAATACATATAAAAATCAACAAATTAAAGCTGAAAATAAGATTTTATCAGTATTTCACAAGTTTATAACAATGTAATATACTATTTACATGCTATATTTTCATCTCTTTTGAATAAATCTCCTCTAGTCTTAAGTGGAGTTAATGAATTTAATTTCCTGTAGCATACTTGAAAATTTAATCACTTTTTAAAAAGTGTGATACTGAAATAAAAATCTTATTCCCCCAAATTTACTGATAAAGTTAATTAAACCAACCTTATTTTACTTACATTATACTACTAGTAATTATTTAATTTTGCCCTAAGTTTTCATACAAGTAGAATGTTAAAATATGAGGATATAGACTACACCCAAACCCTTATTTTATTTCAATCACTTTCAGGGGAAAGGTAGCCAGAAGGATAGCTTTGATAAGTCATTTTATCCAAAGTTCTTTAAGTGTGTTAATGCATTAAAAGTAATTTGAAATAGAAAACCAAACCATACCTAATTATCAAGCAAACAAGCACGAGGTAAAATCATGTGGTCTTATTTAGAATTCAATCATTCATTCATTCATTTTACAATATTTATTATGTTTTTACTATGCGAGAGCAACTGCATTTAATAAATACATTCCTTGCAATGATTAACCTTAAATAGCTGAACTTGTAAATACAAAGGATTACCTAAGTAACCATATAAGACTGAGGAAAAATTGTGAAGTGCTATGAGGAAATTTTGAGAGGATCCTAATCTTGAATGGGAGAATAATGTTGACTTTTCTGAGGAAAGCACATTTCAGCAAAGCAGTTAGGTGGAGAAGAAAGGGGAAGGCCTTCTTGTAAATTGAACTACATAAACGAAAGCCTTAGACAGAGACACAAAGGAGATTATAAGACGATAGAAGGCCAGCATAAATGAATCATGTTGAGAAATTCAGGAGGGGAAAGCAGAAGCCTCTGCTGTATTAGAATTATTAAGAATCAGGCAAATCTAATACTTTGAGCTGTATTCTAAGGACAGTGTGTCTTGTAGGAGGGATCACATTTACATTTCAAGATCAGATCCGTGGAACTTCTACCTCTAGTGAGGGCTGAGTAAGGTCTTTTCAGACAGATCTTGCAGATAACAACTATAAATTCTGAACATAGCATAAAAAGAAGGCTCCCTGAAGGCGCTGGATAGGGAATAAACACAGATTCTAGTGGGGAGTACATGCTGTGAGATGAGCTGTATTTGGTGATTTGCTGTTTTTCCTGATTTTATTCCAAATAGCTACTCATAAGGTAGTATGATTAACATAGGTAAAATTGTCTGGCATGGATATTCTTATAGCTATTAAGATTATTAGGATAGAGTTTCTTAATCCAAGTCAAAAATTTTTATAAGGGTTCAATCTTCAAGGCACCTCTATACATTCACCCCCGATTATTAATTTTTATAATCATTTATAACATCATAAATTCTGTTATGATATTTCATGTACAATACTGCTTGTCTTCGCAGTACCTCCAAAGTGTATTACTTCTTTTTCCTAGTTTGGAGTTAAAATCCCAAGTCTCAGAAGGGTAAGTTGTTCAGTGTAATTTAGTGACAGACAAGTAACAAAACCATTGTTTAAACACACATTTCCTTTGTCCCAGGTACATGCTCTTTCAGTGGGAACTTGTTGAAAAGAAATATTTAAAGTTTCTAAACATATTCCATTATGACAGACATCTATCTGCTCATATGATCACTTTGCAGTTCAGTAAACTTAATTCAGTATAGGTTTTTTTTAAAAATGACTTTTATGTTGGTGAGAAACACATGAGGGTGAATTATGCATAGTTTTCTAGAAAACTAAAACCATCACATGGGTAAGATTACTGACGATAAGTTGGATCAACAGCCTCAAGTATAGATGTATAAATGAGAACATGGAGCACTCCTTCTTCAGAAATTAGCTTCAGTTACTTCTAGNGACCATGACAAAACGTTTTCCAAAGTGGTTGTACCATTTTCATTTCTTTTCCTATAAGAATTATATGAGAGTTTCAATTCTTAGACACATCCTCACCAGCACTAGAGTTGTCTTTTTAATTTTAACTGTTCTAATGACTTTGGAGGGGATTTTGACTTAGTTTTCATTTTATGTCCTTAATGACAAATGATGTGTAGCACTTTTTTGTGTGCTCCTTTGCTATCTATATATTTTCTTTGATAATCATGCCTAAAATATATATTTTGTCTGTTTTTATTTGGTTATTTTCTCATTGAGTTTTGAGAATTCTTTTTTTTTCCTAAAGATTTTATTTATTCATTTTAGAGAAAGTGAGCGCGAGTAGGGGAAAGGGGCAGATAGAGAGGGAGAGGATCCCAAGCAAACTCCTCCCTGAGTGCAGAGTCCTAATGGGGCTCTCATGACTCTGAGATTATGACCTGAGCTGAAATCAAGGGGCAGATGTTTAGCCGATGAACCACCCAAGTGCCACTGAGAATTCTTTGTATAGTGTGGATACAAGTCTTTTATCATATATGATTTGCAAATATTTTCCTTAAGTCTATGGGTTTGTTTCTTTCATATTGTTTTTAATTTTGGTGAAGCCCAATAATCAAATTGGCCTTTTGTGGGCCACTTTTTTGCTGTCTTCTCTAAGAAATGATTGTTTAACCAAAAGTACAAGAGTTTTCTCCGAGGATATCTTCTAGAAGTTTTACAGTTTTAGATTGTACATTTAGGTCTATGATAC
>NC_048220.1:126949090-127012255 GCF_002007445.2 Ailuropoda melanoleuca | reverse complement strand
AAAAACATTTTAATATGGCAAAGTATATAAAAAATATGGCAGAATATTTTGATAGAGTTTTAAATGTTGGACCAAACTTATGTTTATGACATAAACTCCCCTTGGTCATGATATATTTATTATGATTTTTATGTTGTTGCTGCATTTGACTACGTACACTTTTGTTTGGAATTTTTGCCTGCATGTTCATGAGGGATATTTCTTTTCCTATAATGTCTTTATCTAGTTTAGGGCTATGCTCATAGAATAAGTTAGGAAATATATGGCTTTCTCACATCTGTAAAAGATTTTTGTACAATTGTTATTATTCCTTCCTTAAATGTTTGATAGAATTCACTGTGAAGCCATTTGGATCAGAAGTTCTCTTTGAAACACAGTTTTTAACTACAAATTCAATTTATTTCATAAATACAGGGCTCTTTTTGCCCTATTTTGGTCAGATTCTCATATATATTCTTAGAATTTCTCCTCATATCCATTCTCCACTATCCATTCTAGAATCCCCACAGGCTTAACAAACACCTCTCCTGGTCTTAGTACTTTCACTGGTAGTGTGACCCTCAACCTCATGGTAAGCCATTGCTAGGCTAAGGTTACCGCACTTGTCTTTTACCATCAAAGTTGAACTACTGAGTATTAAGAACATCCAAGTGACCAGAATGGTACCAAACATGTTTTCCCCTGCCTCCAATGTGTAGCAGCAGCCTTATATCTAGTTAGTGATCCATATCAGTTAACCCTCCCTAAATGATGCTTCACCTTCTTACCTGCTGGTTCCTTGGCACAAGTTGTCCAAAAAGTATCCATTGGTCACCCGTAGCTTTTGCTGAAGATGAACTGGTCAAGATGCTAGACTTTAAGAGTTCTTGTATGTTTCCACTTGTCTTTTAATGTCTCTGTCTTTGACATAGAACTTTCCACAGAGATGTCCCTGGGCCCCAGTCTGAGCCCCACATTATACACATTTGGAGTATACCTGAGTCCAGACTCAAAGAAGACAAAAACACAGATAATCTGGAAGCATGGCCTCCATCCTGGGATCATCCTAGCTCTTCTGATCCCAGCCAACCCAAAGTTCCATGAGTAATAAATAATGTGTTTAATGCTACAAAATTTTGACTTGGTTTGGTATACAGATAAAGCTAACTTATCCAAAAATTGGTATCTGGAAGTGGGTGCCGATGTAGCAGAAACCTAAAGATTGTGGCAATATTTTTGCTTTTTTGGAACTCTGTGGAAAGAAGTGGGAAACAATTGAAGTCTAAAAAAGGACCATGAAATTGTTATAAGTGCTTGGAAAAATGGCTAACCAAAATATAATTGAAAATTGTCATATAGAGGTTTTTAAAAAGTTTGTCATTTTAGTTTTACTTTTTTTCCATCATGGTAAGTATACTCTTTAATCCCTATCCCCTATTTCCTTTTTCTCCCCATTCGCCTCCCCTCTGGGAACCATCAGTTTGTTCTCTATAGTTAAGAGTCTGTTTCTTGGTCTGTCCCTCTCTCTTTTTCCCCTTGCTTATTTGTTTTCTTTCTTAAATTCCACATATGAGTTAAATCATATGGTATTTGCCTTTCTCTGACTGACTACTTTTGCTCAGCGTTATACTGTCTAGGTCTATACATATCATTGTAAATGACAAGATTTCATTCTTTTTTGATGGCTGAGTTATCATTTACTCATTTATTCATGGACACTTGGGCTGCTTCCATAATTAGGCTATTGTAAATAATGGTGCTGTAAACATAAGGGTGTATGTATCCCTTTCAATTAGTATCTTTGTATTTTTGGGGTAAATACCCAGTAGTGTGATTCCTGGATCATAGGGTATTTCTGTTCTTAACTTTTTGAGAAACCTCCATACTGTTTTCCACAGTGGTTGCTCCAGTTTGCATTCCCACCACCTGCTATTGATTTCTAATGTAATTCTGTTGTGATCAGAAAACATAGTTTATATGCCTTAAGTTATTTTAAACTTATCAAGATCTGCTTTATGGTCTGTCGTGTTAAATGCTCCATGTGTGTCTGATATATTCTTTACTCCTTTGGGGTGTTGCATATACAAATGTCTATTACATTAACTTGGCTGATAGATTTGTTTAAATATTCTATTTCTTTATTGATTTCCTGACAATGATTTGAGAACTTTATTTTGAATATAAATATTTAGTGCTATAAGACACTCCAAGTGCCTTTTTAATGGCATACCACGAATTTTAGTATGTTGTACTTTTAATTAATTTCAAAAAGCATCCTTCTCTCTTTTTTTTTTTAAGACTTTATTTATTTGACATGGAGAGGGAACACAAGCAGGGGGAGTGGGAGAGGGAGAAGCAGGCTTCCCGCTGAGCAGGGAACCCCATGCAGGGCTCAATCCCAGGACCCTGGGATCATGACCTGAGCCGAAGGCAGACGCTTAATGACTGAGCCACCCAGGTGCCCCAACATCCTTCTCTTTTGATTGATTTTTCACCCATTGGTTAGTTAAAAGTTTGTATTTACTTTCTACATGTTAGGACATTTTGAAATACGTTTATGTTATTGATTTCTAAGTTGATTCCATTAGTCTTGGGGATCATATCTTATGTTACATGAAATCTGTTAAATTCAGTTGAGACATGCTTAGTGGCCCAGAACGCGGTTAATCTTGAGTAATATTCAGTGAGCTCTTTGAGAGAACATGTATTCTGTTGGGGAGTGTTTTATAAATGCCTGTTAGGTCATGTTGGTTGATGATGCTGTTCGGGTCTACTGTAATCTTGCTGATGTAATGTAGTATCTATTGTTAAAGTACTGAAAGAAGGATGTTGAAATCCTTGAGTATGACTGTTGATTTGTCTATTTTTTTTTCAGTTTGCTTGATTTTTGCTTCTCTGTTCAGTTTATTTTGAAACTCTGTCATTAGATATATACATATTTGGGGTATGTTAAATGGGACCTAAGGTTAAGCATTCAATCTGGCTAATTATTCCTGACTACTGAGGCAAGTCCACTATGAATACTCAGAATTTTGAGGTTTGCCAGTAAGGTTGGAGGGGAATAGGTGCTATCTTTAGCCCTATTCCAGTTCTCCTGTATAGTTCCAATCCGTTCAGATAGTTGTTTACCCAGCCTTAGGTCATTTCCACATGTGCTGATCAGAACTCTGCTACACACCCTCCACACGTCTCTAGGGGTTCTCTTTGTGCACCTTTGTTTCTCTTATTTTGTGAAACTAGCCTCCTTGGTGTTCCAAGACTCACTCTCCCCCCCACCCTCCCTCTCTCTCTCTCTTTTTTTTTTTTTTTTTTTTTAAATTTTTAAAATTTCCCTTTTTTTCCCCTTTTTTNACCTTTATTGAGGTATTATTCATATACAGAAAATTGCACATATATAATGTGTATGTTTTGATAAGATGGATATATGTTTACACTTGTGATTATTATGTGATATATATCAAACAGTAAAATTTACAGAGGCAGATAACATAATGGTGGTTGCTGGGGGATGGAGGGAGGGGAATACAATACAAGATGAATAAGTAATAGAGATCTGCTGTGCAACACAGTGCTATTCTTAATTTAATCTCTTCAACTGTGCGAGTCTGTTCCCTTCTGTACTGCATCCTAGAAGCCCTCAAGTCGCGAGGCTGGACCGCTTACAGGGCTTATCTCACGTGTTTGTCATCTCTCAGGAATGTCCCTTGCCTGTTGTCCAATGCTTTGAAAAACACAGTTTTGTGTATATTTCTTCTGTTTGTGTTTGTTTTAGGTAGGAGGGAATATCCAATGTTATCTTCTTGCTGGAAGCTTCTTTATTTTGAATTTTTTATTTTCCTCTTTTTTCCCTCCTCTTCTCTTATTTGCTAGGCTTATTTGCTCTTGTGTTACTTTTAGTTCATCTTAATTTTTAAAATGATNGCTTATTTGCTCTTGTGTTACTTTCAGTTCATCTTAATTTTTAAAATGATTTTCTTTTGTATCTACTTCTTGTCACCCCATTCTGAGTTTATCTAATTCTGATTTATGTTGCACTTTAATGTTTTTTGCTGTTTTCTTCTTTTAACTCATTTTGAGAGAATATTTTAATCTTTTAAATGATTTTGTGTGAACACCTTTCTGGCATACTTTTATTGTTTGCAGGGAAGTAATTCTTTTACTCTCTCTCTCCTAGTACTTTTTTAAAAAGATTTTCCATGGATACTATAATGTTCCTCATTTCCATTTGAAATTAGGTTTTCTAACTTTTAGAATGGAGCAAGGTTCAGGATATTTTTCTGATGTCACAGACTTTCTCCCTTATATTTTATGTAGTTTTCAAAAATATTTCTGCTTGTGTCCTCAGATTTTTCTGGGGCTGTTACTTAACGTCATTTTGATTTGGATCTCCTCTTTCCTTCTGTATAGAAAGGAGTCTACCGTGTCAGTTTGAAGACTGCGAAGGCACCACATGTCTCTAGCTCCCTCAGTTGCTATGTGATCCTCTTGCATTCACCTAGCAGTGGAGAAGGTAAAACCCCCTCGTTTTCACCTGCTTTTTAGTGTATATCTACTGGCTATCCTTGTAGTTTCCTTTTCTCAAGTGCACCAGATTCTGTCTGTATGTTTTCTTCTTTAGTCTGCAGATGTTGATACCATGCACAGCTTGTACGTATTGACAGTTTATCAACATCTGCTCACATTTTAGGGATGTTGGAATAATTTTTCACTTAGTTATGCTGTAAATTTTGTACAGGAGTTTTGGGTTTTGCTCTTTTTGTTACGTAAAAATTCATTGTTTGAAAAAAAAATGTTTCTGTTTGCTGTCAATGTCATCTTTCCCAAATTCCCTTCCAGCAACTCTTAATTTCTGTCTTTACATTTATCTTAGACTTTTCTCTTCCAAAGTTTTCAAACAAGTAAGGAAAGTTGTTCTGCTGACTTCCATTTCCTTTTGGATAATTTCTGTCATAATCTTGGGTATCATCTGGCTTAAACCACAAGGTTTATTGCCTTTTATTCCTTTGTAGTGATCACTTACTTCCAAAGCAGATTGGTGTGTACTTTCTCACAGTGTCATTAAGGAAAGTCAGTAAGCAAGAGTGGAGTGTTCCAACAGAGAGAGTCCATCCATTGTTAAGAGTTCATATCATCTCACATCATTAAAGCAACTGTGTTTGCTTTAGTATTTTCTTGGTTGCCTGCCAAATTGCTCTCAGAGTTTTGCGTTTCTTCTTATCCACATTCAGTAGAGCCTCCACTCTTATGCTTTCATAGCTCTCTGGAGGGTATTCTAACTCCTGTAAACCTTTTTATTACGCTCATCTTCTTATGTCATTTTGCTTATAAAACCTGATTTCGGTTATTATACAATGAAAGTATTAGATTTTAAGATAAGTGAAATAAAAGTCCTTTCTTATCCTCAAGTAGAACACACTCTACAAGGAAAGGAGTCAGGACAGGAACTTAATAGAATGATGTGGAGAATTTTAATGAGAGGTTGAAACACAGGGTACTTTGGGAACAGAGGAATCTTATACAAAACTGCCAATCCCACATAATGCAAAGGTCTGGGTGGATGGCTTTATCAAAGAATGGAATGGAGAATTCAATTTATATATTTTATTTATACTATATGTTGATGCACAAAGAAGCTGTTGCTAAGATCTATCTATGCTATTTTGTAGGAAATACATATAAAAATCAACAAATTAAAGCTGAAAATAAGATTTTATCAGTATTTCACAAGTTTATAACAATGTAATATACTATTTACATGCTATATTTTCATCTCTTTTGAATAAATCTCCTCTAGTCTTAAGTGGAGTTAATGAATTTAATTTCCTGTAGCATACTTGAAAATTTAATCACTTTTTAAAAAGTGTGATACTGAAATAAAAATCTTATTCCCCCAAATTTACTGATAAAGTTAATTAAACCAACCTTATTTTACTTAAATTATACTACTAGTAATTATTTAATTTTGCCCTAAGTTTTCATACAAGTAGAATGTTAAAATATGAGGATATAGACTACACCCAAACCCTTATTTTATTTCAATCACTTTCAGGGGAAAGGTAGCCAGAAGGATAGCTTTGATAAGTCATTTTATCCAAAGTTCTTTAAGTGTGTTAATGCATTAAAAGTAATTTGAAATAGAAAACCAAACCATACCTAATTATCAAGCAAACAAGCACGAGGTAAAATCATGTGGTCTTATTTAGAATTCAATCATTCATTCATTCATTTTACAATATTTATTATGTTTTTACTATGCGAGAGCAACTGCATTTAATAAATACATTCCTTGCAATGATTAACCTTAAATAGCTGAACTTGTAAATACAAAGGATTACCTAAGTAACCATATAAGACTGAGGAAAAATTGTGAAGTGCTATGAGGAAATTTTGAGAGGATCCTAATCTTGAATGGGAGAATAATGTTGACTTTTCTGAGGAAAGCACATTTCAGCAAAGCAGTTAGGTGGAGAAGAAAGGGGAAGGCCTTCTTGTAAATTGAACTACATAAACGAAAGCCTTAGACAGAGACACAAAGGAGATTATAAGACGATAGAAGGCCAGCATAAATGAATCATGTTGAGAAATTCAGGAGGGGAAAGCAGAAGCCTCTGCTGTATTAGAATTATTAAGAATCAGGCAAATCTAATACTTTGAGCTGTATTCTAAGGACAGTGTGTCTTGTAGGAGGGATCACATTTACATTTCAAGATCAGATCCGTGGAACTTCTACCTCTAGTGAGGGCTGAGTAAGGTCTTTTCAGACAGATCTTGCAGATAACAACTATAAATTCTGAACATAGCATAAAAAGAAGGCTCCCTGAAGGCGCTGGATAGGGAATAAACACAGATTCTAGTGGGGAGTACATGCTGTGAGATGAGCTGTATTTGGTGATTTGCTGTTTTTCCTGATTTTATTCCAAATAGCTACTCATAAGGTAGTATGATTAACATAGGTAAAATTGTCTGGCATGGATATTCTTATAGCTATTAAGATTATTAGGATAGAGTTTCTTAATCCAAGTCAAAAATTTTTATAAGGGTTCAATCTTCAAGGCACCTCTATACATTCACCCCCGATTATTAATTTTTATAATCATTTATAACATCATAAATTCTGTTATGATATTTCATGTACAATACTGCTTGTCTTCGCAGTACCTCCAAAGTGTATTACTTCTTTTTTCTAGTTTGGAGTTAAAATCCCAAGTCTCAGAAGGGTAAGTTGTTCAGTGTAATTTAGTGACAGACAAGTAACAAAACCATTGCTTAAACACACATTTCCTTTGTCCCAGGTACATGCTCTTTCAGTGGGAACTTGTTGAAAAGAAATATTTAAAGTTTCTAAACATATTCCATTATGACAGACATCTGCTCATATGATCACTTTGCAGTTCAGTAAACTTAATTCAGTATAGGTTTTTTTTAAAAATGACTTTTATGTTGGTGAGAAACACATGAGGGTGAATTATGCATAGTTTTCTAGAAAACTAAAACCATCACATGGGTAAGATTACTGACGATAAGTTGGATCAACAGCCTCAAGTATAGATGTATAAATGAGAACATGGAGCACTCCTTCTTCAGAAATTAGCTTCAGTTACTTCTAGGAAACAGGTGTCCTTGATGCACAGTTCAGCTTTTATTCCTTAACTTTAGGTACCTCGGGATTGGCCTAATATCCACGCTGTTGCTCCTTTCTGAAACACACCTTAATTGATTAACTGATATTTCAGTGCGATTTATATGTTAGCAAATGTGAAATTTAGGATGTGTACTTATGTTTGGTGGTAACAAAGACCACTAGCTCTCTGCTAAAACCATATTCATTCATACATTTTAATGGATAACATTCTGTTCTGGGCTAGGCATGGATGACTTTTGTTATTATTAGAAAGAGAACACCTTACATGAGATATACTCTCTTGACAAATTTTTAAGTGTACAACACAGTATTGTTAACTACAGACATAGTGTTGTACAGCCCCTACCTAGAACTTACTCATCTTGCATAATTGTATCTACATACCCATTGAACAGCAGCTGCCCATTTTCTCCTTCCCCACCCCTTGCAAACCATTACTCTCTGTTTTTGTGACTCAATATTTTAGATCACTTCCATAAGAGCAGTTCTTCAGCATTTTTCCTGTGACTGGCTTATTTCACTTGGCATAATATCCACCAAATTCATTCATGTTAACACATGGCAGGATTTCCTTCTTTTTAAAGTCTGAGTTGTATTCCATGGTATGTATGTATCACATTTACTTTATCCATTCATCGGCTGGTGGACCTTTAGTATTTCAGTATTTTGGCTACTGTGAATAATACTGCAATTAATGTGGGAGTGCAGATAACTCTTAGAGATTATGATAGCAGTTCTTTTGACTATATACCAAGAAGTGGGATTGCTAGATAATATGACAGTTCTATTTTTAATTTTTGAGGAACCTCCATACTAATTTTCACAGTAATTGTACCATTTTTCATTCCCTCCAATAGTGTAAAAATGTTCCATTTTCTTCACATCCTCACCAGTGCTTGCTTGCTTGCTTGCTATAGCCATTTTAACAGGTGGGAAGTGGTATTTCATTGTTTTGATTTGCATTTCCCTGATGACTAGTCACATTTAGTATATTTTACACACTGTGGTCATTTATATTCATTCTTTGGTTAAATGTCTCTTCATGTCCTTAGCACATTTTTAAAATAGGATATTTGTTTTTTATGATATTAAGTTGTAGATGTTACTTATATATTTTGGAGATTAATCTCTAGTCATATATAGTTTGCAAATATTTTCTCCCATTTTGTAGAGGTTTTCTTTTTTTCCCCTCTTGATTGTTTCCTGTGCTTTGCAAAAGCTATTTAGTTTGATGTACTTTCAGTTGTCTCTTTACTTTTTGTCTTGTGCTTTTGATGTTGTATCCAAGAACTCATTGCCAGGACCCATGTCATGAAGTTTTCCGCTTTGTTTTCTTCCAGGAATTTTATAGTTTCGGGTCTTAATTTAAATCTTTAATCCATTTTCAGTTGATTTTTGTATATGGTGAAAGATAAGAACCCATTACATTCTTTATATGTGGTTTTCCCAACACTGTTATAGAAGACACTCCTTTTCCCCATTGTGTATTCTTGGTACTCTTGTCAGCAATTAGTAGGCCACATATTCATGAATTCATTTCTGTATTCTGTTCTGTTCCTTTGGTTTATATGTCTGTTTTTATTCCAGTGTCATACTGTTTTAATTACTGTAGCTTTGTAATGTATTTTGAAATCAGGAAATGTGATGCCTCCAGCTTTGCTCTTTTTTTCTCAAGATTGCTTTGACTTTTGGTGTCTTTTGTGGTCCAAATTAGCAAATGAAATTCACCAGCACATTAAAGGATCATCATACATCATGACAAAGTGGGATTTATCCCTGGGATGCAAGGATGGTTCAACATAGGCAAATCAAATAATGCGATATACTACACTAATAGAATGTCATCTCAAGATGTAGAAAAAGCATTTGACAAAATTTAGCACATTTTTGTGATAAAAACTGTCAACATAACATATATGAAAAGTCCACATATGACGTCTACTCAGTTGCTGAAAAATTGAAAGCTTGTTCTCTAAGGTCAAGAACAAGGCAAGGATGCCCACTCTCACCACTTCTATTCAGTGTAGTCCTGGAAGTCTTGGCCAGAGTAACTAGATAAGAAAAAAAAAATAAAAGGCATCTGTATTAGGAAGGAAGAAGTGAAATTACATGCTTGCAGGTGACATGATTTTATATGTAGAAAACCCTAAAGGTGCCACAAAAATAGTGTGAACTGATAAACAGATATAGTAAAGTTATAAGATGCAATAATCAACACCAGAAATCAGTTGCATTTCCATACACTATGAACTAACCTAAAAATCATTAAGAAAACAATCCCATTTACAATAGCATCCAAAAAAATAAAATACTTAGGAATAAACAATCAAGGAACTGAAAGATTTGTACACTGAAAAGTACAAAATTTTGATGAAAGACATTGAAGGGGACACAAATAAATAGGAGGACATCCATGTTCATAGATTTTAGGACTTAATATTGTTAAACTATCCATCCATCCTACTAAAAATTAATACAGATTCAGTGCTATCCCTATCAAAATCCTAATGGTGTTTTTGACAGAAACGGAAAGAAAAGTTCTGGGGGGGATGATAATGAACACAATAAATATCCTTAATACAATGAAATAAAAACTGAAATTGTAAACAGATACAGACTTAACACATAAAATAATTCGCTTTTAATGTGTTGATGTGCCTCAGACAAGATTTCAAAGTATAACTGTTTCTCTTGCAAATATATACAGTTGTGAATAATGCTAGATGATTATTTACTGAATAATTATTCAGAGAATATTACTATTTAAAGATTAATTATGGCATCATTTCCTTGCAAAAATAGATGCATGTGTGTTCAAAGCCCAGGAACTGAGAGCAAAAGATGAACATTAGGGAGGAATATCAGTCCAGACAAACTTATTTCTCACATATACTGGCAAGTGAGGGATAAATGAGAGAAACTAGAGGAAATAACTCAATGTAACATCTGTCTGATCGACATCTTCAAAGTAATGAATCATCTCTCATGGAAAATTTACAGAACCTATCTATGTATACATTTGGCATTACACTAACTCATTGGTTTCTAGACTCCAATTTGACTCTTAGTATATTTATTTAGAGCACATAGTCATACTAAAGTGAAAGGATTTTACCAACTTGTTATTTACAAGATTCTGTAACCATTGAGGAATTTGACATGATCTAGTGTTAAATCTCTAAATAATTAGCATCTTATCTAGCTAAAAAAGTGGACACTATTATTAAGTCACAGACTTCAGTAGCTGGTTTCAGAATTAGCATGAGTTATCTTTTAATTACTTCCAAAGTGATGTCTCTTAATTACTTGGATTGGATTTCAAACTAGTTACACTTTTCCTGTCGGCAAAGATTACCAAAAATAGTTCATTTAAAAGAAAACAGGGAAGCCATCATTCATACTTACTATCTTGACAAAAAGATTTAACTAACTATAAAATAAAATAATATCTTTGTTAGGCTGATGATCTCTAAAAGTTTTATTCACTTTTTAATGAAGATGTATTTAATTTCATAAAGTCCAGTATCCCTGTGTTTCCCCGGTCCCACCATCCTAAATGTCTCTATGTCTCATCACTGTAACTCTCTAATATTGTCTTATGGCTAATTAGTTACATTAAATGTTTGCACCTGAAAAGAGGAGGCAGGTTGCCAAAAAAAACCACAATATTTTGAGAGGAAAATGTAGCTCTTAAGCCTTGGAGTTTATGGCATGAGGCTGGCTGGTTAGGTAGCACATTGTGAGATATAAATCAAATCTAGATACAAATTACGTTCATAATAGAGTGAACAAATGCCCCAAAGTTAAAAAGCTATTCAGCTGTTCATTGGCTGTAGCAATACCGGTATATAGCAGCAGGGAAACATCAGTGTAAGAGAAACTGGGAACATCTTGCTTATCCTATATTGGGTAAGTGGACAATAGGCTTATCTGTGAAATGGAATTCTGGCATTTCACCAAAAAAAATGAAGGAAACAGCTTAAGCCAGACTTAATGACAGGTTGGAACATGAAACTGGGAAGCAACCAGAAACTAAAGAACCAGCTATAATTTCTCACCTACTTAGCAAAACTGTCACTCTTCCTTCTATCTTAGTGGTTACTACATTCTTCTCACTGTTTGAGGATTGGGTGTTGGTACAAGATTAAAAAGGGAGAGACTGTTTTGAGGGTACTACTGTATTAATACCATTTAATATGGCGTTTGGCACATATTGGCTGCTCAGTAAATATAGTTTAACAGGCTATAGTGTTTCTCTACACAAAAAGTGGAAAGTGCTTATTCCAGGTTTCTACATGCCTTCTGAGGTTGAATATTCATGAGACAGACTTGAATTTTTATGACCAAATTACTGATTACTGGTAGAGAAACACTAGCCATGTAGGAATCCCTTTGTCCAGTGTTTATTCAATAACATAAGTGCAAGTAGATTCCTGAGAAGCAGGTTTGGCTGAAGGATTATGGAGACAGAAAATACAAAGGCTGTATCTTCTGTATGCAACTCTGTTTTACACTAGAGTTGGTGAGGAGAGTAGGATTTTCTTCTTTAATAGAGTATAAAAAGCCCACTGAATGTTTCTGAGAAGTGAAATAATTCAATACAATCATTAAGTTCTTATAAATGATCACTGGAGGCAACAGAATTGGTTGATGTTAGGGAAGATGGGATCCTGAGAAATCAGCAAGAGAGGGAGTTAGCCTAAGGTAAAACGTAAACTA
Organism: Ailuropoda melanoleuca; assembly: GCF_002007445.2. Taxonomy (NCBI): domain Eukaryota; kingdom Metazoa; phylum Chordata; class Mammalia; order Carnivora; family Ursidae; genus Ailuropoda; species Ailuropoda melanoleuca. The sequence continues at coordinate 126,999,915 of NC_048220.1, read as the reverse complement.
CACGGTGCCCCTAGAAATGGAAGCGAAATAAGAGGTAAGTGATACACTTTATAGCAATTAGGGTGAGATATGTCATGTAATCTAAACATATGTCAGGATATTAATGGGCTAGGAATATGATAAAATAGAAGGTATGATTTAGAAACAGGAAAAAAATCAGTGCTTAATAGGAATGATTTAAGGATCAGAGCTGCCAGTGTCATATGTGTTCTTTCATGTCACCATGAGTAACTATGAATGTGAATGAGGACACTTAAATTCACATCTCTGAAAAATGTTGACCCTTAGGTAGGTGTATTCATTTATTTCAGCAATGGGTTGTAGAGTTAAATCCTTTGGGGTGTGTAGATATCAGACGCCTTGTGGAATCTTGCTTTTAATAGAAGAGCTTCAGAAGGTTGTAATAATAATACCTTGTTAGTTTAAACTACTTTTTTTTTTCTGATGATGATTTAAATTTTGTAATCAAATAGTTTGGCTTTATCTTTGATAATCTAGGTAACCTATGCACCACATTACGAATATAAGTTTATAGAAAATAGTTATTATTCTTTGGTAAATTTAGGCAACATTATAAAATCTATTCAATATTTCATTTCTTCCTAGTTAGTTTTGTGTATTTCTTTTAATTTTAATGAACAATATTCAAATCTTGGCATGTAGGAACGCCTTATTTTCCAAAGCCTTTGTAGGAATTATACATATTCCTTGAAAGATGTTGTGGGAATCAAAAATGTGAGAGAATTTTTTTTTTTCTAAATGGAAGAGCCTTTTTCATATGGAATTATATGTAGTATTAGGGTGTTCAAAATATATTTCGATTCAAACAGAAATTAATAGTGGGCTAAATTGGGATCAAAATAGAGCATAGTTTATTAATAAAATATATCTCTGTCATAATCCACAGTGAGATACATTGATATCAAAATATCTAATTAGAACAGTGGAGTCATAAATCAATCTTAATTAAGCTACAATCACACAATAATGGATTCATGCCAGCTGAAAGTAGACTCTGGCATAACTACAGGAAGTTAAAACCAGGAGGTCAGGTTGCATCCATTAGCATGAATTTAGGTCTTCAAATATATATGGATTACAGAGGTTAATATTAATGTTTATATTAAAGGTAATTTAAAGAAGTGGAGGATGAGCTATACAGATTATTTAGAAGTAAAAATAGCACCTTTTAAAATCTTCATTTTTTGCTACTCCTGTTTTGATGCACTTGATCGTTTGCCATTCAATCCTCATTTCTTTTCAATTTTAAATACCAAGAATCTGTCAAGTGGAATTATATTGTTGACTCAAATCAACTCAAATCAGAACAACTGAAATCTGACAATTTATTTTGATTAAAAGTATAAACAATGATGTTTAGAATGCTATACCAAACCTCTACAGTGTAACTGTCTTGTGAAGTGCTCTGTTAATAAATTCAGTAATAATATTCAATAATGTTTACATATTATGTTTAAATATTATTAGACTTTCTTATGCTTCTCTACCTTTATGTACTAAATTCTATGATCTGGACAAATAGAATCAATCATTGTCTTCCTTCCTCCCAATTGATTTGAGTCAAGCAATATGAAAGGAAATCTAGAGAACACAATTCATCAGACATATTTATTTGCTACCTTCTTACTAAGTAGAACAAATCTTACATAATTAACTCCCATAGGAAAGATTCTGATGGCTTTGTTTCCTTCAAAATCCAAGAAGTGAAGATTAAGTGCTAAGAAAAAAAAAAAAAAAAACAAGCATAACACAAAATCCCAGATGACAAAGTATCTGTTCCTTATAAAGTTTCTCATGAGTTTTCCTAGAGGTCTAAAAATGACTCCAAAGTCAAAGACTGATGAATAATTTTTTTCTTGCTTTGCACAAAAAGAAACAACAACAACAAAAAAAGAAAATTAGGAAGGGAAGGAAGTTCTCTTAACCTGGGGTTAATATCTGTTTTAGGTTTGTTTCAGTGTTTGTTGGTCAGTGGACAAATGCGAATATACTTTGCTTAGCACTTTCAGAATCCAGTCATTTTGCTTTTCTGCCACGGTCTCTTTTAAGTTTCTGTTACCCATGTGACAATACTGCTTTCCAGGCAAAAACAAAATAAACTGGATTAAAGGTGGGAAATGGAGCTGGTAAATTCAAATGTCTTTACAATAATTTGAGCATAATTGTATGGTACAAAGGTTTCTAACTCTCTGTGGCATATTATATTTCACAAAGATGCCAAAATAATATCCCCAAGTCCTTTAACTCTTCTAGAACCTCCCTACTCTTCTATGATGAGAATCACCTTGACTTCACTCTCCCTTGAGCCCGGTGGGTCTGTTTTGATCAGTAGAATATGGCAAAAGTGATGTTTTTGAATTCTGAGACTATACTAAAAGATGTCATGAAGTTTTCACCTTTCTTTCTTAGGATGCTTATTCTCTGAACCTAGACACAGTTGTGTGAGAAAACGTAAACTAGCCTGTGCATAAAGTGCACGTGGAATAGCTAAGTGGGGTTGTTAGGGTTGACAGCTTACTTGAGGTTGCAGATTCCAGCACATAATACAATTTCAGGCATATGATTAAAGGCAATTCCAGATGATTCTAGTGCCATGGTGATAAGTCATAGTGCAGAAACACATTACTCTGTCTAAATTCCTAGCCATAGAATTCAGAAGAATAATCAAATATCAGTTGATGATTCTAAGTTTGGGGTGGTTTGTTACACATAGTAGTAACTGGAGTGCTTTCATAACAGAAAGTTGTATCTTAGATGTGTCACCATTAACAGTGATGTTACTTGATTTCAGAAAGCAGGTTATCCAAAATAGCTCTGTGCTCTTGATCTGGGTTGTCTGGACAATATTAATTGAAGGGAACTTGCCTTTCACTTCTTGCAGTCAGAGAGCATGCACATAACCTCTGTTTCCCCTGTGTCCTGGCTTCCACATTCTGGGAGGGGGGTACAATATCCAGTGGTCCCCAAGACTTCCAGGATGTGGGCAACAGCTGATGCCAGACGATTCCTGTGAATTGCTGGTACCTGAATCTAGAAGAAGCTGGTACCACGTCATCTAGTAGAACCTGTCATGGATAAATTCACTTTTATACTTGTGTTAATAGAATATATAATTGTAGCAATATGGAAGACAGTTCATTTACTAAGTCATGTAAATGCACTTACTATGTAACAGATTACCTCAACCCTTGACACTTTGTGCAAACAATGGGAAATCTACATTGTGTGAGAATCTACATCTTTTACATTTTGAACTGGCTCTGTGATTTTCTCTTTCTCTGAGTGAACCAGTTTCTTAATCCATGGTAAGTGACAATGTGGAATTTACCAATAGTGCCACTGCGTATAAGTAGTGACATAGAATTGCCTTATCTTACATGACAGTTGTCAGTTATCAATTATAATTCAAGATACCTAAATTCAACATCACATTTTAAAACTTCTTAAATTACATGACTGCAAAGAAAAAAGTAATTCAAGAGTTCAGTACGTTTTGGGGCTCCTGGGTGGCTCAGTTAAGTGTCCAGCTCTTGATTCCAGCTCAGGTCATGATCTCAGGGTTGTGAGATGGAGCCCCATGTGGGGCGCTGTGCTGGGCATGGAGTCTGCTTCGGATTCTCTCTCTCCCTCTCCCTCTGCCCCTGCCCCCGCCCCCCTCTTTCTCTCCCTCTCTAAAAAAAGAAAAAAATAGTTGAGAAAGTTTAAAGTTTAATTTATTGGTGCCGTATCAATAAATTGATTAATTAGGAGTGCCTGGGTGGCTCAGTCAATTTAAGCGTCCACCTTTAGCTCAGGTCATGATCCCAGGGTCCTGGGATGGAGCCCCGCGCTGGGCTCCCTGCTGAACAGGGAACCTCCTTCTCCCTCTCCCTCTGCCCTTCACTCTGCCTGTGATTTCTCTTTCTCTCTCTCAAATAAATAGTAAAAAAATAAATTTATTAATTATTTAAGGATTGATCAATTATTTAGGAATTAATAAATTCTTATATATTGAATAATGAGGAATCTGCAGTATTCATGTATCAAGCTAACCTTAACCTAGTTGCCATTTGATTTTCCAGGTATTGCTCAATTTTCAGAATAGTTTGTTAGTGGTGATATAGTTTATAGTTCTTATTTGGCAGTTTTTACTCCAATATTTCTTTTATTTATGTGACCATTTCCCACTGAAAATTTTAAGCCAAAAAAGAAAAATCTCATGGCTCAGCTGTGTTACTTTCACTGAATTATGCATGTTCCATGTGTATAACACTGCCTAAATTTTTAAAATCCAGAAGTGTTCCAAAACCAGTTTTTAAAAAGCAGTTCATAATATATAAACATCAAATCAACTCTGTACACCTTAAACTTACACTGTATCTCAATAAAATTGGAAAAAATTAAAAAGCCCAATAGTGTAGAGCTTACAATTCTCTGTTAAATATTTATGGTAGTTAGCTCAAGAATGTTTGAGCTTCCAGTTTTATGGAAGGAAGAAATTTGTGGAGATTGTGTCCATGGATAAAAACCATGAGTGTCCAAAGTAGTAGACCAGGTATCTGTATAGTGATTAAACTGCAAGCGGCAAGATGTGTTTTCAAACCTATTAGCACTTATTGGGATATAGTAAGAGTTCTGGAATATTTCTACCAAGAGTTTTTCATGATGCTATCTCCATTATCCAGTCAAACTGGGCTATGAACATATCAAGCAGATAAAAGCAAACCCTTGATAAATACAGAGAGTGTTTTTATCTATACACTTACCAAAAATAGGGCTATACTATTTTCATTCCTCTCAGCATATATGCCTGTGTCATTGAGATATTTCTCTTGCTTCTTAGATATTATATTGGAGCCTTCTGTCCATTATGGAGTCCAAACTCCATTCACTTAACACATGGCTTTTGAAGGCCTATTCTGGTTAGGTATATATTTATATATAAATTATATCATTGTATATTTTTTCCTATATTACTGCCACAGGTTTATAATCATTTTAAGTTAAATGATTCACATTTATTTCACCATAATTCACATTTATTTCAACACTGAGTTACAAAAGGCTATGTTAGGGGGTGCTTAGATTAACTAGTTTTATTTTGACTCATCTTGTTTTCAGAGACAGATATTGGAAAGCAGAAGCAGACCGAACAAATGAGTGTCAAACAAGAATAGGAGGAAAAAATAGCTAGATTCCCATCTAGCTATTTAATATCTACTACACACATGGTATTCTAATTGAATGTTACTATTTTATGTCAATCTAATAAACCCATTTTTTTCCTTAAAAATACTAATCTCAATGATTGTTTTTCTTTTACCAACCATAGTAGAAAGGACTCATCCATGGAATATCATAAAGAATGAATACCTGTGTGCCATTCTTAATGGGAGGGATCATCACTGGTCAGATATGTGAAAGAATTAAAGGAAGGAAATATAATGACCAGAAATCTCAGGAAGAACTATCTTGAGTAAAACAATGAAAGGGAAAATAATTTTTCATACAAATCATATAAATTGTGTCTGTCTTATTGAGATCTGAATCTTTAAATCATAAGATGAATCGTTGACTATTTGTAACTGGCAGGGAGAAAAAACTCTCTTCTGCTGTTTAGCCAAGAATTTTACAGAAATTCTAGCATGGTCAGCCTGATAAGATTGTGAGTAGATTCAGTAAAAATTTGAGGCTTCTTTTGTGAGAATGTAATTATTGTGTTGAAACATGGGGGGTAAAACATTTGGTCATTCTTCCCATTCCCACTTTCCCTTGTTATACTTGCTGACCTATATATAATTTTAAAATATGCTGTAGTTTATTATGGCATACTGAAACTTGAAGAAAAAAGAAATTTTGCATTCCAAATAGGATGAGCCAAGAGTCTTTCCATAAAATAAATAAGAGAAAATTCTGTCTCCATCCAGGGGACAGCCATTGTATCAGTAATAAAATCTGATACTTGTCAAGTTGAAAATGGTCTATGGTCTTAACTTAAATTGTATAAACATAATATTAACCCTGAGGAAGGCAATGGCTCAAATTCATCACAGTGAAATGGACATGCAGCAGATAGTTGACCGTTGGCTACTGTTTTTAAAGTTGTTTTAAATCAGCAACTACCTTAATTTTTTTTTTCTTTCCAAGCTTTTATTTAAATTCCAGTCAGTTAACATACAGTGTAAGATTAGTTTCAGATGTAGAATTTAGTGATTTGTCACTTACATATAATATCCAGTGCTTATCACAAAGAGTGCCCTCCTTAATACCCATCACCCATTTAATCCAGCCCCCTGCCCAGTTCCCCTCTGGGGAACTTCCATGTTCATTTGTTTTGTTTCTTAAATTCTACCTGTGAGTGAAATCATATGATATTTGTCCTTCACTGACTTATTTCACTTAGCACAATACTTTCTAGCTCTGTTTATGTCATGGCAAACGATAAGATTTCATTCTTTTTTATGGATGAGTAATACTCCATTGTGTATATGTGTATACACACACACACACACACACACACACACACACACACCCCATTTCTTTATCCATTCATCAGTCGATGGGCATTTGGGCTTTTTCCATAATTTGGCTATTGTTGATAATGCTGCTGTAAACATTGGGGTGTATGTGTCCCTTCAAATCAGTATTTTGGTATTCTTTGGGTAAATACCTAGTAGTGCAATTGCTGGGTCATAGGATACTTCTATTTTAACTTTTTCAGGAACCTCCATACTGTATTCCAGAGTGGCTGTGCCAGCTTGCATTCCCACCTACAGTGCAAGAGGGTTTCCCTTTCTCTACATCCTCGCCAACACCTGTTGTTTCCTGTGTTAATTCCAGCCATTCTGACAGGTGTAAGGTGATATTTCATTGTAGTTTTGATTTGTATTTCCCTGCCGATGACTAATGTTGAGTACCTTACCTTCTGTTGTAGAAAAAACTGTAAATTTCAAGGAAGAATTGATTATTAAACATTGAAAATGTAAAAAAGAAATGTCATAAAAAAGCATCTTCAAAAAGATGAATTTCTATAATCTTAATAACTCAAAGGTATTTTGTATGTTATATATAAACAAGTTAATATTTATATGTATAAATTTATAATAGTTTATATATATATGTATATATTTGCAGAAAAATAGAGTTCAAAATCTGATATGAAGAGATCATTGACTTTCAGTACAACAAGCCAGTTAAAGTTACCAGATAGGATAGAGAAGCAAAGGCTACAGTTTTCCAATCGGAAGTTCTGCCTTTCCTCTTCTCTGGACATCTGCTGTAAAGAAGAATGATTTGCAGCCCCTCTGGAAATAATCTTAGGCTATTCTTCTAATTACCAAAAAGCTAATTAAAAGACAAATTACTGGAAAAGCTTCAATTGTAACTCCACCTGTAAGACTGTGATCAATCTGTAACATACAGACAAAATTCTGGAGAATTTATGTAATCTTAGCCATTTAGATTGTGGGATAAACATGAAGAATAAAGCCAAGTTAGATAGATTTGAGGGTAATAAAAGACTTCAGTGAAGAGCAGTCATCATTTGTCATTTCAAACAGGAACGGCTGATCTCTCCCACTAAAATTGAATATTAGAACTTATTAGAGGAAATTTACAGCTCTGATACTAGACTTACAGGAAATGGAGGTGTCCTTTATCATCACTACCTCTTTCTCTTCTGCTGTTTACCTTCTCTTAACTCACACAATTATTTCTTGATTTTTCTTTTATTATATACATTATCTGTTGAATCTCTCCAATAGTCAATTTGAATTTTACTCTCTTCTACATGTTTCAGTAAAAACAAAAACATTTTACTTTCTCCTGTTTTCACAATGTAATTTAATGACAGCTTTTGGTTTTATCTATATTTATTATTTATTTTAAATTTAAGAATTACTTACTGCCAGCTGAAGTAATATCTCATTCATTTTCTTGTACAATGATTTGGAATGAATCATTCCCCTGTGTTGTCATATACATATATTTTTCCACTAATTTATCTTTAGTTCTTTGATAGAATTTTGAAACATCTTTGAAATAGTCTATATCAAATATTCTGTTTTTTGGTTTCTCCTAGATTTCTATGTCTTTCTGTTACTATCTGCATGGGTTGATCTGTGTGTATTTCTCCAAGATAGCCTTACATTTTTGTAAGATATTTCCCTCATTTCTTTTCCAGATTGTGTTTCGTCTTTATTGGATATCATATCTTTATCTCTCTCCCTGCCCCACATTTTTCTATAGCACATAAATACGTGGAAAGGAAAGATTTTGAGAACATTCTGATCTAAAGGCAAAAGGTTGCAAATGAGTGAGCATAAAATGAAGTAAAATTTTTCTCATTGTGGAATCTCTATAACCAATTTTGATTGACAGTATTTTAATTGGAGAAACATTCACAAATTGTTCTAAATGATTTTACCTACATCATCAGCTTCTCCCTCTCTTTAATGAGAAGTAAGTCGTCCTCTGTTTATAGTTTAAACTTAGTTTAAATTTTCCTAGAGGCTTTAAAACAGATGGTAGCATCTGCTTAAAGCTGATATGGTTATTAAAGTAGAGAAGTACCTAACCACTGAAGTTTTTATTCAGTTGATTTCAATCTTTCATGTATTCAAAAAAAATACTTGAAAGTTATTTGTATGCTATGAAAATGTAAATAACATAGAAGTATAAAAAGGAAGATAGATAAAAGCTGGTAATGCATACTTTCTCTAATAAGACCAAAAGTTTTTGACTTAATTTACTAATGTTGGTATATTTCCTCCCATACCTTGAAAAATTCTTTTTTTCCAGTAATTTCTTATTTTTTTCCCTTTTTCTTTTGCTTTACAACAGAAATGCTTGCCGTTGGTGCCTTGTGTTGTTCTCTGACTTACTTTTAGCATATACAACTGAAGGCACTCTTAATACTAGCTGGTTCACCTGTAGGTTTATGTATATCCCTTAAGCTCTGCAAACTAAAGGCCCAGAGATGAAAATCAGTTATTCATTAGTCCACCTTACTTTATTATTAGGTATATGTGATCATTAATTTTATGTGTCAGCTTGATCGGGCCATGGCATCCAGACATTTGGTCAAATACAGTCTGTATGTTTCTGTGAAGTCACTTCTTACATGAGATTAGCATTTATATCAGCCAACTTTGATTAAAGCAGATTACCCTCCTTAATGTGAGTGGGCCTCATCCAATCAGTTGAAAGCCTTAACAGAAAACAGATCGAGATCCCCCAAGGAAGAGAGAATTCTGCTTCCAGATTGCCCTTGGAATCAAGCTACAGCATCAACTTTTCCCTGCATCGCTAGCCTGCCAGCCCACCTGGCAGATTTTGGACTTGTTAGCCTTTACAGTCATGTTAGCCAATTCCTTAAAATAATTTTTTCTCTCTGTATGTATACATAACCTGTTGGTTCTGTTTCTCTGGAGAATTCCGAATAATACAGTACAGCAAGAGTCATACTGCCAGAAGACAAAATTTAGAGATGTGGGAAATTTTTCTAAAAAAGAGTAGGTGTTAGTGTCACAGTTTAAACTTAGGTCTCTTTTTAGCATTGTCTCTGGAGGATAGTTACTCAGCTAATACTACATTTGAAGAGCATTTAGTTCTTTTCCTCCTGGCTTCTAAGTTAGTTTTATTTTATGGTTTCTATAGTTAACATGAATGAATTTCAATGCCCAATCAAAAGCACTGCCTTTATATAGTAACAGAAATAGCTAGAGTAAATATCCCTTCCCTTATTTAAATGGTTCAAAGCAAAAGAATTTAGTCATTGCATTTCCATTGTTGTTTTCCCACTCACTGCCTGAAATAAAGTGGAAAGTTGGTGGCCCTGTGAACAACCAGGCCTCAGAGCTAAGTTGATAATATGTAAGTGCCTTCAATTATACTCTAGTTTAGCATCCAAAAAGTATGCTGATTTAATTCACTCTCCCTTATTTTAAATGCACCTTCCTAGTGTCTGCAATCCTTTACTGAATTATCAAAAGATTGTAGATACTTAATACAGATTAAAGGCAACTCAAACTCTATAAAAAGTTTGAAGTTTAAAAAATAATTAAAATTTTGATTTATTTTGATTTTTAAAATACACAGTTGTTTATATACTATAATGGTAAATCAAATTCACATACCACAGTGGAATATTTTGGAGAAAAATATGATTGCTGAACCATCCTTCTCTTTGCCTGACAGCAAAGTCTTCCAATTCCTCACAACTCCTACCTAGACTCAACTTCCCAAGGCACCAAAATTAAATTTGCTTTTTCTGGGTATTTCTAAGAATTCCCTAAACATGCCTTTCCTAAGCTTAGACTGCTTGACGCATTTACCCCAAACAAGTATCTCCCACAACCCGGTTACCACCTCTCAGGCACATTTTTATAAAATCAAAGAGCCACAAAGAGATGGCTCTCTGCTGGACTCTAGAACCATAGAACACACACTTGTGTGCAAGTTGAAGCATATTTTTTCACAGGATATTGAGAGTGGTGTCCAAGTACCTGCTAACTCTTCTGCTGATGAGTAACAGCCTAATAATTTCATGTGATACTTGTTGATGGTATTCAGAGGAAACACACAGTGCTGCTCATATGGAGTAGATTTCATGCCATTGTATACTTGAAGGAATTGATTGGGCCCCCATGATAATGAATATTTGTTCAGAAAAGCCAATAATGAGATGGGTACGTTGCAGTGGGTGATTAATGCTCTTGAGAGGACAGGTTAGTGAGAGCTATCAGTTTTTGTGGTTAGGTGGCTGGATTATAAACAGACTACAGGTTGCCTTGAGCAGATATGAAGGTCATAGATCCAAGGGCCATCAAGCCCAAAGTTAGAGCAGTCATTTTTCAACCAGGTGACTATGGAGTTCACAGTCACTGAAGTCTGAAAATCTGTGGTTTGAATGAGAACTGGATAGGAACAGAATGAGGATTGGAAATTATTGGTCTAATTAATCAAATGGGAGGATGGAGGGAGGAGACAAACCACCATTTGCTATTTTTCTTTATTTTTATTTTAGGCATTCCAGTGAGTGTGAAGTGGCATCTCATTTTGGTTTTGATTTGCATTTTCTTTTTGACCAGTGATGTTGAACATCTTTTCATGTACTTGTTGGTCTTTTGTATATCTTCTTCAAGAAATGTCTATTCAGGTCTTTTGCATCTTTTTAATTTGGGTTTTCTTTTTGTTAAGTTATGATACTTTATATGTTCTTCATATTAAACTTTTATCAGATATGTAATGTATAAGTTTTTTCCCAATCTCTAGGTTATCTTTTCTGTTTCTTGATAATCTTTGATGCACAAAAATTGGAAATTTTTATGCCATCCAACTTTTCTGCATTTTCTTTTTTTGTTATTTGGTGTCAAATTTAAGAATCCACTGCCAAATGAGAGGTCATGAAGATTTACCCCTATGTATTCTTCTAAGAGTTTTATAGTTTTGCAACTTATATTTAGGCTGTTAATCAGTTTTGAGTTAATCTTTGTATATGCATTTAGGTAGGGGTCCAATTTCATTATTTTGCATGTAGTTACCAAGTTTTGGCACTTTATTGAAGAGACTATTCTTTTCCACTGAATAGTCGTGGTCCCCTTGGAAAAATTCAGTTCCCCATGCTTGTTTGTCTTACCTCTGCATTCTGGAATTTAGACTCAAGACTGCAGTATCAACTTCTACCTGAATTTCCAGACTGTCAGCATGCCCTGCATATGTGCCAGCATCCCCTTCCCAGATCTTGCAAAAAAATGTCCAAAAGATCTCCATATATATAGATATACAGATAGATACCATATATCTATATCCATATCTATATCATTTCCTATATCATATCTCCTATTCTTTTTTTTTTTTCTTTCTGGATAATCTTGACTAAAATAGCCTGTTTTTATTGACTCACTTCTCTCTTGCTACTCTCAAGATACACTCTTTGGCTTTGACTGTCAACAGAGAGTTTCAAACCATCATTTTTTCAAATATCCTTTTGCCCCTCCCCCTGACTTCTTCTGAAATTCACATAATGTATATGTTGGTACCTTTGATGGTGTCCCATAGGTCCCAGCTCTGGTCATTTTTCTTCATTCTTTTTTTTTTTTTGTGTGTGTTTCTTTGTGTGCTTTATGATTTTTTGTTTTTGTTGAAAACTGAACATATTGAAAATTGTATCTGGTAATGTTGGAAATCAGATTTTCTCTGTCCCTAGTGTTTGCTGTTGTTTTTTGGGGAGCTAGTCATCCAGCTTTCTTTGGTTTAGTGACCTTTCCAAACTATTTTTGTAAAAGCTGTATTCCTTGTTCTGTGTGGTCAATCGGATCTCTGTTTCATTAACTTGGTGGTCACTCAGTGACCTCAGGGAGATCTCCTTAAATGTCTGGATTCAATAAGAAAAGGTAAACAAAAAAGTGTTCTGCCTTTTTTAAAGTTATTTTGATAGATGCCTTCCAAGAACTTATTTCAGCCCAATGTGGTTGAAACAATGTCCAGCCTGCATGCCAGTGAACCTTCAGACTGATCAAAACATACAACATAAAGACAAGGTCTTTATGTTCACTGTGACACCAGTGAACCACATGAAGAATGCAGACTACCCTCCCCAGGACTGTCTGCCATAGGCTGGAAATTAGGGAATGGTAGGTGCTATGTGAAACACCAAAATTCAAAATATACCAGTTTCTTTCTTCAATAAGCACTCCCCTGGACACTGCAAGTGTTTGACAAGACAACAAAGTTCTGAAATAGTTTATACTGACAGGTCTTGCTAGCTCAATAGTTATTTCAGTGGAGGAACTGATTCTTCGAGCTCCCTACTTCACCAAATTTTTTGTAATTTATATCTGTTATAGATTATGACATGATTATTATATATGCAATATTTATATATAATATGTAATATAAATCATTAATGTCTGTAATCATCATATAGCTGTTTCATAGTATAATTTTTGTGGGTTTTAATTTGTATCTGTCTTTTAACTGTTTTGTTTTTGCCCAGATTTCCACATACATACTTCCTCACTGCATGATCTCCCTGTTTCTGGTTTTTTATTTTACATCTCTTAGCAGTTCTTCTTCATATATAATCTGTTAGAATTATGTGTTTTCTTGCTTTATAGGATATGTAACTTTATTTTCTATTTTTCCTTCATTCTTTTATTCACAGAGTATTTTAGCCTGGGGGAATGGCCAAAAACAACACTTCTCTTCTATCTTAATAGAAATCCCAAATTACAGTCTTCAAAAAATTTTTTTACTCTTGGCATGTTTTAATAAAACAGAAACATTTTTAGGAGCTAAAAAATGCAATAAATTTAAATTTAATATAATATTTTTGTGCTTGAAAGTATATAGAAACCATCATCTATTCATAGTAATGGTAATTTATCCAGTAGATAATACTTTTCCTACGTGCATATCATAATGCAGATAAGCGTACACAAATTACGGTAATTTACTTCAGGTATGGACTTTAAAGAAGAAATTACATTTTCAAGTATTTCATTATGGTACAGCTGTACCAATTATCTTGTAATATTTTCATTACTTATATATAATTTATTTTATTTTTTCTGAATAAGACAAGCACCCACCGAAATCCTCAGACTTAATGGAAACACAACTTTATTATAGACACCACAAGGCTTTTCTGTGGGCGCTCTTAATTTAACTGCTAAATTTATGTTAATATTAATTCATTTGTCTTTGAAGGTCAGAGAAAATGCCTTCTTCAATTTTATATTCTACTCAACCAATCCAAAATGGATATGGAACAAATTTGTTATAGAACTATTACCTTGAGATTAGCATTTCTTGAATTTATATGCTACCATAAATAGATTTTTTAAAGACTTAAATTACTAATGTTACAATTCTGTATCTTAATCTTTCTTCTTTTCCCATTCTAAATCATCATCATGGCTTATATAGATATCTGGTCCTTAAGACAGTAAAACACAGTCTGAAACAAATTTATAATGTTTTGGGTAGATATATCTATATAGTTAGAGAATTTTGTAAAAATAAAAGAAACATTTCTTTAGGAATTCAGATAAAATCTGTAAAATTGAACATAATATAATGTTAATATGCTTTGATTACTTGGGGAGATTTATAAGTTCCTGCTACCTTTATTACCATAATTCCTTGATTTTAGATAAAGCAATGGTAAATTATAATGTGCTTTTCTCAGCATCTTTGGAAAAGTAAATGATGATACTATAATCCAATTTTTAAAATAACTGTTTTAAAGAAGGACAGTATAATTTAAGAATAGATTATAAAAGTATAAGATAAGGTCTTTATGAATTTACAGACAAATATAATTTCAGCACATAGTCAAATGCAGTCTCTAAAGAGGAGTGTTGCCAAAGGTCTTTCTGAAATATTTTTCCAATAGTGAAATCCCCTTGTGGTATCAGAAAATGATGTTCCTTACCTTCTAAAAACAGACAGTTGAGGTCAATGCCTCCCTCAATTCAGAAGATTTAGATTTTCAGTAGAATTATTAATAACAATTTTTCATTTATTTAGCAAATACATACCTATGTGAAAAAGAGTTGAGTATCTCTTATGGGAATTCAAAGAGATGCCATTTTTGATAATATATTGTATATTGTCCCTTGTTCATGGGTATAAAATTAGTTTACCACATCATGATCCAAAAAAAGCAGCAATTTTCTTGTTTCTTCATACAAGAAACATTATCATCAGCTATAAGCCATACATATATTTGTCCCAGTTTCTATTATCTGAGTTTTTAATGTAGTTTTTTTATCATGTTAAATTTTAGAAAACAAACTCAATAAACCCATGGATATATGGTCAACTAATATTTGAAAAGTGAGCCTAAAATAGTAATTGAAGAAAAGACAGTCTCCTCAATAAATGGTGCTTGGGAAATCGGATATTCACATGTAAAAGGATGAACTAGACCCCTTTCTTACACCTCTCATAAAAGTTCACTCTAAATGGATTACAGGCATAAATGTAAGTCTTTAAACCATGAAGCTCATGGAAGAAAAGATAAGGAAAAAACTTCATGACATGGGTTGTGGCAGTGATTTTTTAGAAATAACACCTAGGACACAAGCAACAAAATCTGAAGCCAAGGATTACAACAAACTAAAAAGTTCCTGTACAGCAAAAGAAATAATCAACAAAGTGAAAAGACATTTATAGAATGGGAGAAAATATTTGTAGATCATATATATCTGATAAAGGGTAAATATCCAAAATATATGGAGAACTCATAAAAGTCAACTGCAAAAAACCTAAATAATTCAATTTAAAAAATGGGCAAGGGCCTGAATAGTCATTTTTCTAAAGAAGATATTTAAATGGCCAACAGGTATAGGTAAAGGTGGTCAACCTCACTAATAATTAGGAGAATGCAAATCAAAACCACCAGGAGATAGCACCTCACACCTGTTAGAATGGCTACCATCAAAAAGACAAGAGATAACACATGCTGGTGAGGATGCTTTTTGCACTGTTGGTGGGAATGTAAATTGGTGCAGCTGCTATGGAAAACAGGATGGAGAGTCCTTTAAAAATTAAAAATAGAAATACCATACAATCTAGCAATTTCATTGGTATTTATCCAAAGGGAATGAAATCACTGTATTGAAGAGATACCTGCACCCCCATGTTCATTGCAGCATTATTTATAATAGCCAGGGCATGGAAACAACCTAAATGTGAATCAACAGATGAATGGATGAAGACAATGTACTATTCATCTGTCAACTATCTATCTATCTATCTATCTATTACAACATATATAGGAATGTATAGGAATACCATTAAGCCATAAAAAAAGGAGGAAATCTTGCCATTTGGGAAAACGTGGGTGGATCTTGAGGGCATTATGCTAAGTGAAGTAAGTGAGACCAATATTGTATGATTTCACTTATAAAATGAAATATACAATACAATACAATACAATATGATTTCTAATCATACAATATGAATCTAAAATGAAACCAGACTTGTGGAAAAAGTTACCAGATTTGTTGTTGTCAGATGTTGGAGATGGGAGAATTAGGTAAAAGTGGTCAAGAAGTACAAATTTTCAGTTATAAGATATATAATACTGGGATGTAATGTACAACATGATGATTATAGCTAATAGTGCTGTATGGTATATTTGAAAATTGGTAAAAGAGTAGATCCTAAAAGTTTCCATCACAAAGAAAAAAAATTGCAACTCTATGAGGATATGGATGTTAACTAAACTTCCTGTAATTATTTTGCAGTATATATGCATATCAAGTCATTATGATGTAAACATTAAACTTATACAGTGTTACATGTCAATTATATCTAAACAAGCTGGAAAAAAAGAAACTCAAGAAAGGAAGAATTAATTACCTTTCTTTAAAGACAATTTAGGTATACCAGCATGGTATAACAACAGCAAACTTAGGGTAAATATATCTTCGTTTTCGTGTTTTTGTATTAGATCACTGACTAGTTTTTAAAATTACCGTGGAATGTTGATCAAGTAAAATTAATATATTCTTTAATTTTGTCAATGTTAGTCAAGTAATTTGTCAGTCAAAAGTTCTCATCTCAACTGTCACTGCTCTATTTAAAATCAGTCACCAGCAGTGAGGTACAATCTAAGCTAATTAATTTGACATAAAACCTTAGACAACTGACTTTCATCTCCTTTTTTGTTTCATTTCCTACTCACTACTCATCCCCCAACCACTGAAGAACTAAATATTTCTTACTTTTAAGAATAAGATGGTTAATTACTTCATTTTGGCAGACTTTTTAACAATTGTTGATATCAGGAGAGAGAAAGAGAATAAAACTACTCCTGTATATTACCATGACATTCCTCAGGCTATACTGCACATCAGTCTCTTCTTTCTGTGTTTTATTTTTTATTTATTTTTTTAAAGATTTTATTTATTCATTCAACAGAGAGAGAGAGACAGCCAGCGAGAGAGGGAACACAAGCAGGGGGAGTGGGAGAGGAAGAAGCAGGCTCCTAGCAGAGGAGCCTGACATGGGGCTCGATCCCAGAATGCCAGGATCACGCCCTGAGCCAAAGGCAGATGCCCAACGACTGAGCCACCCAGGCACCTCTCTTTCTGTGTTTTAATTTCTGTAGTAATAATTTCATTGAATAGAAAGATAGTATGATCTTATTTCATTATCATTATCATTGCTATTATTGTAAGGCATCACCTGCATCCTCTCAATAGGTCCCCGAAAAGTAATAAACCATTACATATTAAGATAGGGTCAGTGAATACATGCAGTTATTTTAAAAATAGCATCAGCATCAGCAAAAACAAAAACATACATAAGTTGTCAAAGTCAAACTGTGTTAGTGAACATACACATTTTTGTTCATCTCCTTTCTCCTTCATGTATGAACATATATTCAGCAATACCAGGAATACCATATATTCAAAATACCAGGAACTATGTTTAATAAAAGAAAAACAAACATAATTAATAACAGGTATTTCCTGTTATTAAAGTGTGTATCTAGGCAAGGAGGAGGGACCTATGTTCTGAGTAGTGCCAAAGCCTGTGCTTTCACTGGTTCTTAACACATTCATACAAGTTTCCTATCATTATTGGATGTTTGCTGAGAGCTCATGGGGGAGGAAAATTCATTGTGATAAAGCACAAGAGTCAAGTAGTTTCCAAAGCCTTAAAGGAGATAATTAAGTAGAAAAATCAACTAAAATTAATTGAGGGATGGAAAAGTGAACGAACACCGCAACCTTATTTTGATACCCAAACCCATGTCATTCATTTTAATCCATTAACCATAACTCTGCTGGTGTGCACATGCGCACGTGCACACACACTCATATCTATATATATAGTTCCACTTAGTGTTTCACAATGCAGCATATTGACTCTTATTTCTGATTTTTTTTTGTTTTGCCAATTACAAAAATACACTGTGGGATTAATCAAAATGTAATCATGTAGAAACCTTCATAGAGACATGCTAAAATTCATATTTTAAAATGATGTTTCAAATAATGTCATTAACAAAATTATGTGGAAAAAAGATCAAATAGTTTTAATCAGAGTTACCTCTTGGGTTATTAAAATAGCGTGTGAACATAGCTAATCATTGCTTGCTTCTTTTCTACTTGATATTAATGTTTGGGAGACAAAAATTACTTTTATAGCTTGTTAGAGCTTTTCTCTATTTTGGCAATATTTGATAAATAATCTGAACATGTGTACTAGGAAATGATAAGTATCTCCAATATATTTATAAAATTAAGCATCTTTTATCATTATACAGATATAGATGGCATATTTGTCATTAAATTTTTTTGAAAAACATAAATTTTGTTTCTAGACTATATTCTTTTTCTATTTTGAAATTGAGTTTTAGAATGAAAAAGTTTTGTAATATTTTATTTTTTCTATACTGTCTGATGTAAAATACATATCATATAATGATAAGGTACATTTCAAATAATATGTCCTACTTGGTATAAATTATGTATCTTGTGAATTTAGCATATCTTGGCCAAGATATTGTTGACTTTTCTGTAAGTACTAAAAAAAAAATCCTATATTTAACTACTTCAAATCAGTAGAGCTAGAATTAATTTGAATGGTAATTGTTAGACTTGGTCAACTCTGTGTGGCTGGATTCAAAGTTTTGAAGTAATATATTAATATTTGGAAAAAATTTGCTACCAAGGTATTTAATTTTATTCTCTTTTGTATCCTAACTGGTGAAAAGAGTGTCCTTTGCACAGTGACAAAGCTATGTTTCTCAAAATTGGTGTCATTTAAATCATAATAATCATCTTGTACTATTACACTGGAGATTAATTTTCCTTGGAAAACACAAAATGCAGTTTAATACAGGCCTGTGTATTTCAGAATATTGCACTTTCCCTATATAGCAATAAAAATAGTAATTGGAGACTGAGCAACTTGTGGATGTTCATAAAAATGTATTAAAAATGAGTGTGTGTCACTTAAGAACTTTTGCATTTCATAATATAGAAACAGAAGTTATACTAAGCCATGAGAGAGGACAGGTTTTTGTTTTTTGTTTTTTTCCTTCTAGAAAACACTGTCACATCTTTAAAATCTCTTTCACTTCCATTTTAAGTTATTTCACTCATCATTTCAACCAGATTGAAAAATCATCTCATAAAATTTCTGGTAGAAAAAGTTTATTTATTGCTCTGCTCTTTTTTTTTTTTTACAAGATTTGTTCGTTGTTCTCTTTCTTCCACATAAATGTGTATTTAAAGTGCCACGCTGTTCCACTTAGATTTCTATAGCTCTAAAGGTTTTTATAATTTTGTTTTTTAATAATTTTATAATTTTATTAAAAATTTTCCATTTACTAAGAATTGTCAACTTTATCGACTCTAAATTGTTTAAGTAGTCTCTTATTAAATGCATGAGGAAGTTCCCTTTTTCATTGCTCTTATTGCTACTTTATATTTTTTAAATTTTCTTCATTTTTATGGAAGAATTACCAAAATTAATAATATTTTCAAAGAACTATTTGTTTCAGTTTTACTATATTATGCAGTTTGTTTGTTCTTATTAAGTAAGGTTCTTTTTTATTATTTCCTCCATTCTGAATTTTTACATTTTATCATTTTTTTCTGGCATCTTGAGATGGTATATTTAGTCAATGAATTTCTACTGTGCTTTGACATAAATATATGCACTAAAGGCTATGAAGTCTCCTCTGAGTTAAGTATAACTGCATCTTTTAAGTTTCATATGTTGTGTCTTTATTATCCTTCATTTAATTTTAATATTTCTTATAAATCATAGGTTCCATAGAAGTATTTTGTTCCAAGTGGGTGGAATTTTCTATTGATTGATTGATTTTTATTCCTACTCTGCCACAGATGTCTCAGAAGAAGAAATAAGTAAAATCTTGGGGAAAAATGTAATATATCAGAATGCCTAATAAACAGTCTAACCATTTTTACTAGTAGAATGTTAATGGAGGCTTTTGATTTATAAAAAGCTTTTAGCAATACATACATGGTCTGTCAAGGTAGCCTATTATAATAAATTTACTTTTTATGGGCTTATAGTGTGCCAGATTATCCAAAATATATGGAGAAGTCAAAAAGCCTGCTAATCAGTTCCATTAATCAATGGCTGTAAAGTGATGATATTCTAAAATCAAAATAACTCTTGTTTTGTAGCAATGTCTATATTTACGATGCTCAGAACAAATATTTTCTGTTAAAACTTAAACCAAAAATGGGCCCAAATATAAGAGGGAAAAAAGTGTTTTGGTGTAGTTTTCATGGGCTGCAACAAAATCATTAAATGAGGTTCATGATTACCAGAATCATAAGCCAGCATAGGGTTAATTGCGTCCAAAGCTTCCTACTGCAACTCATGGCTACTCAGCATCCTCACTACTAATAACCTAACCAGCACTTCTCCGGCGTTTCTGACTCCACCCGAGACTGACTACAGTTTCTTCTTTACAGAGCAGTACAAGTAAATTTTCACCGAAGAATCATAATCTCAAAAATACATGGCTTTTAAATGAGCAGCTGAATGAACTTCACATTTTGAGGACCTTTGTAATCATGGTGCAGGTCGAGAAATAGAATGTTACCCATATTGCAGAAGCTATTCTGATTTTTCAATTAACTATACATTCCCTACCCCATGATGATAACTCCCACCTTGCCTTCTAACACTATAGTACTTTTGTCTGGTTTTAAATTAGTCTAAAATGAATTATAAAATATGTATACTTTTTGTGGCTTTTTTCTCCAATATTCTCTTGTAAAAGTCATCCTTGCTGAGTATATTTCATTTATTTTCTATCATTACATTGTTGATGAACTTTGGTCTGTTTCCAGCTATCTGCCTTTATAAATCATGCTGCCCTGAATGTTCTTGTGATGTCTCAGTATTCGTGAATGCCCATGTGTACCTATGAGTACAATGATCAATCGTGAGTACATGTATTCATAAATTTACTAGAAAGTGCCAAATGGTTTTTCAAAGTCATCCTACTGATCTATAATACCATAAGCAACATATGAGAGTTTAAGTTGCTTCACATCCAACATCTGTTGTTTTGGGGCCTTTTATATTTTGTTACTTGTGGGGTGTGTAATGGTATCTCATATTTCTTTTAATTTTCATTAATGAATCATGAATTTCCATTAATTTGTTTTTAATTTATATCAGTGCAATCGATAATAAAATGAGACATCTTTTCAAATGTTTATTGGTCATTTGGATATAGTGTTTAAAATGAAGTGTCTGAAAATCCCTTGCATGTTTTTCTGTTTTGGTGTCTTTTTTCTATTGATTTGTAAAAGTTCCTCATGTTTTCTGGAAGAAAGATCTCCTTTAAATTTTACTTACATAATGATGATTTTTGATAACAAAAGTTGTTAATTTTAATGTAGCTCAATTACTAATACTTTTGATGTTGAGTGTTGGTTTTCGTTTAAAAAGAGTTTTTTCCCCCCAAATTCATAAGTTAGCTATTCTGAAAGTAGTGCTCCCTATGAAAGCATCCCAGTATTTAATGGGCTCAAATGACAATATTTAACTTTCCCTAACAAGTATGCAGGAGGGTCAGTGTCGGTAGGCTGACTCTGTTTCTCACTGAACATATGTGGTATAGCTGTGTTGCCTCTGCTTCAGGCTTCAGCCCAGATGGAACGGCTCTCCAAGTCTTCCTCCCAGGACCAGAGGGCTTGGTGGTGCATCTCTAGGCAAGAGCAAAGTGGAAGAGTTTTGAAAAAGCCTCCTAAGTCCTGAGCTTGCAAATGGCACCATCATTTCTAGTTTATTTTATTTTTAAAAAAATTTTATTTATTTATTTATGTATTTATTTGAGAGAGTGAGTGATAGGGTGGGGAAGAGAGAGACAGAGAGACAGAAGGAACCAGGGGATGGGCAGAGAAGCAGACTCCCCACTGAGCAGGGAGCCAGATGCAGGACTCTATCCCAGGACTCTATCCCAGGACTCTGGGATCATGACTCAGCCAAAGTCAGATGCTCAACTGACTGAACCACCCAGGCGCCCCTCTAGTTTATTTTAATTAACAAAGTAGGTCAAATTATCAAATCCAAAGTTAAGAGGGGACAGGAGGTCAATAAACTTCATGTCTTTAGGGGAGAAATGCAAAATCATATGCCAAAAGTTGGATTAATTAGTGAAAATATTCTCATATATCTTCTAATGTAACCTTCATTTTTTTTAACATTCTCTTTTAGATATAAATTCTACATATACCTGATTACTGAGAACAGTTAAGGTATGCATCAAGTTTTTTATTTACATTTTTATATGGATGTTCCAATTTAATGATTACCATTTATTCAAAAGACTGGCTTTCTTGCACTGCTCTGAAATGACATTTTTATAAATATTGGTGCCCTTTTGGTCTCTTTATGTGTTGAGCTATAAGTGTATCCTTGTGACACCCCACATTATTTCATTGTTATAGCTTTAATAAAATAGAGTAAATCCCCAGTTGTTTTTTTCTTTTTCAAGAATATTTTGGCTCTTCTCAGAGGAATGTAGTCCATATACATTTGAGAACCAGATGTTCAAAATCTGCCAGATTTTTTTGATGAGGTTATGATTGGGATTCAATTGGTCAATAGATAAATTTGAGAAAAACTTGTATCTTTACAATGATAAGGCTTATTAATACTTTTAGCAACTGTCCACTGATTTAGGTTTTCATTAATGTCTTGCAATAATGTCCTGTAATTTTCTGCACAGGTCTGGCATATCTGTTGTTAGAATTTTTACCCAGGCATTTGATATTTTTCATTCATGTGCATTGTATCATTTCTAAAAATCATGTTTTGTATCACTGAAATATTGAAATGCATTGATTATAGTCAGAGGACTTGCAAACACTAAACTTTTTGGATCCATTTAAATTGAATGACACTTACTTGAGTACTTTTTCTATTACAGAGAATAGAACATACTATCTTCTGGTAATAATTCCTTTTAAAATTTCTTATACCTTCTTTTTCTTCTTCTTTACCTATTGCACTGGCTAAAGCCAATGGTGCAGTAGTGAATAATGCCAGTCTTAGAGAAGAATTTTCCCAGATATTTTGTAAAGTATAAATGAATTCAACTTACTTTTCTGTTTCAGACACCCCAAGGTTTTCCCATAAAAGTTAAAATAAAATTTGAATAGTCATGGAACGCTGGCTATCTCTAATCATTTTCCCCCATTTTCTGTGCAAGAATAAGAACAGAATGTTTTGGGTCAGTAAGCTCATTAGGATAGAGTATGGTGCTAATAATTCATAGGATTTTTTTTCTTTTTAGCCACTTAAAAATCACTGAGATTCTCTGATGTAGGTAGGCAAAAACTGCATCCAGGACCATGCATAAGCATTTTTACTTTAAATAATATATAGCCTCAGTAATTGAAACTTATCAGAAATGTGCACGTGCACGCATGCATACCCCCCCGCACTGTACAATGGGGAATGGCTGCCAAATCTAAGACAGTGATTTACAAATTTCTCTCTCTGATTATTTCTTAAGTAATGCTTTCTCCTGAATAATTTACAAATATTTTTGGATTTTCACCTTAATGTTTTATAAGTACCTTAAGGTCTGTAGATTGAAATAATTGTATATTTTAAGTAGTACTTTAATAGTCAAATGCAATTTTTGTAACAATTCTTCAATATAGAAGACATCTCTCCCTTTACTATGTTTGAGAATATAAATTTAGAGATTAACTTCCCTAAGATTATTTCTCTAGGCAACTTTGTAACTCCAATTCATTAACTTATAAATTTATGTGTTTATTTATTCACTCAGTATTTGTTGAGCAGTTTTCAAGGCAAAAAGTTATGCTTGTTGTATAGAGTTAAGAATGGAACAGACAATTCCTAAAAACTTACATGTGTACACATGCACTCACAAACACACAATGTAGAAACATCAAAAGCAGGAGAACAATGGTGAGATAATACAAACATGAAAACTGATATGCCCATTAAATTTATCAGTGTGAAAATCAGTGACTTTGGGGGTGAAATTTAGGTTCAATGATGTATTATGATATGTTGTAAAGTGTTTTGAAAGAGAATTTGTGAATACAGAACTTCAGAGGAAAGGAATGGACTAGAAGCAGAATAGAGAAGTATGGCAAAAGAGAAACTTTGTTACTGCTCTGTGTGCGTGTGTGTGTGTGTGTGTGCGTGTGTTGTTTTGTTTATTTTAATGGAAAGGACTAACATCCACTTCAATATATGGATGTAGTTGAACTGTGAAAGCAAGATGTTGAAAATACATTTCAGAGAGATAATAGGTATGCCTGACTCTGTAACATATGCTCATTCTATGGAGAGTTACGGTCTCATTTAATCAGTTCACTGAGAAAAACTGTGCAAAATTATTACTTTTTTCTGCACAGAAGTTTTTCTTCCAGTCTGGATTCTACTTTCATATAGTTGATACCATAGTATAATTTTCTCAGAGTAGGAAATGCTAGATTATTGTAAGCAGAAATAATCACTTTAAACTTCATATTTTGAAAATAAAATAAACCTCATATTTTATAATGAATTATAGCTTTCTTTTTCTGTATATGAAATGCAATGTGATGAAAATACAGAGTTCATTAATGTTAAGTTCATTGTTGATGGATGATTGACATTACAACCTAAATATTGGGAACTCTAAAAAAGAATAGAAAGTCCTAAAGAAGAAATGTTAGGTGTAGAGTGGTGAAGGCATGGAAGCAAATGGAATATAAGGTTATAAAACAAAGGAACATTATTCCTGGAACCAGCAAACTAAGATATGTAATGAAAGTAAATAGCTAAGTTTCAGATAGAAGTTAAGCAAGGATATAACTCTTAAAACCTGATTTTTGTTTTAAATTATATTATTTAGTGGAACTAATCTTTAATTGATTATACAATTTCAATACCTACTCTCAATGATGAAACTCTTTAGCTCTCCCTCAACCTAAATGTGCTTTACTACTTTATTTGACAAATTTGCTAAGATTCTAACATTTCAAGAACTCTGAAAAGTACTGTAGATAAAAAGCCCATTTTATATGGCGATCCAGTAGCAAGAGGGAAACATGCTGCAATAAAATTTGCTAAATGTAATTGCAGAAGTTACAAAATGTGCAGTGGGAACAGAGACTGAATACAGACTGAATGATTATATACCTAGGAAATTGGGGAACACTTTATTAAGAAGGTATTACATAGATATCTCCTGAGGAATCAGTAAGAGAATCTTCACAACCATTAAGAATGAGGGAGATAGTTTCAAGGCAGATAGAGCAGTTAATTCACTGTCATGGAACATGAACTGGACAAGGAAAAGCAAGGACAGGATTATCATCTAATATGCAATTTTAAAATTCTCATCAGAGAAATT
This sequence comes from Ailuropoda melanoleuca, assembly GCF_002007445.2. Taxonomy (NCBI): domain Eukaryota; kingdom Metazoa; phylum Chordata; class Mammalia; order Carnivora; family Ursidae; genus Ailuropoda; species Ailuropoda melanoleuca. The sequence continues at coordinate 126,974,519 of NC_048220.1, read as the reverse complement.
GGCGTGCTACATAATGAACTACAACATGGTAAAATAGGAATCATATGTTCAGAGGGCCCATATATCGGTGTTCTGAGGTAGAGTACATTTTCCTAATTCCTATATTCTTTTCGTGGGTATCTTCCATTAGGTATCAATATTATCATTAGTGCATCCTTCTGAGGATATCTTACCAAATGTTATAACTGGTCTAATAAAGAGACCATAAAGTCTCCATATATCTATCATTCTCATGAATCTTACTGATTAAGAGAAATGTATAAATTGAGCCCAAACAACGAATCTAGACTGTATTCCTATTTGAAATGGATATGCATAGTTCTATAATGCCATTAATTAATTAGATTCCTTTTTAAAAATCACTCCATTTAATTTTAATTCCAGTATAGTTAACACATAGTATTATTTTAGTTTCAGGTGTACAATATAGTGATTCAATAATTCTATACATTACTTGTGCTCAGTACATAATTTTTTAAAAGTGTACTGTCTCCCAGTGCATTATCCTGAGTCTGTGGATGAACAAATTAACAAAACCAATTTTGTCCCTATCTTACAAGATTTATATTTGGGAGCTGATAGGGAGGTGTGTGTTAAATCAACCTTGAAAAATTATTCGGTTAAAATTGTGTTGAGTACTACAAAGGAGATGTACGTTTTGTTTTAGGAAAATGTAAGTGAAGCTAAACTTTCTAAATAGGGACTATTTCCCAGAGAAAGATAAAATAAGGACTGATGTAACCATAAGAGAATATGTTTCCTCCTGCAGCTGCTAATACTAATATTTAGTTCAAACTGATTATCAGAGCATTTTCTCTTCCATATGCCTGATCGCTATTCAGTTTGGCTGCATTTAGCCATCAATTTTAACGCTTTAGAAAGTTAATTGTGGTCATGGTTTTAGATTCCCTATCACTCCCTCCTCTTGCCTGACATCTAGTGGAAGAGATAATCAGTGGGAGAATCACCCCGGGCGAAAATAAGGCCAAATCATTAAAAGGAAATAACAAAGAAGCTACTTTTCTGGATCACAATATTTTATAGAATGAGTAAGACCTACACATTTCATTATTATAGGATGCTTATCTGTGCGTTCACTGTATATTCTACTGTGATTTTAATGTATTTCCCTACAAATTTCCCTAGTAATTAGCTGACAGTATTCTTCACTGATGTTGCATCATTGGCTGTAAAGTAGCTTTCTCCTCATTTTGGCTTTCTTCTCTTGCTAATTCCGAAATACAACATGAATTTATAATTTAACATGACCTCAAATTAGCTTATTCAGGCTTTTCCTAGAATGTGAGGACACTATTTAACGGTGTTTAATTTTTCTGTCAAATATAATTTTCAGACTCATATAAATGAGGATAAATCAGCATATGGATTTCAAGGTGAACAATTGGACTCAGATATCATACAAAACATGTGCCTTTTATATAAGAATTTAACCAATGTATCACTGTAGATAAAGTACAGAAGTAAATGTCATTAGCCTTAAGTAGTATGTTAAAAGATGCTCAATTGAGATAAGATTTAATTCTAGGAGAGTAGAAGTAGCTGTTGAAATTCTTAGTTTCATTACCAGTAGTAGCTCTTCCCTAAGAATAAGAGAAAAATATTTACGATTTGCTCTATTATTTTTAGGTCCATCGTTTGTGTGTGTGTGTGTGTGTGTGTGTGTGTGTGTGTGTTTGTACTTTTAGATGGTTTTCAAGTTTCTTTTTGTAAATAACTAATTCTATAGAGAGTTTTTATAATTGCCTACAAATAATAAGATAAAAACTAAACTTCCAAATAACTTCAGCTCTGAATACATTTGTCTCTTCCATAGGCAGGCACACACTGATTAGTAAAATAGCAAGTATGAATATCTTTATATTTCCCTTTGGGGAGTTTAAAAGTACCTTTTCATCATCTTTAATCTCCATATAATCATTTTTTATATTCTATTTTCTCTGACTTTTAAACTCCAGTGTCTTTAGAAAATTTCATTATTTCACTTTGCTTTATGTTTGAAGTTATTGCCTTATATTTGTCATTGCTCTTTTGTTGTTTTTTGAAGAAGGAACTCAGAAAATGTTCTCTATGGCAGTGTGTAATGATCACAAGAAGATAACAGTCAAAAACACGAAAAAGGATAACCGGTCAAGTAGGTTATACTGGGTTAAGAGATTGTGTGAAATTGGCAATTTTCTTTAACTTACAAAGAAAGTGTTTTCAAAAACTGATGAGGCGTTTGTAAGTAAAAACATATAGCTAATAAAATAGGTGCAATGAAAAAAGAAATTAAAACACTTTAGACAGGTGAGGGTTATCATAAACAAATTTATCTGAATGCCAATTTCAAGAGGAGATTATATCTTTACGCTAAATAAGCAAATCTGTTATGAAACTAATATGAAAACCTCCGTAATTTCAGCATTGCAGATAGCTAACATACTCACCAAAATTTGGTTACCCCAATAGGGAATAATAAGGACTAATTGTCATCAACACAGAAGAAACTAGCAAATTATGTAAAAATGCCAGTGAATCCGTGTAGTATTGGTGGGATTAAAAAAATGACTGATCCTCTAGAAAATAAATATACTTTAAAAAATACCCCCTAACTTGAAAACCTTAGATGTTAAAAAAAAAATGAACTGAGAGCAGAAACACTGGTCCTTTTAAAACCTAAAGGTGTATGGTAATTTTCTAAAAATATTTTTAGTCATATGATACATAAGAAAAAGAATCCCTCAATTGAATACAAAAACTACTTTGAGGACCTTGATCTTTTCTATTTGTCCTGAGAGCATAGACTGTAGCATATTAGAAGTTGAAAAAGCTTTTGAGCATACAATGTAACTTTTACAGCATGTACTAAATTGATACAAATTCCATGAAAAGATAATATAATAATACAACACATTGTTTGTATACTTGTCCTGTAAAGCCATGCCTACATACATATAATGTGATCCAGACCCTATGTAAAGCCATGCAAAAGTCTTTTGGAGTGTTGTGTCACTGTAAAGAGGACCGAGTTCTCTTGTGAAATGAGAGAACACATGACCTGACTTCAGCTGCTCTGACGTTTAGCAGGGAAGCCACAAACCATAGCACACCTGAGTGCCTGAGTGGACTTGAGCTTTGTAGGCGTCATTAGTGGAGTCTAAGCAGGAACACACTCAAGTGAAGATGGAAGATGAACTGGAATGCTCAAAAGTTCTAGAAGATATAGATTGGTATAGCTTTGTTGCTACACCACCTCCAAGCTGTTTTCTCAGACATCTTTGCAGATGATATATGTGATCAGCTTGATACATGTGAAGTGACAGGGTGTCGAGTTTCACAGGAATTACTCTGGTCGATATATTTCATGCTCTTATCTAAGCTGCTCAAATATGATTGCATACTCTTATTATTTATAATAACTCTGAGATATGTCCAGACATGGAAAATCACTAAAAATCTTCAACTTTTAAATACAGCATGTCTGTTACTTTTGCCGTTTGTTGGTTTGTTCATTTGTTATCCATTGCCAATTCTCTGCCCTACCCTGAGAATATTTTTATTTAGCATTTATCCTGTGAAAACAAACAACACTTTGTCTTACATCTTATGATCTTACTTGTTTGAGAGAATAATGTCTAATTTCCAGAACATGTTAATAAGTTACAGTTGGAACTGCATGGATGATATCATCGATTATCTCATTTTAGGTAACACCCACTCTTAAAAAAATGGAACCTTTAGAAATTGTGTTAGTTCAAATATTAAAAATAGGGCACTAGAAGAATTTTTCTAGGAAATATAGCTCATGAACATATATTTGATGTTCAACTAAATATGAGCTAAATGTAATCATAGTATTTTCAGAAGGATAAGAATAAAGGTGAAAAAGTGTTTCAGGCCGATTTTATAGATCAACTTAATTACTCATTTTCAGGACAAATTAGTAGAATGTGATGGAATCTATTACTTATAATTCTCACTATAAATAAAGAATAATCTTTGTTATTAGGAAAGTTCTACCCTATTAGTACATCAATGTTTCTAGAACCATCTGTGATTTTTAATTAATTTTAGCATTACTTTTATTAAAATGATAAAGACTTTACTGCCAGAAGCCAAGAGTCCTAAGGGCATAAGACATATATATTCAAAAACAGATATTTTGATAGTTTATGTGAAACTGACCTCTCTTCTTCCCCATTTTAAGCAATAGGCTGTTAACAAGGGGGATCAGAAAGGATAAATGAATTGATCCTGTGTTCATTTTCTATCATCTGACTCCATCTCATGATATCATCTCAGCATATCCTAACATAACCAGTGTCAAATTCAGCGTTTAATATGAAAACATTGGGGGTTAATTAACATTTACACACATGTATGAGAATGAGAGGGAACTTGGGTGCACAAAGGTGGAAGCAAGTTAAGTTTCTGAGAAGCAAATAGTAAAAAATGTTGGAGATAGATTAATTATGGTGTGTGTGTGCTTGTGAGGCTCTGTGTGCGGGGAGGAGCAAGTTGCAGAGCATTCTCAGCCTAACAGTCAGTACAAGAGAAGAAGGTTAATACTAGACAATGTGAAATCCCTATGGTAAAAATAAAAGAGAATTCAACAGTATTTTGAGGGGCACTTCCCTAGTTTATTTCACTTCTATAAAAATGTAAGAACTGTTTATGATTGACTAAGTCAAAATTAGGTCTCCTAATAATGGGTCAGATAATGTATGTGATCTTGGTATATAATTAAGCCTTCTGTTCCCATCAAAAACTTCAGTCAAGGTGCTTATCTTTTTCATCCTTCCATTGGCACCTTTAGGCCAACATTTAACAATTAAATTAACACTATCCACTTCATCTGGCTCTCCTGTCAGGCTGCTTCCATTTTTCTGCAGTGGTCAGCACAATATGATTGGCCTTACTGCATATTTATTGTTTATCAATAAGCTTTTCTTGTCTACAGTATTTTCCTATGTTCCCCATGGTGTCAATTCTAAATGTGTTCTATCTTTCCGTATGTCAGTAGAAGAAACTTTGTTTACCTTACTGAGAATTTTTAGGTTATTTGAGGATTTTCCTTCAGCTCTTCTCTCTCTACTGCAAAAAACCTATATTTTTTGTCTGTATTAAGTCCCTCTTATTTCACTCACATTCTTTTCTAGCCTTCATAAATATCTTGTTTGACCAATTAGTCATTGATACCTTGTTCTTGACCCGTCAAATTTTAATTTGCAATGAATCAAACTCTTCCGACTTGAATGTATTTAACAGGCTTTTATCTATGATTATATTGCTAATTAACATTCCTCCTTCTTGCTAATGAACTGTAGTTATGAAACAAGTAGTATTGATTCAAGTCAACCACTTACACAACTATTCAGAATGTGTCTTATTGCCTATCACTGTATTAAAGTTGTTGTTCTAAATGTTACTGTTAAATAGAGAAAAGGCACCAAAATGGCACAACTATTCAGTCATGCATTCAGTAAACATTTGTTGATTGTTCTGACCTTAGAAAATTTACATTCAAATAAGCTGGGTAGAAATTCAACAAAGAGAAAGAAATTATCTTTCAGCTGATAATAAGCACTATAGATAAACAAAACCTGGCCAGTGAGTAAAAGAAAGGATGGTGCTCTTTAAATAGATCAGGAAGGCCCCTCTTTTGTGGCAACTTTTTAGCCAAAATCTGTGGGAAAGGAGTTGATGTGTCTAAGGTAAAAGCAAGCTTGGTCTGCTCAAGGAACTTTCAGAGGATCAAAGTGTTAAGGGGAGAGCATTAGGGGATGAGTCCAGATACTTGGGTTCAGAGGAAGAAGAGAACAAAGGAAGAATTTTGGATTATGTTTTGAGATGAGAAGTCATTTATAGGTTAAGGACAATAGACATCTAATCTGACATAAACTATGAAAGAAGCCCTCTGGGGGCATGGAATCTGCTTATGATTATCTCTCTCTCCCCCTTAGGCCCTCCCCCCCCCAAAATAAAGAAGTAAATCTTTCAAAAAAATTTTAAAAAGACAGCACAAACAAGAACGTAGTACTCATTGATCAAAAAAAAAAAAGGATTTCAGATTGACTGCAAAGAAATCTAAAACCCTTCTGTACAGAAGTTACACATGTAGAGATGTTTAAAAGGTGAAAACTAAAATAAGTCAAATATATACCAAGAAAATGCAAAAATAGGGATTATACTCTTCATTTTTGAGTATATAGAGTTAAATAGAGTTAAAGTATGACTAAATGAGAGAGGACTTTTTTTTATAGTGTAGACTACACACAGTGAAGTTTATACAAGAATATTAATAATTATTCATCTAAAAATTAGCACATTCCCAGTTGTCATAAATCTGAAACTGTAGGAGATACAAAGGATAAACAGTTACACAGTAACAGTAGACATCTTTATTACACCTCTCCCAATCTGAATATGAAAAGTAAGGGAAACACTGTATGGGTCGAGTAGACGTACACCACGTAATCATAATTATTAAAGGAGATCTTACATCTAACTATGGCGCATGGACTCTGTGATGGTTAATTTTACATGTCAACCTGGCTGGACCATGGTATCCAAATAGTTGGTCAAACATTATTTCAGGTGTTTCTGTGAGGGTGTTTTTAAATGAGATTAACATTTAAATTGGTGGATTTTGAGTAAAGCCTATTGTTATCAGAGCATCAGTGGCTTTCATCCCATCACTTGAAGGCCTAATAGAATAAAGTGATTGACCCTCTCCCCTGAATAAGAGAGGGTTCTTTAGCAGACAGCCTTTATGTTTGGATTGGAACATCAGCCCTTCTGGGTTTCCAGTTTGCTGGACCACACAGCAGATTTTTTATGTGCTAGCTTCTGTAACTGTAGCCAATTCCTTATAATAAGTAGATTTCTGTATTTATACACATCCTATTCTGTTTCTCTGAAGAACTCTGACTAATGATGACCTCCAGTAAAGGAGATACTTCTTTTTAAGGATCTGCAGAGTGCTCACAAACAACAAAGAAAAACTACTTATCCTTTAGTCCGCAGATTTAATAGGCCATAAATATAAGATGGTATTGAGAAAATGGGGGAATTCAAAGATTTCTCTCGTTAAAACATTTACATGAAGCATAGGAAGGAACCATCTTTGCAAAAGTTCTTGGAAAAACATTCTAGAGAGAGGAAGTAGAGTTAAAATTTCCCTTGAGAAAGAAAATCTCAACATTTTCCAGTAACAAAGAAATCTTGTGTGGCTTGAACAGTCTGAGAAAAAGAGACAGTGACATGGAATGATAATGTAGGAGGATTCAGCAGGGCCAGACTATAAAGATCATATTGGAAAAAATAAATTATTCCAAGATTAATTATTATTATGGGAATTTTTTAATGATCTGACAGCAAGATTCCTTGATATTAAAAAAAATGTAGGGATGCCTGGGTGGCTCAGTCAGTTAAGCGCCTGCTTTAGGCTCAGGTCATGATCCAGGGATCCTGAGATGGGAGTCCCTCATGGGGCTCCCTGATCAGCAGGAAGCCTGCTTCTCTCTCTGCCTGCCACTCTTCTTGTGCTCTCACCCTCTGACAAATAAATAAATAATAAATAAATAAATAAATAAATAAATAAATAAATAATTTTAAAAAATTGTAGATAATATTTGTAGAGTTAAAGTAAGAAATGGAGCAGAGAGACAAATAATTAATAACATGGTGACTTGTTCAGGTTAGAAGCAGTGGATATGCACAGAAGTGAAAACACTGAAGTTGTTTGGCAGGTAGGATCAAGCAACTTTACTAACTGAATAGGTATAGGTTAAAAGATAAATCAAGAATGATAGAGACAGGGCTTAATAGGACCTTGGTTTGCAGTATAGTAAGTGATGTGGTCATTTTAGTGTGCTATGTGAACATTTGTAAAGGACAGATCACCAGGACTTGAGACACCAATTAATACATTCCGCAGGAAGGGGATATCTGAGGTAAACCAAAAAGGCTAACAACAAGTGGGCATCAGTTATTTCAGCCAACTAATAGTATATATAAACACCTGGTGGCTAACATAAAGAAAATATCGACTATACTGCATTACATTGAATCTGTTATAAGGCTGGTGAAGTTATCTGGCACCAGTATGAGGCATATTTCAGAAGGTAATAGCTCTTAAAAGTTATTAAACTTGGGAATAAGACGATCAGATTTGCTTTTCAAAAGACTACAGCAGGTGCCCTTTAAGTAGGAGATTAAGGAAAAACATTACTAGAGAAAAAAAAAGTTAGCTAGACATCTGTTGCAGGAAACTAGGTAGAATAATGGTGGTCCAAACCTGGTGAAAAACAGAAGTCAGAGAGAACACTGTGGGAGAAATTTCATGATTCAGCCATTGCTACATGATAAATTCCTTATCAGGTAGATATTCATACTGAGGCATTTATATGGAAAAAAAATAAAAGTAGGGGCTTGCTTTAAAATAAGCCAGCACAATTGCAAACCACAGAAAGTAGAACAAATAAGATGGTCAAAATGTTGATAATTCTTGGATTGAATGGCAAGCATATAGATGGTTAGTATACTATCTCTCCATTTTTCTTTGCTTTTAAATTTCTATTTAAAATACTAAAAATAGTGGGGAAAAACACCCCCAAAACTATAAATGTATAAAAAAAAGTGAGGCTGTTTTTGTCATATCTTGGTGTAGTAATAGGGGCAGTAAGTAGAAAGGATGATTTTTCTGCCATGTAATGACAGCAGAATTATGGGGGTTTCTCTGCACACCTCATAATAGAGTGTGGCAGGTTTCAAAGGGAACATGGCCTGCAGTGGGCCTGAAGTCAGGAAGGAAAGTTGCTTGTCCATATGGCTCCCGTGACTCTGCTGCTTATAGTGTGTGGGGGGATACTCAAAGGAAGAAATCTAAGAGGAATTGAGAGTGAGTGGATTTTCCAACCACAATTACAGCAACTTTCAGTTTGTAAAATTCATACTCGTAAAACTTCCTGGTAATTGTCTTTCCCTGATTACATAAATAATGTTTCAAGGAATCAAGGACCCGGGAGAATGTGTGCTTATTAATCAAACGGTTGCTATATATCTCAGTAACATCCTATAATTAAGTAAATAAAAACATCTTAAATAAACTAAGTTATTGGTTTCTGGCACTATTTAAAATGATTATTACTACTTTAGAGCTTGCTTACCTATATTAATGGATATAATAAAGGAAAGCATTTCTATGCAGTCTAATTTCTAAAGAGCTAACTTTCATAGCTTCTTTTCACCATAACAAAGTACAGGAAGGAAGAAGTCAGGTGGAATTTATAGCCTGTCAAAAATAAAGTATCTTGGAAATGTTTCTTTAAAAAATATTCACACAACTCTATTGCATTTTAAAGAGTAAATGGGAAGATTAGGAGACATTTATGAAAAAATATGTAGATTTTGCTTATACCTTATACCTTATACTTCTGTTATATTTTACAAGGATAGTTGTAGTCATATTCATAAAATATAACTGATGGGTATGAATAAAACACAATTTATAGTTATTTAAAGTACAATCTTAAAAATTTAATATGCAATATTTTAATGAAGATAGCAAAATATAGCCATTTTTATTCTTTTTTCTATATTTTTCTGAAACAAACACAGGAATTACAAAATTGTAAAAATTCTCCATATTAAGTTAAACTATAAATGATACAACTCTAAAGAGCAAAACTTAATAATAGCTATCAAATAACTAAAATTTGGATAAAATTAGAATAGATCCCAGTGAAATGGTCCTGAAAAGGAAAAACAAAATGACCAGTGATGCTCTGTAGGTTCAAAGATGTGGTTGAGACATGGAAAACAGGAGAAACTCTTCCACTTTGACCCATTACCACATCATGGGCAACAGTAACCAAGAAAAATGTCCTGGAGGTGAGATCATGGGAGAAAAAAGATCAGTTTCAGTGGCCTTTGCAATTACTTCCCCAAGTCAGCTGAAGAGTAATGATGCACTCGACATCACCAAAGAGAGCACTCTGACTACAGTTTGTCATCATGATGATCTCCCACCTTGAGCATATGCTTATCCCAAAAGGAGTTCTTAAAGTGCAGAGAGACATATGGCTCCAATGAAGGAAGAGCTGAATGATGAGAGATAATCTGTTCTAAAAAATGTACAAAAATTAAACCTGCCAGCTACCTTCTCTCCTACCTCTCGAGTACTGCCTCAAACACAAATATTTTCATTGAGTAAGTAGAGATGTAGACAAATCTCTACCCATTCTAATATTGCTATTGAGCAAAAAGTACATCCATACACAGATGTTGCAAAGAAAATGGAATAAACTACAAAATTTTTAAAAAATGCTAGATGAAGAATGTATAACAGAGGAAGAAAATTTTCATGATTCTGAGCAAAATTTCAAGTACAGACTCACAGCTCATTACAGAGAAAATGGAATAATTTTAGAAATATCTAAATAAGATATATAAGAAAGAATAATTAATATAGAAAAGTTAAAAAATGCACTGAAAGGATTGAGAAAAGAAATAGAAGATATGCCTGTTTTAGTTATTTAACAAAATTAAAGCCACATGCTATAGAAAGAAAGAGAGCACACTTGGCTAGAAATAAATTCATGTATAGAAAGAACATGTTTCAGGATTTGACATAAAATGAAAAAGGAACAAATGGTGAAAATTATTAGAGAGAAAATCATTGTATTCAGACAAGTGGGCATTCCATGTAAGCATAATTGGTATTCCTGAAAAATAGAATAACATTGCATAATATATAAAAAGTTTACTATAATTTTAAAAAGCTTTCTTGAAGTAAATGAATATAATGTGCAACTGTATTTTCTAAAAAAAATTGGAACATTTAAAATGAATTAAGAAAATAAAAGTTAAAAGGTTAAATGTTAAAGAAATTAAGGAAATATGAAAATTAAGGAAATAGTATTTTTCTTTCACAGAAGAAGCAAATCTCCAAAAAGAGTACATTCTGTTGGTTTTATACTTTCCTGTAGCAACATTTAAGTTCAGAAAATAAGGATTTTAACAGCATTTGAAGAAAAGAACTCTTCAGGAAATACTATGTACTATGGTGTTCTTTTGTGATGAAGTCAGGATAATAACATTATAAAACTCAAAGTGAAACATCTTTTGGGGATCACACACAATCTACTTCAGGTTAACTCTCAAGAATTTTAAATTATTTTATAAATGAGAAAAAAAACTATAAGAAATATATAATCTACTTCCCTTGCAAGATATATGCTTCTTTTATGTAGTTATTAATAATGATAATAATAATAATAGTAATAATGATAATTTTGTGATAGTATTATGGGCTGAATTTTGTACTACCCCCAAATTCATATGTTGAAGTCATAACCCCCATTAATTTCAGAATGTTACTGTATTTCAAAATAAGGTCTTTAAAGAGGTAATTAAGGTTATTTGTGGTCATTAGGGTGGATTCTAATCCATTATAACTGGTGTCCTGAAATTCCTCAAATTATCTTTATTGCTGACATCACACATTTCTGTAGGCAGTGTATTACACATTTATTAACATGTAAATATTATGAATTGAATTTTGAGGGTACAAGGAAGTACACCCATCAAGCAACCTTCTTTTTTTTTTTTTTAAGATTTTGTTTATTTATTTATTTGACAGAGAGAGAGAGTACAAGCAGGCATGGTGAGAGGGAGAAGGAGGCTCCCTGCTGAGCAGAGAGCTGGACACGGGGCTCAATCCCAGGACCCTGGGATCATGATCTGAGCCCAAGGCAGATGTTTGGCCTACTGAGCCACCCAGTGCCCCTAGGCAACCTTCTTAAACAGTAACATTTGAAAGACTTTTTCTGTGGCTTCTTGAAATGATGACAAATTTCAGGATCTAAGAATAACTGAGGAAAAAACCATGACAGCACAGCTCTGGAACCACAGATATTATGGATAAATATTACAAAATAAGGAGTGGTATCTTATTCTTAAAATTTGTGTTTTGTTTTATGTTGGAATTCTCTTAACCAAATCCCAATTATCTGTCTTGTCAGACTAGCTGATGCTTTCCATTTTCTCCTTGATATTCAGACAGATGGAATCAGTTATATTTACAGTCAGTTTTACTTCATTATAATATATGTGCTCCTAAAGGTCATCCCACAATGCACAGTTGTGCACAGGGAAAAATAGGGTTGGGGCAAGACCATCAGAAACATTTCAGTGACACAAAATTGAGAGTAACCTAATAAATGACAGTGCAGATTTACACATATCAACAGTTAAATGCATAAATATGATAGATATGGCATTTCACCTTGAAAAAGCCCTTGAAATTTCTAAGGATCAGAAGAGTTGCAGCTTGTTAGTTGTTATGAAGAGGTGGTGGAAGGGTTATCTGAAATTAGAAGGAAAGTTGTAGCACCCGATGTTCATGGGTAGGGCTGCAAGCACATACAGTGAACTGTGGTAACTAGTAGATGTTTGTGAGTGTGCGCTTGTATGTGTGTCTGCTTTTATATTCCTAGAAGGCTCATTTCTGCTGGGTGGAATTTTATCTGATCATCTGGTGATTCTTGCAGATGAAATCACACATAAACAAATTTGAAATTAGCCCTGTGCTCAAAATATTCCCTAATATATCAGTCCTGTTGGAGCAAATTCCTGTTTAAGAAAAGCACTGTAGTAGAAGGAACTGTATATAGAAAATTGTTCATTTTTAAGCATTAGGTAATCTAGTAAAAAATGTGTGTGAAAAAATATATTTATGGAAAGTCTCTTTGAAAACAAATGGCATCTATTTAGGTTAGGGCGAGACAATATAAAAAAAAAAAAGGAAACAGTTCATATAAACCTGCCTATGCACTCAAGCTGTTCCTTTTTATCTTTGACTTCTTGTTTCACTTTAAAGATGTCAAAGTTTAAGTGTCAGTTTTACGCTGTCAAGGTAACTTATGAAAGAAAAAAAACAGAATTCTAACTAGAATATCCATTTTTTCTCTTTTTTAAAAAATTTTTTAACAATTTTATTTATTTGACAGAGCATAAGCACAGGGGGTGTCAGGCAGAGGGAGAAGCAGGCTCCCCACTGAGCAGGGAGCCTGCTGTGGCACTCGATCCCAGGACCCTGGGATCATGACCTGAGCCAAAGGCATATGCTCAACTGACTGAGCCACCCAGGTGCCCCCAGAATGTCCATTATTCAAGAAAAGAAGCTGGGTCTATATCTTCCAGTAAATAGATACATTTATTTATGTTTTAGTAACATAAAATGATTGAATTTAAATTTTTTTTTTCTCTTTAAACACTTTTTTGGATACTGATAAATTCTTGTGTCCATCAGGGCACCTGGGTGGCTCAGTTAGTTAAGTGTCTGACTTTGGCTCAGGTCCTGATCTCAGGGTCCTAGAATCCAGCTGTTGGGCACTGAGCTCAGCAGGAAGTCTGCTTCTCTCTCTCTCTCTCTCTGCCCCTCCCCCTGCTCATTCTTTCTCTGTCTCTCTCTCTCAAATAAATAAAATCTTAAAAAAAAATTTTGTGTCCATCATATTAGATTAGATGTTTTGGGATTGTGAAGCATAATTAACAGTAGCTCTTTGTAGCACACATCCCTTTCCAGGGCAGTTGAACGAGTATCCTTGGTGGCACTCCTCCAGTTAGTGTATTTAGTATCTCCAAAATTAGTTCGATAATTGTGGACTCTTCCATCTTATGACACACAGGCACATGGTCATTGAAGAATGGGGACAGGGAGTGTGGTTGTGGTATAACGATTTATGATGGTATCATGGTTTCATGGCCTGGGAGTTCTGTACATCTCTTCCACCCTCATTTCATTAGCTAGAGTTCAGTTAAAGGATCCTAATGTAACCAAAATGGTGTTGAGGAATATCATCTTTTCTGATACCGGGCCACTGTCTATCACAAGCCCCTACGGAATTCTATTACATTTTATTTTGTGTGTTTCAAGCTTTTTTTTTTTTCTTTTTTGATACCAAGAGCTAGATCTTTCTAAAGAGAAGAATAGTACTTTTTTTTGACAGCAGTACCAAAAATTACAGTAATACCAATTTATTAATCCTTAAAATGGAATAGATTTTGCAGCATATAGATGTTCTTCTTGTACTGATCTATAGGATGTGGAAATAAAATTTTCATTTTATTTCAAAATCATAACTAATAATTAAGACTGGGGAGTAAGATAATTTTTGCCATTGTTCATTTATAAAAATTAATATATACATATACCAATAATTTCACTCATAATAGGAATGATGGTAGACTATAATGCCTCTCATTCATATGATATAGTATTATCAAATGCTAGTTTAACATATTATCAAATAATAGTTCAACAAGTAGTGTTGTTGAACATGAGTGGGAAAAAGATCCCCGGGTAGACACTAGCCAAAGAAATAATGAGGAGTAGGAATGGGGTTGGGGGAGGATAGGTTTAAGTGTAAGCACGTGATTTACTGATTTACTGGCATATCAAGTGAACTACTTTGGGGTGTTTCTGATTTCTTTCACCAATAATTTTTTGCTCTCTATGCCGTTAACGTCATTGTTTAATCATACTAATACATTTTGTGTCCAGGCCCTACATGATACAAGTTTTCAATTTTTATTTACTCAACAAACAGTCTGTACTTACTATGTGCCAAGCACTGTTTTGAGATTTTTACAATTAATTTACCTAACTAATTCTTGTAAAATCCCATTTTATATCATCACCATCATCACCATTATCATCATCATCATATATTGTCATCATCTCTATTTTATAGATGAGCTAGCTAGTGCCAGGTTATGTTTTCAGAATTTAAACCTAGAAAGTTGATTCCAGAATTTGTTGTCCTAAGCATTCTACACTATGGTGCTGATTTTCATGTCTCTAGGCTATCTATCCTCAAACCATTTTTATCCCTTTGGAATGCTAAATTATTTCATCCAGTTTACAGACTTCCAGTTCATGAATAACAGATTTTGTGCAATTAAATATTCCTGTTCCATATTTTAGAAATCTAAAAAAATTTGACTTTGTATTGAAGTATCCTTATATAGATGGACTGGAACCTACTTAATTGTGTTAATTTTTTCATACACTATATAATTATTATATTTTAATTATTATGTTAAAATATGCAGCAGCCCCTGGCTGAGAGCTTATGCTAAGGATATAATAGGAAAACATGTTTGTGACCTGGTGGGCTTTAGTGTAAACATCAGAGCACAGGGCTGGGAACGCCCGGCTTGCCCAGCAGTTGCGACCGCCGGGCTTGCTCAGGGCAGAACACAGCCCCAACCGAAACTGGATTGCTCTTGACATTAGCCCCCTGGGTCCATAGAAACATAGAATAGGCCTCACTTGCTGAACTTTACATCATCTAATCCTGTGTCCTTCCCGTGATGTACTACTATTCACTAGGATGTAATGCAGATCATCCCCTTGATTGTCTTTGATTGTTTATTACCAATAAATACGCGAGGATGCAGCTGTTCGGGGTGATCGCACTCTTGGCGGTGGTGAGCCTGGCGGTCGTCCCCTGCACCCACGCTCTCTCTCGCAAGCTAACCTGTCTGTGCCTCGTCCTTCTCCTGAATCAACGCGGCGGGTCTGTGGGCGGTGTCGTGGCAAAAATATAGTACATATTTTATATTATAATGTATTGTTTAATTTGCTAATATTTTAATTTAATTTTTGCATAAATGCTCACTAAAAAAAGAATAATTGTTTCCCTCTTGACACTAAGCACAATAGATTTTAAGAAAAGTTCTTTGCTGGTCTCATAAAAATTAAAAAAATGCAGATTTTAATCATTTTCTGGATTTACAAAGTCATAAATAAGAACAAATAAGTAAATAGAAATAAAATATTATTGGAAATTTTAGTATAGCTCATATGTACAGTCATTGCTTTCTAGGTTCAAAATATAGAAGCTGTTCAGTATTAATACATATAATAATAATAATAATAATAGCATACGTGTATATGCCGCTTAAAATATTCTAATCTGTTTTAAGAAGTACCATATACTAGTTCACTATTAATTACTACAAAAATCCTGTGAAGTTGATGCCATAATAATCATTATTTTTCCAATAAAAAACAGGGAGGATTAATGAGAGAAATAACTAGTCTGAATGTACAAAGCTTGAAACTATTTCTTTAAGAAAAATTATAATCTTGGGTTTTTATTTATCAGTATTGGTATTTTGGTCAAAATTTTCCATTGCTTCCAGGATTTCTAATTTCTAAATTATGGCTCATGGATACAATTTACAAAGACATTTTGAAATTTAGATATATCTATCCAACAGGTATCATTAATATTTTTAAAATAACAAGATCAATAAGATATATAAGAAAATTTAACCTAGTATATACTAATTTTTAAAACATTCTCTAAATTCGAGGGAAATGAAGTGAAAATGGGCAATCTAAACAGTGAGATAAAATAGGTCTGATAAATTTATGTATTAAAACCTATAATCCTCATTAAAAATAAACATTTTGGCATGTAGCAATGGAAAATCATGGGGATTTTTCATATACTAAAAAGGAGAAAAAGATCAATTTACTAAGTTTATTAAATTAGAAAAAAAATATGACTGCATTCTATGACTACCTTGGGCTAAAAACGGAAACACACATGCACACATAAGACAAACAAAACAAAACATGGGGCGCCTGGGTGGCGCAGTCGTTGGCCGTCTGCCTTCGGCTCAGGGCATGATCCCAGCGATCTGGGATTGAGCCCCACCTCAGGCTTCTCCACTGGGAGCCTGCATCTTCCTCTCCCACTCCCCCTGCTTGTGTTCCCTCTCTCGCTGGCTGTCTCTCTCTGTCAAATAAATAAATAAATATTTAAAAAAAAAAAACTCTGTCAAATAAATCTTGGGTAAAAGCTGAAATTATAGAATTTTTCTTAAATAATAATATTGAAAATATCATATAATTAATGTATGTGTTTAAGAGATAACTCAGTACCCTGGAATATATTTAAAGCCTTAAAAACTTAAAATCAATATAAAAATTATATGTATGATATATATTTTATGTACATTAACTTATATTTATATATTATATTTACTTTATACATATATGAAAAAAATTAGTGAAGAATAAATAAAGTAAGCAGAATGAAGAGAAACGATAAATACACTTTTAAGCAGATATTAGAACACAGTAAAAAGAGATTTCATAGGGAAAAAGCCAATATTTTAAAGCAATTTAGATGAAACTATGAACTCATCTAATCATGAAAAAGGAAAGAAAGCCCACATATTCAAATTAAGATAATACAAGGAGAAAATAACCACCAAAAAAGAGGCAATTAGTAAGTAAAGTGGTTTCCAGAGCAGCCTTACCAGCTTGCATTCCTGCCAACAGTGTAAGAAGGTTCCCCTTTCTCCGCATCCTTGCCAGCATTTGTTGTCTCCTGACTTGTTAATTTTAGCCATTCTGTCTGGTGTGAGGTGGTATCTCATTGTGGTTTTGATTTGTATTTCCCTGATGCCAAGCGATGCAGAGCATTTTTTCATGTGTCTGTTGGCCATTTGTATGTCTTCTTTGGAGAAATGTCTGTTCATGTCTTCTGCCCATTTCTTGAATGTTCGTTTTTTGGGTGTTGAATTTGAAAAGTTCTTTATAGATCTTGGATACTAGCCCTTTATCTAATATGTCGTTTGCAAGTATCTCATCCCATTCTGTAGGTTGCCTTTTAGTTTGGTTGACTGTTTGCTGTGCAAAAGCTTTTTATCTTGATGAAGTCCCAGTAGTTCATTTTTGCCTTTGTTTCCCTTGCCTTTGGAGAAGTGTCTAGCAAGAAGTTGCTGCGACCAAGGTCGGAGAGGTTGCTGCCTGTGTTCTCCTCTAGGATTTTGATGGATTCTTGTCTCACATTCAGTTTTTCATCCATTTTGAGTTTATCTTAGTGTATGGTGTAAGAGAATGGTCCAATTTCATTCTTCTACATGTGGCTGTCCAATTTTCCCAACACCATTTGTTGAAGAGACTTGTTCTTTTTCCATTGGATATTCTTTCCTGCTTTGTCAAAGATAAGTTGACCATAGAGTCGAGGGTCCATTTCTGGGTTCTCTGTTCTTCCATTGGTCTATGTGTCTGTTTTTGTGCTAGTATCATACTGTCTTGATGATTACAGCTGTATAATACAGCTTGAAGTCTGGAATTGTGATGCCACCAGCTTTGGTTTTCTTTTTCAATATTCCTCAGGCTACTCAGGGTCTTTTCTGGTTCTGCACAAATTGTAGGATTATTTGTTCCAGCTGTGTAAAAAATGTTGATCATATGTTATAGGAAATGCATTGAATGTGTAGATTGCTTTGGGTAGCATAAACATTTAACAATATCTCTTCTTCCAATCCATGAGCATGAAATGTTTTCCCATTTCTTTGTGTCTTCCTCAGTTTCTTTCATAAGCGTTCTGTAGTTGTTAGTGTACAGATCTTTTACCTCTGTGTTTAGGTTTTATTCCTAGGTGTCTTATGGTTTTTGGTGTAATTGTAAATGAGATCAATTCCTTAATTTCTCTTTCTTCAGTTTCATTGTTAGTGTATAGAAATGCAACTGATTTCTGTGCATTGATTTTATATCCTGCCATGTTCCCAAATTCCTGTATGAGCTCTAGAAATTTTGGGGTGGAGTCTTTCGGGTTTTCTATATTAAGTATCATGTCATCTGCAAAGAGTGAGAATTTGACTTCTTTGCCGATTTGCTTTTTATTTCTTTTTGTTTGATTACTGAGGTTAAGACTTCTAGTAGTATGTTGAACAGCAGTGGTGAGGTGGACATCCTCAAGAAGTTAAAAATACAGCTACGCTACGACCCAACAATTGCATAACAAGGTATTTACCCCAAAGATACAAATGCAGTGATCTGAAGGGATACCTGCACCCCAATGTTTATAGCAGCAATGTCTACAGTAGCCAAACTGTGGAAAGAGCCCAGATGTCCATGGACAGATGAATGGATAAAGAAGATGTGATGTGTACACACACACACACACACACACACACACACACACAATGTTGGAATATTACTCAGCCATGACAAAAGATGAAATCTTACCATTTACATCGAGATGGATGGAACTCGAGGGTATTATGCAGAATGAAATAAGTCAGTCAGAAAAAGACAATCACCATATGGTTTCACACCAATGTGGAATGTAAGAAACAGCACAGAGGATCATAGGGGAAGGGAGGGAAAACAGAATGGAAAGAAATCAGAGAGGGAGACAAACCATGACAGACTCTTAACTGTAAGAGACAAACTGAGGGTTGCTGGAAGGGAGGTAGATGGGGCATGGGATAACTGGGTGATGGGCATTGAGGAGGGCATGTGATATAATGAGCACTGGGTGTTATATGCAACTGATGATTTACTGAACGCTGCATCTGAAACTAACAATGTGCTATATGTTGGTTAATTGAAATTAAATAAAAAAAATAAGTAATATGATAATTGGTACCACTACATTTTGAAATAAATTTGGGATTCTAAAAAAAAGTATGATTTTTTGGAAAATATTTTATCAAAATTCACAGTAGTGGAGATATAAACTCACATGGATCTCTTACCAAAAGAAAAAAAGAAATTTTTCAAAAAATAACTCCCCAGAATAATCAGACTGGAATATTTTAGATCATTCTTCTCAGCTTGTTAATGGCAAATAATCTCACTACATTTACACTGTTTTGAGACCAGTTAAGGGAGGAAACCATATAAATCATATTTATTTAAGATTTCAGTACCAATTGGGATTAAAACAGCAACCAATTCCATGTATTAATGTGAATATAAAATCCCCAAATTACTTTCAAACAGAATAAACTGCATTTAAAAATTATCACACATAATAATCAAGAAATAAATATTCCAATTTTTTGAAGATTAGTAATTATTAGAAAATCTATTAATATAAATATTCAGATGAATTAGTAAGATAATAAAAATTGCATACTCCAAAGATTTTTCTAGCTATGACTAAAAAAATTAAAGCGATAAAATAAAAGATTAATAAATAAGAAACTTAGAAAACACTATGTCCAGCTTATTTTACAGAAAAAGAGGGAGAAGGAGAGACGATGTCTTCCTTAATATATAAAAGATCTAGGAATCGAGAAGATGAAAACACTAATAACCCAGTAGGAAAATGGTAAAAGATTATTCCATTATTCCGTTTAATCAGGCTGCTACTGCAGCACATGAACAGTGGTTTCACATGGACAGTGAAAATATCTCTTCCTCATGCAAGTCTGTTTTGGGTTGTGTGACTCTAAGTCACTTTTCATCATGTGATTCAGGGATCTGGTTACCATCATCTTGATCTTGCTCATCTCGAAGTGTTGTCTCTAGAGTTGCCACTAGGGGAGATGGGAAAATGAATAGTTCACACTGACAGTAAGCTAGCTGAAGCAGGAAGTGACTGTTGAGACTTAGCTTGCTGCCTTGGCATCCATTTTGTTTGGCCAGGCAACCTGCAGGTGCCTTAAACTGACACTAGCCTCGTCCTGCAAGCACGTACCCAAAGAACAGCCTGAAGAGTCACAAGCAAATTTAAGTTTCTGATATGATAACACCAGACCTTGTGATGAGTAGATTCCTCCACCTCCGAGCGCCTTCCCCTTGTGTACTCCTTAGATAGAAACGCCATAAAGTTTATGAAAACCCACTCTCTTTGGTTTGAATTGACCAATGTACCCTATTACAGGAACCCCAAACCACTCCATGCGTGTGCCCTAATTGAGTCCCATGCCCTTGGTTCTGCCTCTCTGCCTGCCCCTGCGTTAACCTGCCTCATGGCGCCTCCAGGTGCATCATGTACTCTTTCCAAAACCCTGTGAGTCAAAAATTCTATATTTCATTTTTCTCTTGTGTTTTTTGTTGAACTGAGGCTCACCATCCTACACCCTGTGCTTCACTTACAAATTTTAATTTAACAAAATCATACGGGGACACAGGTCACCTACCCTTAGAGTTCATTAGTCAGAAGAATAAAAAATGAATAAGAAATTACTGAAACATTTTGAAAATCTAATGAAATATTCTTTCAGATAGGTATTATCAATTGGTATTAAATCCAGTAAGCGAATGTTTGATGAGGAATTGAACCATTTTCTCAAAGGAGAAAAAATTGCACCTTTCTAATAAATTTCTTAGGAAACAAATAATGGAACAAAAATATTAGTTCTTCTGTGATGTGTGGCAACACAGACATAATATCACATAAAATGTATTGTCAAAAATGTTTAACTGGGGTTTAAGAAAGCTGGCAGATACAAATTTTGTTTAGCAGGTAATGGAGGTGAGAGAATAGTAGCTAAATGACACCATGAGTACAGATTTTAAAAGTTCTGGAACGTGGTAATTTCCACTAGATCAAGTGTCTTCAAGAGTTTAATATCATGCAAAGAAATGTACTTTTCTAAATTAAAAGAGACTCAAGAAGCCAAATGACAAGATGCAGTGTGGTTCTGAATAGGATACTTGCTTAGATAAATTGATTATAAAGGAAAGTTCTCAGTATATTAGATATAACACAAATATTAATAATATTAAGTAATTATTAATATTTTATTAATGTGATCATCTTATTTTGACCATGTAGAGAAATGTTTGTATTAAGTTTAAAAAAAAGTGATAGTACTGTTGGTATAAGTTTTTTTTCTAAGTTTTAAAATGATCAAATTAAATAAAATATGTGCAGTGTTTGCACAGAATGAATAGTCACAAAATGTTACTTAAATTATACATATAATTGTTAGATATGTACCATTATGCTACATGTTAGCTGACTAAGGAATGAATGATTAAATTATGGGTTCATATTGATGTTTCATAGAAATTATAGGTCACAGAAATATAAAAAAAAATATGTATATACTCAAGGAAGCATTACCAGGCAGGGATATTGAAAATTAATGGATTATTTGCCATTTTTTCAAAGTAAGACCATCTGATAATTACCTCGTAATTAAAAATTGTCTTTAGTTTGTGCATATATGTGTGCTATCCAAATAATATAAAGAATAACACTGTAAGTACTGAAAGACAATCAAGATTACTCTGTTCAGTAGAAAGAATATTCTGTTTCATATACAAATAAACTTATCAACAATCTGTTTTCTTGTATCTTTGAGAATTTAGATTTCCTTTTTCAGTATTAAATTGGATTGCTTCATGAATATAAAATGACAGTGAATAGTCCTTTTAAAAAGGTAGTCAAAGGAAACTTGGTGAGTTGTCTCATTCAGATTCAAATTTCAATCTGGGAAATCATGTCTCTGTGAAATTCTGTTTAATATTTTTTTCTCCCCAGTTTTTTAAAAAGAGAGCCCCTCAAGAATAAATAATACTAAATATGGCTAAACTTACTTGTTTGATTATATCATATAAATGTTTTTAAATTTTCACAATATTAACATAATCTGCATCTTGTGCAAAGATTTTCTTTTCTTTTTTTTTTTTTAAGATTTTATTTATTTGACAGAGTGAAAGAGAAAGCACAAGCGGTCAGAGCCGCAGGCAGAGGGAGAGGGAGAAGCAGGCTCCCCGCTGACCAAGGAGCCCAAAGTGGGACTCAATCCCAGGACTCTGGGATCATGACCTGAGCCAAAGGCAGACGCCTAACTGACTGAGCCACCCAGGCTCCCCATCATGGAAACATTTTCTCTCTTCACCATTACTTTACAAGTGCATTCTTCAGAAATAGTATAGACATTTTACTAAATAGAAGCATTTTTACTAATAGTAAGCAATGCAAAAATACCTTAGATTTAGGAAAAATGCCTGCCTAACAATTCCTTAATGTCAAACCCTACCCACTTAATTTGCACATGTTTTGAATATAGCAAGAGAAACATACAGATATTTAGTATAACATTCTGCACTAAATGTTTTAAATGTAATATTGCTTAATATCTTAGCAGTGGTTATGCATTACTATCCCTGCTTTGCAAATGATACAAGTTAGGCAAAGAAACTTTCCCAAAGGCATATGTAACAAGTCAGCAAAAGGATTTGAGATTAACCCTGTAATTCCAGGGTGCATTGCAATGTGCAGTACAGTGGTGTACTAAAAGTTGTGCACTGCTCAAAAGGGTATTTTCTTAGATTCTTTTATGTAAGTAACTCTGACAAGACAAATACTGAAAGAGAATTAAAAAAATATTTATTTACTAGCTTTTATCTGTTGTTAATTTTTGCATAATACTATACAAAGAATATTTATATATGTATATTTTAGGTATATTCAGTCAAAGGTAACATGGCATTAAAAGACACATTTTGCACAATAAATATTTTACAGTATTTGTTTCTTCCACCATGTCAATAAGGGGAAAATCAATTAAGAAAAATAATGTAGACTCCTATAAGTGTTTTTCATTCTATGGTTGCCTTTTCTCATCATAAAGCTTATCTGTTTAGTGAGAAAGCTTATAATTTCCACTTTAAAAAACCATGTACATAAACAAATTAAAAGTTTTAATAGAATTTAAAATGTTGACTAAGTTAAGCAAGTTTTCAAAGTCAAATAAACATGGTAGATTACGCATATCATTTTCTTAGCTTTTACTTTTTATTTGGCATATCAATCCCAAAATGATTTTTCACAAATGCTTATAATTTCATTAATTTTAATATTTTACTTTCATGCTAAATACAAGTTAATTTCTAGAAATCATAAACTTTTACACGTTTTACATAAATATAGATTTTATTAAATTATAATTGTTTTATAAATCCAAATCAGTTTTCACAACCCTATGAAGTTTACCATTCAAAGTCTTCATTTGTGTTGATTTTAAATGTACTTATTTATGTGTATGTAAGTGTATGTACCTAAACATATACATAAACATGTTTCTTTGCTTCCAGCTGTGTATATGTTAATATGCTCTTGTCTCTTTTTTTCTCTTTCTCCTTGGCTTGTCTTATTCCTACACATTCAGTTCTTTTCCAGAAAGTTACCATTTTAACAATGTGAAAATATTTTCCTAACATAAATAGATCTTAGAGAGTGGAGAAAAATGGAGAAGGTTGGTAAATGTCAGGAGAATTTGGCATTCACAGGTAGCTATGAAGGTAATTCTGTATGAAATATTAAATAAAGGATAGATATTCAATATTATATATTGAAAGAAGAAATGTGGAAAGCCTATATGGAAATAAAATACTATCAATATAATAAAAAAGGAACAAAAGTCTCTAGGAATAAAACAATTATATATAACAAGAGGTGTGTAAAGCATTTTTAAGAACTCTCACCTTAAAACAAAAGCAAGTGGAATATACTTTAGTGCCTCTCAAAACTGTTTGCTATAAACCAGTATTTTAAAGTGTAAGCAATGAGAAGTGCAGCCTCTACTAGAGCAACTTGTTTAAAGTGTAGAAAGAAAATATGTGTGTGCGAATAAGCCCCGTTTTTCTCTTACTGTATTATTTCTATTTAATAATATTTATGCTTCTTAACTTTTCCTAGAAGTGGGCGTTTGTACATGTATCTTAACCTGCTTAGAGGAACAAAACCATCTTTGAAAATTTGTTTGTTCAGTATATAAATATTAACTGTTTGTGTTTCTGTTCATACCTTCTTGGAAGTGTATAAATACTAGAGGTTACTAAATGTAGAAAAATTAGCGAGGAACCAAAAATTTTCAAAATTTTCAGAATATGTGTATTTAGAAGGTATTTTCTAAATCTCATTTGCTTGAGCACCTTTTATCCTTTAATATGCTTGATTTTGAAAATCAGCAATTAAGCCAGTTGAATGTTTTGGATTGAGAAAGGACCATTCAATTTCTAATGCTGTTTTAACTCCTCTAAGCATATGATATGGTTGACCATTCTCCCCTTGAAAAACTTTCTCATCCTTTCTCTGTTTTTCTCCTCTCTTTTGAGTTACTGATTCGCAGTCTTGTATGATAACTGCTCTCTTTTTGTCTATTCCTGAAATCCAGAGGTTTTAGGGAGTGCTGTCCATTAGAACATTTTGTAGTGATGAAAATGTTCTATAATTTGTGCAGTCCAATGGAGTAGCCAATAGTCACATGTGGTTGTTGAGCTCTTAAAATGTGACTAGTGCATCTGAGGAAGTGATTTTTAAATTTATTTATCTTAATTAATTAAGAAAATAACCACATGTGACTAGTGGCTACTGTAATGGACAGGACAGGTTTAGAGGTAATGACTCAGTCATTCCTGTCTTCTCAAATAACAAATACTCCCAGGTCATTTAATTTATTTCCACTGCTTAAATACTCATTTTTCTGTTGCTTAATTTCAAAACTCTATCTTCAGGTAAGATTTTGGCACAATTTTAGTAAATAATACCTCTATATACTTAAATGTCCAAGCAAAAATCCAAAGTTATATTTCTTTTTTTTTTTTAATAATTAATTTTATTTTATTATATTATGTTAATCACCATAA
>NC_048220.1:126927292-126948990 GCF_002007445.2 Ailuropoda melanoleuca | reverse complement strand
TAGCTGTCCAATTTTCCCAGCACCATTTATTGAAGAGACTGTCTTTTTTCCACCGGATGTTTTTTCCTGCCAAAGTTATATTTCTTGACCCTGAAATATGGCCCCATACCTTCTCATTCATAAATTTCTGTCTATTGCATCTCCAAAAATTTTTTTTTAAGATTTTATTTATTTGAGATAGAGGGAGAGGGAGAGAGCATGAGCTGGGGAGAGGGGCAAAGGGACTGGCATAGAGTAACTGCTCAGTATATACAAACTAGCCCTAACGATAATGAAGATAATAATAATTTCCTTTATTGATGTAACTTTTAACTTTGCATTGTAGTGTTCTGTGTATTTGTCTTTATCCTTTGAAAATGAGAACTAAAAATAAAGACAGGGCTATTTTGTTCTTTATTATATATCAAACACATAGCATATAGTATATTTATTTAACAAATATTTAACAAAAACTTAAAAATATTTGTTAAATAAATGAACAAATGCTTGCATAAATGAATGATAATTTTCAGGGAACTTATAGGTGTGACTGATTAAATTGTTAGTAATTTGCATACTTGGTCCTTTAAGATATTTCTTTTTTTTTTTTTTTAAAGATTTTATTTATTTATTTGACAGAGAGAGAGACAGCCAGCGAGAGAGGGAACACAAGCAGGGGGAGTGGGAGAGGAAGAANGAAGAAGCAGGCTCATAGCAGAGGAGCCTGATGTGGCTCGATACCATAACGCCGGGATCACGCCCTGAGCCGAAGGCAGACGCTTAACCGCTGTGCCACCCAGGCGCCCCCCTTTAAGATATTTCTAATAAAGCATTTAATTTGCCCGTGAGAGAGATGGAATTACTAGATAATCATTTCCTGCATGTTCATCACTAAACACAAACACACATCACATCACACAAACACTTATACAAAAACATATATATTGTCTGGAGGTTGAATGACCATCTTAAATTTGATGATTTACTGGAAGACCACACATGATTCTATATAATAGTAAGTTATACTTATGCCCAAGGTTTATTTAAAGCAACAGTTATGGAACAGAAGCAACCCCAAACAAATGGACATTGGATGGAGCCCAGAAAGAAGACACGGACTTCCAACTTCCTCACCTAAGGCTACACAGAACGTACTTTCTTTCTAGAAGCATGCTACAGGAATATGTGCGGAATGTCTCTGCCTATAGAGACTCACTTAAGTCTAAGAATCTGGGCATTTATGGAGGGCAGATCACATAGCCACATTGTATTATACTCCCAGCGATAGCAACAGTCAGGACCCCCAACAACCAAACACAGTACACATCATCGATCTTGAGGTTTGTGCAGAGCAAGCCTGAGAAACTAGTACAGCATGGTACATTGCTCTAGATAAATAACAAAATCGTCAATCACTAACATTAAGAACCTTCTAAGGGCCACATTCCCAGGAGTTGGCCAAGGGCCAGTCATGATTCCAGGATCTCTTGGAGATAGGCAAGCAGTGAGCAATCATACCTACTTTATTAACTCTTTCCTAACATGTAAAGAAATAATATTTATGGTAACAACAAAAGGCTTAGTATAGAAAATTTGGAAGTTATATAAATGTTTCACAATAAAAAATACCCTAATCACAAAACCCATAGAATGGCTAGCATTTTCATTGTTATTTTTACAGGTATGTATTGCTATATACAGTTTAATCGTATCAGTATTGAAGGCTGTCTTTTATTAATATATGAGTATGTTTTCAAATGACTGGCAAAATCATAATTTTCATTTTAATTGCTTTATTAGTTTTGA
Source organism: Ailuropoda melanoleuca (assembly GCF_002007445.2). Lineage (NCBI taxonomy): Eukaryota > Metazoa > Chordata > Mammalia > Carnivora > Ursidae > Ailuropoda > Ailuropoda melanoleuca. Next base: position 126,947,205 of record NC_048220.1, on the reverse strand, counting down.
TTTAATATAAATGTGATGATTGCTTAACTTTTTATGTTCAAATTATTTTTAAGTTTAGTTCTATAAAGGCTATTGTATTTATGAATTTTTTTTCTATTTATGGTAATTTCTTCAGTATATCCTCATAGAAGAGAAGGTTGTTAGTGAAACTTCACACAAATCTGATAAAGTCTGATTTAGACTGTGGGTTCCTGTTCTGGGGTAGAAGGAACTTAGAAGTCCTCACTCTGTCCTAATAATAAGTAAAACTTTGGTCACAAGATCAGCAGCAATACTACTTTTTTAAGAAATGGAAATTCTTGGGTCTCACCCTGGAACAAATAGGCAGGAACTCTGGGGTGGAGCTCAGCAGTCTGTGTTTTAATAAACTATTCTGGTGACACCAGTACTGGCCTAAGTAAGCAGCTTGGGACAGCTGCAGATCCTCAAATAAACACCCAGGTCCTAGAAAGGAAATAAATAGGAAAATCTAAAATAATTTACGATTTTTGTCATGATGACTTGGGGTTTCCAGATGGAATAGAGGAAATGTGGCAAAAGGAGAGAGACGGGAGTTGGTTCATAGGATGTTATGCAAAGGCGTTGGGAGCAGTGCTCAGGGCTGTTACTTTAGCCTCTTGATTAGGTAGGTAGGTCGGTAGATTGATAGATAAGAAGGAAAAGCGAGCAAGGCAAGTAGTTTACTGACTCTGTTAAGTAAAATACCAAGAGCTAGCTGGATTCCGGGGCTCAAACTGCTTATCAGGTATCTTTTGTTTTTTCTCTTGTTTATGCTTTTCTCTCTTTTGTGTTAGATTTAATCTCCAGCAAGTTCTTTCTAATGTGTAAAAATGGGTCTCAGCTTCTCTATGCTTTAAGTCCATAAAATTTATGACATCTGCAGCAGTGCCTCCCAGATGTGTCTGACTGCTGCTGCTCATGACATGTGTTCAACCCTGTAGTAAGCACTGCTCTGAAAGATTGGAATTCAAGAAGACTGCTGTGAGTTATATGTCCATTCTTGTATTGGGTGTGGTTGGCCATGTGACTGCCTCACCAGAGTGACCTGTTTTGGGAGAAAAGATAGCCATGGGGAGATAATGAGCAAAATGTAATGCTTAAGATGGCTGCTTTTAAGAATTGAGCAGATATATTTGTCCCTTTGGAAATTTTTGAGGTAAGCTAGCATTTGAAGCAAATAGACTTAGTCCTAATTCATTCTTGGCACAAAAAAGTTAACTAGGTTTAGTCCCAAAAGCTTAAGCAATAATTTGGAAGCAGTCTGACTCAGCAGCTTTTATAAACTTCCCTAGGTGGCAGGACAGGATTCTGAACTATTGGAGAGAATTCAAGTAAGATAAAGACTAAATAGTGTCCATTCAAATTAGTGACAAAAAACCATTGGTGACCTTGGCAACAAAAGCTACAATGGATTGACAGCAAGGAAGCCAGATGGCAGTGCATTGAGAAGTGTGAATGATAAATGAGGGAACGGAGACAGGGAAGAAAATGCTTTTAAAACGTTACATAGTAAAGCAAAGTTAATGAAAATAGCAGTTTTCTCAACTTACAGAAAATATGATAACAGTCATTATCACTATGTTGTAGAATTACAAGTAACTATAATTTTGTTCATATTTTTCATACATTCTAAATTAGCTACATTGAACATGTATTACTTCACAGTCAGAAAAAAATAAACCCACTTTTAAAAATAAGCAGTTAGGCTAAAACCCTGAAATGCTATAAGACAAATATACATCAAACTCACTATCCAATTTCCGGCACACAACCAAATAAGGTGAACATCTGGATCTCCGGAAGCAAATGGAGAGTTGTGTGCTTGGCCCTGTGACTGCACAGTAGATCCAGTAAATTCACAGAAGAGTTCAGGTTTATACCCTGGAGCTGTTATGGCAAACTGTACATCTAATTGACAGCTTTTCTGCTGAAAACATCAATAATCATTCATTGTGGGCCCTAGATCCTGAGCAAGACTCTGAGGGCTCATTTCAGCAAGTTATAGCTTTGCAGGTCACCTTCGCAGATTTATATGAGGATCTTACAGTGGAAAGGACAAAGTGGAAGGGTGTTTAGGGACATGTTCTTACTCTCTGAAAACCTGGGTTAAAGCTCTGCCTTAAAATAAACACACACATAGAGCTAAAAAACCAAAACTTTCTATCATTTTCCATTTGTTCTTAGTTAAAATTTACTGAGTCAACTGCCTCTGGAGCCGTTGGTGATTATCCACTGCATAAAAGTGTAACACATGACAAAATAAAAATGTAGAGAACAAATTATTGATATAAAAATATCTTGATGGATCTTTAAATTATTTTTGTTGTTGTTGCTCTAGTGAAAATAGTTTGAAGTTTTACCTTTATTGCCAGAGGATGGCTCATATTTGAGGAACTTAGTCCCTTTACTGGGGATATCTAGACTTGCATAGTCCAGTATGAGAGCCACCATCTACCTGTGACTATTTAAATTGAAGTTGAACTAGATTTAAATAAATTAAGTTATTCAGCCACTCTAAATACATTCCATGTACTCAGTAGCCAGATGTGGCTGGTGGCTACCATAGGTTTCCATCATCACAGTTTCCTTGCATAGAACTGGCATAGGTAGAGACCTTCTTGGAAGTTATCATGTGCTAGTTATTCCAGGAACTGGGTAGGAATGATCATGTTTATATTAAAAGATGGCTGTAGCAGATACTATACTAGGTTTCCTGAGACCATCAATATTCATTTATTAACTGATTTCCAATAATCAAGGCTCCATTTCTCATCCTTCCTTGAAGTCAAACATACCAAGTGACTAAATTTCAACAACTGCAGATCAGCAGTAATGTTTTTTAGTGGCTTACAGGAACCTTTTGAAGGAGAAAGCTGACACTTGGTTTATATATTGAGGGAATGAGCTCCACTTCGGACTACTGAGATGAAGATCATAACTAGGAATGATGAAGTGTAAGTATGGTGCCTGAGATCCTTAGGGAGTGGCGCTGCCATACCAGCCCAGGAAAGAGTAACTGAAATGTGTCTGTACTGTGTTTAACCACTATATTTTAGGTCTTTGTAACCAAGACCCAAGCCATATAATTAGGAATTTTGTGTGGTTGTACATATGGGTTTCCATGATGGTAATCACCTCTGACTCATTGGCGTATATATTGCTAGGATTTACGTCTTCCTGGCAAGTAATTGTGAGAGATGGATAGCAGGTGACTGCTCTTTGTATTGAGAGGATTGTACAGATAATAGCCAGTTACTAATTCACATCCATTCTTTTGTTGATTAACTGAATAATGATTTGGTTAATGAGAAAGTGAGTATATCTAACTTTATAAACCTGATTTCTTGTAGCTTTATCTAGCCATATGTATACTTCTGCCTGATGATATGTAAAAAAAATGTACTACCCTTTTTAAAACATTCAGTTTTTCCATATGAAAAGGTACAGAATCAGCTTGTGCATTTTTATCTTTTTCCCTTCACTCTTTTTCCTGGTAGAAGTTGAAAATTATACCCAAAAGTGGAGCAACCCCCTTACAGTTATGAAAAAATATTGTATATTAAGAAGAGTAGAGAAGAAAGCAGTTTTGTTTTTTGAACAGCTGTAGGTCACAAACCATTGAACACAGTGAGAGAAATCAAGTTTTATTTGGTTAAACCACTATGATGATACCTCTTACATGCAAATAAATAAAGTGCTAAGTGATACAAAGGCTTTTGTAGAAAAGGTTCTAAGTATGGATAGGGACTCGGGCCTGTAATGCGGGGCCATTTAACTCTCCATTTCTAGGATCATATGTGAAGAGGGCTAGGACTCAAGTAGAAGCAGAAATGGAATACACCAAGCCCGTAACCACATTTCTGGTTCAGCTTACTCATTAGTAGCTCTAATTCTATTAACTGTTCTTCCATGTAGTTATAGTCAAAGTCTCAGCCAAATATCTTCAATAGGCGATCCATTTCTGTGCTTCAGAGACCTCATTTAATCTTGACCAGATCATGATTTAACATCTTGCTTACTTGTACATTTGAGCACCCCTGGAAGATTTCACCAGCCATTGAATGAACCAGAATTTCCTTTAATCAAGTAAAATCCCTTTTCTCCATGAAGCTCTGCAATGAACATACCTGGAACAGGCTTACAATAATTTATTTGTTGTTTGAAGTTTAACTTCTACTCAAGAGAAGTAGAAACTCCCTTTAGCATCCTGAAATGACACAGAGGAGGGGCTGGGAATATGGAAACATCTTCTGTGTCATAAAAACCAAGGGTGATTATTCTAACATATGAAATAAATACATAAAATATATTTAAAATTATTTATAAAATTATCCTACAAATTTATTTGACTTTAACAATTTAAAATGTCATATGTTGGGGCGCCTGGGTGGTTCAATCATTAAGCATCTGCCTTTGGCTCAGGGCATGATCCCAGAGTCCTGGGATCAAGCTCCGCATCAGGCTCCCTGCTCTGCTGTGAGCTTGTTTTTTCCTTTTGCTCTCCCCCTGCTTGTGTTCCCTCTCTCGCTGGCTGTCTCCCTCTCTGTCAAATAAATAAATAAAATATTTTTAAAAAATAAAATAAAATGTCATATGTTCTACGAGCAGCTCGTATATGACTTAAATTTTCCTCTCATCTCCATAGATTCAAACAGTTATTACTCAATATCATTTTTCTATTTTAAGTACCTTTTTGACAGGTACTAAAAATATACCCCCCCCAAATTAACTTCAACCTCACTTTCCATAGGTTACCCAGATATGCAACAGATTTTTCAACAAGGTTTATTGAAAAAATAATCATTCAGTAAATTTGTGAGAATTTAATTTAGAGGAATAATATTTAGTCATAAAAACCATAGCTCTAACCAAAAATACTTCATTCCAGTTTATTTAATGTACAGATATTCATTGGATGTTCAGGACATTGCCATAGCTGTTTTATTTAAAATGTCAGTTCTAGGATCCGGCTACAGGCTATGATAAAGTAGCTGATCTTTGAGAGTTGTTATAAAAGGTTAAAAAAACAAAAACAAAAACAAAAACAAACTCCACAACCCAGTTGTTTATAGGTATCAGAGAACAATTAGCATGACCAGGACAATTACAGAAGTAAAGAAAAACATGATGATTTGAACCCTGCATTCAAAACAATTGTTTCTTCCAGGGAGTTTCCTGATTCTCATTATGGGGCATATAGACCAAACTAAATTGGGTACTAGAATTGTGGCAGGGTCCATGGACTAGGTCAACAAAATGTAGAATACAGAGATACCAAAAAGCTAGAACTTGAAGGCACACGTTTCTGAAGAACACAAAGCTGCAGAAGGGTAAGACTTTTATCACGTTTGCACTAAGCAATACAGCCTTGGGAAGCTGTGAAAACTAAGGTAATAGATGCTGCTTAAAGGATAAATTCTAAGCTTCATGTGCCTTGGGAGATAAATATGTGGCTCAGGGATTTCTAAGAAGCCTAGAAAAAGTAATCTAGTCTTTAGAATGCTTTTGAGACCCTTTATGTCTTAGGCCCTTAGGATGCAATCCAGTAATTAGGGGCAACTGGGTAAGGTACCGCCCTCCACTGGTTTTCATGATCTCCCTATAAACCCATATCAAGTCATTATGAGTGGAAGATAACACACCCAGAGGTTCTGTACTTACTCATTCACAATTCGTGTAGTCGATCAGAAATTATCAAACATGATATGAAACATTACCAATGAACACGAATCTCAGGAAAAGAAAGCAAATGGGAGAATTCCATATATAGTTTATCAAGATACTGACATTATTAGATCCAGATTGAAAAGTAAATTATATTTTCAAGAAAGTAAATACAAAAATAGATAATTTCACCAGAGGTACGGAATCAGTTTTTTAAAAGCTAATAGAAATAACAATACCAAAAATATTATAATGCAATATAGATTTTAAAATGTGGGCTGAACTGTGAATAGGACCTAGAAGAAAGAGAATTAGTAAATTAGAGACTATCTAGTAAGAATATTCTTAACATGTAATAACTGGATTCTCAGGAGGAGAGGAGAGAGTAAGGAGCAGAAACAGTATTGGAAACAATAAAATAAAGCTAAACAGAATGAAAAAACCACCTGTTGAAAATCCCGCTCTACATTTTCCTGATCCTCTACAGACTCCTGGAGCATAAATATAAAGAAAACTACATCTAGAAACATTGTTTCCCTAAGAGAAATTTTTGTCTCACAGTTCAGGAGGTCAAAAGTCTGAAATCATCGTGCCAACAGGGTTGTACCTTCTCTGGAGGCTGTGGGGGGAATCTTCTAGCTTTTGGTGGCTGCCAGGCATTTCTTGGCTTTCCTTGGCTTGTAGCCCCATCAGTTCAGTCACGGCCTCCATATTCACATTGTCTTTTCTTCCATGTGTTTATGTCAAAACAACCTCTGTCTCTCTCCTATAAGGATACATACAACTGCATTTAAAATCCACCAGGATAATCCAGGATAACACTTTCTCTCAAGATCCTGAACATAATCTCCTCACTTGCCAGAGAAGATTCTACTTATACGTTCTGGGGATTAGAAACTGAGTTGTATTTTAGGTGGTCGGGGGAGCATTTTTCAGCCTACCACACACATAGTAATATTCCTATAGAAAGACTTATGCAAAGAAAAAATCTTAATCGGCCAGAGGAAGCAAGACATGTTACCATAAAAGTAGCAGTATCTTACTTTTCATCATAAATGATATAAGTAAGCAGACAATAAAATGAAGTTTTTAATATACTTCAAAAACAAATACCAAACCAGAATTCTGTAACAAATGAAAATATCCTTTACAAGTAACAGTAAAAAGAGTCATGACTAGACAATAAGAACTAAGATATTTATCAGGAAAGCAATCCTAAATGGAATATTAAAGAAAGTTCTTTAGGCAAAAGTAAATATATCGCATTGCTGCACAACAGGAGGTGGTGAAAAGCATAGGAAAGATAAAATACATGGATGCACTTAAATACAACTAACTGTCAAATAATAATGCTATGGTGGTGGATTAAAAATATATTGTATTAAAATATATGACAATGATAGCATATTTGGTGAGAAGGTAGTAAATAAGCGCAGGGTATTATGTTTCTTGAATTCCTTGGCTGGAAGAGCCAGGCTTTGTTTGAGAGGTGGTAGAACTACTTTAAGATTCCGTACCAAATGTCAAGACTCAGGGTGTAATCGCTTCCATAATACCTAAAAGTAATATATAATTAACATGTTAGTAGAGAAAATGGGACAATAAAAGAAAATTTATTATTTCACGGTGGTCATGAAAGGAAAGAAAAAGAACAAATGTGAGAAAGGAGAAAAGGGAACAAATACTTATATGGTAGATTTGAACCCATGACTATACTAAGGGGAAACGTACCAAATGTTCTATGGTATATTTCATTATTGCTCTTTATTATTTACTCCTTCTTGCCTCAGCCTCTACATGTCTTCAGATCAGCCCACTACAGTTAGAGTACCTGCTGCAGTGATGAGCGGGTTGCTCAGGTGTTGCTCATTTGTTTAAGCCAGTAGAACGGGACAGAGGTCAAATGGACAAGTTGCAAGTGTAGATCATAAGAAATAGCATATTTCAGTTATCTGAGAACATCTGACCTCTGCTTTGATAAAAATGCCTCATATCTGCTATTTGAAGAAGAATGAGTCCTACATATACAGACCTAGAGTAAACCTGTATCTGTAGACCCGCAGCAATGAAGTTCAGCATACATCAGTTGAACCCCAGCTAAGTGAAACATGTGTGAACGAAAACAAATGCTTAAGTTCTACATCAGTGAAATTGTTATTTTTATGTGGCAAAGGGTATCTGTAACTCCTTTTATTATAATTTCTGAAACTATAATGTTTAAGATGTTGCCCGGTAGATCTTTTCTCAAATATTTTTAGAAAGCTTAAGGACATGTTCTCAGAAAAGTTTGATGTGTCCAGTCTACTTGCAATTACACTGTAAGATATACATATCTTAAAAACAGTCATGGGTGTGGTTTTGACATATAAGAAATAAATGAATACAGAGACAAAAACAATGTTCAAGAGAAAAAGCTTTAGAGGAAAAAAGTGTCAGTGGTCTTGGTTAAAAGAAAATCAGTCTCTATGAAATGCAAAAAGAGATTTAGTCTCCTGTCATTCTGTTAACCAGCAAAAAATATTGAGGAAACTTCCTAGATGCCATAGAGTACGTATTTCAAAGCTCTCCTGAAAAATGACCAAATAGTATGATAACAATGAAACTGTATCTCAGGAATTGAAAGCATGTGTGAAGGAGAAAGATGAACCATGGAACCAATCCTAGAACTGGTACCTGTTTAAAAAACCTTTCTTACTTCTCATTTTGCCCAATGGACACAAGTGACTGCTTGAATCACTATATGCGGTAATTATGTATCTTATAGTCTTTCACTTTTCAAATGGAGGTACTGCTTGCAGTTTACCTGTTTCCATTTCACCATTGTTTGTTGGATAGGTGGGGACAGAGAAATTATCTTTTTACGTCACAGTTTTCCAAAACAAAAAAGAACCAGAATCAAAACTGATCAAGATAATAAGATTCTTAGTGTTTAGTCAGATTCAAAACTGGATGAAAATGTTGTGTTTTGGGGAATAGGAGAATGTATTTTGAACGTGGCTGGGGGGGACGGATGTATAAATCATTGTGACCAGCAGAGTGGACTGCAATAGCTCACTAACACAAATTTCAAATAGACAAAGATGGGTGGAAACATAGGAGAGGAAAGAATCTCTTGGCATCTTACAAAAAAGTATTTTTCAATGTAAAGATTAAGTGCAAGGTAAAGCATTGAAAAGTATACTAAAAACGTTTTAAAAATTGGCTTTGTTGATGAGTTTTAAGATACAACACCAAAAGCACAATCCATGAAAGGGAAAAAAAAAAAGGTAAGTTGGATTCTTTCTTTCTCTCTTTTTCCCTCCCTCCCTCCCTCCCTTCTTTCCTTCCTTCCTTCCTTCCTTCCTTCCTTCCTTCCTTCCTTCCTTCCTCCCACTAAACACAGAATTAAGAGATTGAAAAGGAGTCACAGACTAAGAAAACACATTTATAAAACATGTCTTTTACAGGATTTGTATCCAAAATATGCATGAAACTCTTAAAATTAAACAATAAGAAAAACAGTAAAGTAGAAAGATTTGATCTGACGCCTCATCAAGAAGATATACAGATGGAAAATTAATATATGGAAAGATACTCAACATCATATACCATTAGGTGATTGCAAATCATACAGAAGTGAGATATTACAATGGCTAAAATCCAACCAACAAGTGAAATGCTGGTGTTTGTGGAGCAGCAGGAATTCTCATTCCTTTCTGATAGAAATTCAAAACAATACACTCACTTCACAAGACAGTTTTGTAGTTCTTGCAAGCTAAGTATAGCCTTACTATACGATCCAACAGTCACATCCTAAATGTTTATCTAAATGAGTTATAAACTCATTTCTACAGAATAACTTTCCCATGAATGTTTGTAGCACCTTTATTCATAATTTCAATAAAGATGGAAATAGCCAAGATATCTCTCAAAGCATGAGTGGATAAGCACACTGTGATATATCCATGCAATGGACTGTTATTCAGCCATAGATAACAATAACATAGAGGAAATTTGAATGAATACTGCTAGGTGAAAAAAACTAGTTTGAAAAGCTGTATATTATAGTATTCCAACTATATAACATACTGGAAAGGCAACAGTAGAGAGAAAGCAAAAATATCAGTGTCTACCAGGGATTTGGGGAGAGGGAGAGACAGGTGAATACATGGAACGCAGAGAACTTTTAGGCCAGTGAATGTCTTCTGTGTGATACTGTAATGGTGGATACATGACAGTTTTGCCAAAACCCATGAAACTGTACAACATAAAGAACTTTCATATAAACTATGGACTTTAGTCAATAAGAACATATTAATATTGGTTCATCAGTTGCCGCAAATGTACCATACTGATGCAAAGTATTAGTAATGGGAAATATTGAGGACAAAGCGGCGAGGGAGTATATGGGCAGTCTGTATTATCGACTCAATTTTTATGTTAACTAACTGGAATTTAATAAAAACTTAAAAAAATAAAGCTTACTTGTTCTGGAAGAAAACAGAATATTAATTATAAAAAATATAATATTGAAATAGTTTTATATATTCAATGAAAGAATACTACGCAGCAAATTAAAACAAAATTAGAGTTACATAGAATAAAATATATTTCATAGAAGCTTGTAAAATGAAATAACCACAGATTATATACTCTTTGGTTGAATTAATAAGAGTCCAAGGACAAGCAAATCAGTTTTGAGAGAAGCCAGAATATATGTTAACTTGAGGTGTGTATTGACTGGGATGGCAAGAGGCAGTCATCTATGATCCTGCAATTACTTTTACTGTCCCCTTCCCCCATTATTAGTTACATGGATGTATGCAAAATAAAAATTTCAGTGTTAAAATTAGTGCACTTTACTCCTATTACTCCAGTAAAAAGAATGAAAGTCATTATTGGCTCTGCTCACAAAATACAATGACAGTAGATCATGGTATTACATATTTAATTTTATCAAATTAACCATGCATAAACACCATGAGTTGGTGTGTTGGGCAACAATGCAACAGATAGTACAAAGCACCAGCATCGAAGAAGATACCTGAGTGCAGACATATGCATGAAAAATAAATCACTTGTTTTACTTCTGAGTGGAATAGGTGTGAAGAATTTAAGGTCGTTCTGAGTTTGCATAGACTAGTAGGGAAATAGTGGCCAAATGCATTTCTCTTATTATAAATTTCCTCTCTTTCATCTTCAAAAATAGGTGTCATTAGTCAAATATTTTTCTTTGGTTATCCCATAACATCTTCAAAATTCTAAGTTCTTATATGAATGTATGCTGAATTATTTATTAGTGAAACTCCATTTTAAACTAGACTTTTGGAGTTTCAAAATAGCCAACAAAAGAAAAAAATAGATAATAAAAAGGCGTTTCAAGATGGAAGGCATGAAATTTTTAGGGAAACACCATATTCTCACATCTAAGTGGGGATTCTGTAGCACCATACTCAAGAGAAATTGTTGAATACTGGAATATCTGATAGGTTTCATGCTTTGAGATACGCCAAAAATTAAATAACATTTAAAAGATCCTACAAACACATTAATGATAAATCCCACCATTTAAAATGTTCCTATTTATGTAGAATAATGCTTATGAGGCATGTTCGAAGATGTCTGCTTAGTAATTCTTGTTTCAGGCCAATATATTTCTTTGACACTTATCTTATCTGTCACTATGGAACTTTGTGACATTTAGTCTGCTCTCTTGATACATGGCCTATTTGATCTGGATTCTCAAGTGCCCTGCCCAAATAGAATTTAGATGGTGTTTTTAATCATCATCCAGTACTGACATTTTATTATGCGATTCCAGTGAACTCTTCCTCCTCCTTTTTGAAGAGTGATATATGAGGTTTTCTTATGGCAGAGAATGAAAGACTCTTTATAAATTTCATCTTCAGTAGAAGATTCCTCTATTAATACATATTTCATAGGCTGTAGCAGGCAATGTACCTTTTCTTGGAGCTCTCTGCCACTTTCACATTTGGAAGTTATGTTGGTGGTCTCCTGTTTCATGATGTCGTAATTCAAAAATTAGAGATCCATATATGGACTATTAAACACATCATCTCTTTTTTTAAACAACAGAGCTTAATTCAATGTAAGAGCTTTTTCAGAAAGCTGTTAACACCAAGTAAAAATCAGAGAGGAGGAATGACAGGAAGCTGGCATCATATTTAAAAAAAAAGAAAACAAACAAAAAAAATCCCTACTACTTTGGAGTCATGGTTATTGACATGGAAAAGTATATCCTTTCCACATTGAATTTATTTGGTACGAAGAATCACTAATTTCTAAGCCACTCATAGTAATTTTCCTATTATATTAACTTCTATATTCACCAGCTATTTATATTTAAACTTTTTTTTCCCAGTTCTTTCGGTAAGATATATACCTTCTTGGATTAATTTTCTTTTTCTAAAGTGGAAATATTCTAGAATTAAGACTTTGTTCTCCATCTGTCTTTGAGTTATATATATAGGCTGTTACCAACACTTATATGGTATTAGGTATCCTGAAAAATGCCAAGAAATATTCAAAAGGGATTATGAAGTTGAAGCACCTGGGTCGCACGGTCGGTTGGGTGGCTGCATTTGGCTGAGGTCATGATGCCAGGGTCCTGGGATCGAGTCCCACGTCGGGAATTCCTGCTTGGCAGGGAGTCTGCTTCTTCCTCTGCCCCTCCCCCTGCTTGTGTTCTCTCTCAAATAAATAAATGAAATCTTGGGGCGCCTGGGTGGCACAGCGGTTAAGCACGTCTGCCTTCAGCTCAGGGCGTGATCCCAGCATTCCGGGATCGAGCCCCACATCGGGCTCCTCTGCAGTGAGCCTGCTTCTTCCTCTCCCGCTCCCACTGCTTGTGTTCCCTCTCTCTCTGGCTGTCTCTGTCAAATAAATAAATAAAATCTTAAAAAATAAATAAATAAATAAATAAATAAATAAATAAATAAATGAAATCTTAAAAAAAAAAAGATTATGAAGGTGATCAACTATTGCCTTAAATTCTAAGGGAAATTTTCTCTATACTGAAAATCCAAGTGAAAAGTGAAAAAAAGAATCCAATATAAATGGGAGTATTTAAAACATTATACTATGTACACGAGTTAGTAATTCACCTCAATTCAATACATACTTCTTGTGCTCCTACTGATTTTAAAGCTACATGATAAGATCTGAGTATGATAGGGAAAAGCCTGTAACAAATACATTAAACCCAGTGCTTGTTCTCCATTTCAGAGACGAAAGGATTTAACCTCAAGGATATTTGTCAAAGCAGATTTTTTAAAATTAAAACATGTGATTTTAGGATTTATAATTATCTTTTGTGAAGTACTATCCATAATCAAGTTTTTCTTCCATTTTTAATTGGTTTGTTTGCTTCTTAAGTATTCATGGGAGTTGACTTGCATGTTATGAATAAAAACTTTTTGCAGATACCTGTATTGCAAATAACTCCTCCATTGTTGTGACTTGCCTTTACATTCTTCTAATGGTGTATTTTAATGAACATTCTTATGTTAACGAAGTTCACTTTAACAATATTCTCCTTTAAAGTCACTCCGTAATGAAATTTTGACTATTCCAAGTTCATGAAGACATTTTAAGTATATGATCTGTTTGGAATTGATTATTACTGTTTTTAGGTAACATAAAAGTCATAATTTTTTTTTTGTAATAAAGGTATCCAATTCATCCATCACCATTTATGAAAGGAAAAAACTTCCAATGTTTTTCAGAAGAATTTCATCCTAAATTTGATGACCATATTTGTATTTATTTATTTATTTATGGATTATCATTTTAGATCCACTGGTCAATTTCATCAAAATGTATTTATCACATTGTTTTAATTATTGACACCTACTTGGCAGTATAAATCCCTAACTTAGTTTTTCTTCAAAAGTGTTTGGCTATGGCCCTAAGTAGTTCCATATTTATTTTAAATCAGTTTGTTATCTTTCATACATCTTTAAAATCGTTTGGTTAAATTTTACCAAAAAGCCTGTTTGAATCTTTTGGGGGATTTAATTGACTGTGTAGGTTATTTCATGAGAATAAAATGTGCCCCCACACATTTATAGGCAAACGCCATCTCTTCATACCTAATCTTAGGTCTCTATAGCATCGGATTCCAGAGAAAACACTGAATGCTGGCATATATGATGGGTTACTTTCTTTGGGATTATGCCAAAAATTGAATAAAATTAAATAGGCACAGGAAGCACAATGACCGATAACACCATTAAAAATGTTCCCACTTATTTAGTGGGATATGCTTCTGAACCATTGATATTTTTATATTAAAACTTTTAATCCATGATCATACTGTATTCTTCCACTTGAAAACAGTTTGCCTTCTTTTTGTGAGGGTTAGCTTCCATTTAGTAAAGTGCGTAAAGTTAATCTTATGTGTACATTTCAATAATTCTGTACCCAGTAACCCTTACTACCCATATCAAGGCATAGAACATTTCCAGCACCCCTTTATATTCCCTCATACACCTTTTAGTCTCCCTCTCCTATCTTAGTAAACCACTCTTCTGATTTCTATAAATATTAGCTGTGCCACTTTGTGAAGATCATTGAACAGAATCATACAGAATATACTATTTTGTATGTGTCTTCCTTCACCTAAAAATACCTTTTTTGAAATTCATGGTGTTGTGTGAACTAATATACTAATATCAGTCAATATAATATACTGTCGACTGATATGCTAATCGACTAATATACTGGTATTAATATGATAATCTCTGTTGCATGGGTATATCAAAATTTACTTATCCATTTGTGTGTTAGTGGGCATTTGGTTATTTTCCATTTTGAATGGTATGAGATGAAGTGTGGGTGAAATTACAGGGCTGCTTCATTTGATGGATAGATTATTTTAACTTTAAAAAAAATAATTTAATCTCCTACAAGATCTCTGTTCCTCCTGGTGAAGCTAAGGAGTATTTTCTCAGCTTGTTTCACTTTATTTTCGTGTATTACTGTTAACTTAGGTACATTTGAGTGAGTATGTAATATAATCAATTGTTTTCCCATTCTTTTAGTCTCCCCAAATGCAGGAAAGTGTTTTAGTGTGAAGAAGTTACATTCTTATATGCAAAACCAAAGGGGCGTAATGGTAATGATTAACAAGCATCTATCTATGAATCATTAAATAGGTCCATCTTCCTATTCTATATTTTGCTTCCTGGGCTGGGGAAGGAAGAAATTATGAGAATATTGTAACAATAAAAACTTTGAACCACGTTTGTGTTTGTATTCAGTATGATTACGTGGTCCTCGCATCTTTACATGCAATTATAATATGGATGATTATCACTTCAGAATAGGCCATGTGTTCACCATTTGCTTGACTCTCTTGCTCTCTTCAGAATGACTGCTTTTTGATGTGTTGTATGTTGAAACACCTCACTCATAGGTGAAACAATGTCTTAGCTAAATTTATTTAAATATGGGATTAGATGGTTGAAATATGATTATGCTATATTTCGTGTCCATTTTTGGTGTAATTTAGGTTAATTAAAATAAGTTGGATGTCTTTCTTTCTTCTTTATTTTCTGTTAGAGATTTATATTATTGCCATTATCCGTGTACGAATGATTGGTAAAAATTTACCTGCAAAGCCCAGTGCCTTTTTTGTGATAAGTTTAAAGAACTTTATTGAAGTATAATGGACATACAATAAAGCCTTTGTGTTTAAAGTATACAGTTTTCTGAATTTTGACATATGTATACACCTGTAAAACTTGCAGCAATAAAGATACTAAATCTTTTCTTCACCACCAGAACTTCCTTTGTGCCCTTTTTGTAGTCCCTTGGACCTTCTCCACCCCAGCAAAGTTCCTCTACAGATGGAGTGCTTTCTCTCACTCTAGGTTGAGTTGCATTTTCTGGAACTTACATAAATGGTGCATACATATGCCCACCTTTCTTTGTGGCATACCTATTTTGAGAATCAGTCATGTTATTACATGTTATAGGACTCATTCCTGACTAGCAGTCTGTAGCATGGATATAAAACAATATGCTTGTTCATTCACCTATTAATGGCTATTGTTGTTTCCTAATTTTTGGTTATTACCTTACCCAAATTGAATTGGTGTAAAACATTAATGTGTAAATCTTTGTGTGGACATATGCTTCCATTACTCTTGGGTGAATACTTGGAAATGAAATAGGTCATGTGGGAAGTGTTTGTTTAACCTTAACAAGAAACTGCCAAAACTCTTTTCCAAATTGGCTGTTCCCTTTTACAATCCCACCAGAAGGACTGTTCTTTATTGTCACCAACACTTGCTATAATCAGCCTTTTTAACTTCAGACTTTCTAAACATATATGGTGATATCTCATTGTGTATTATATTTGCATTTCCCCAACGACTTATGTAGTTTAGTATCTATGCGAGTGCATGTTTGCTGTCTCTTTATCATCTTTGCTGAAGTGTAAGTTCAAACATTATATTCATATTTAATTTTGCTTCTTCAAATTGATTTTTTATACTTGCTTTTATATTCTGAAAAACTTATTAGTTATGCAATTTCCAAATATTTTCTCCAAGTCTGATTCTTGTATTTTCATTCTTTAAAAGTGTTTTTAATGAGTAATTGTTAATTTTGATAAAATTTGAATTATCAGGTTTTTAATTTTATAGATTTGTGCTTTGATAATATTTATTATTTCCTTTCTCTTTCTATTTTGGGTTAAATTTGCCCTGTTTTCTGCTTTTTAAAAATTTTGTGCAAAGATCATTGATATGAAAACTTTGTTTTTGTCCTAATGTAGGGGTTTATTGTCATAAATTTCCCCTTATGTGCAACTTTAGTGGAATCTCTCAAACTTTGATATATTGTGTTTTCATTTTAATTCAGTTCAAAATGCATTCTAATTTCTCTTTTTGATTTCTTCTTTAACCGAGGAGTTATTTAAAGGCATACTATTTAATTTCCCAATATTGGGGCATTTTCCATATATTGTCCTCTTATTGATTTCTAATTTAATTGTGTAGCTCTCAGAGAACATACATTGCAATATCTGCATATTTTATATATAACTAGACTTCTTTTAAGACCCCAAATATGTTTTATCTTGGTAATTGTTCTGAGTGTACTTGAAAATAAACTGAACTTTTTGGGGGGCAAACTATTCTAAATAATTAGGTCAAGCTGAGTTTCCTAGTGTTGTTAAAGTTTTTATAGTCTTGCTGATTTTTCTGTCTACTTTTTCTATCAGTAATTGGGGAGAGGAGCATTCATATCTTGTGAATTTGTTTATTTCTTCTAGCAGCTATATCATTTTTTACTTCTTATAATTTGAAATTCTGTAGGTATGTTTATAATTCTAGTTATGTTCATAATTCTATAGTTATGTTCATAAGTGCCTAGGATTGTTAAGTCGTCCAGAAAATTTGACTACTTTGCCATTGTAAAATTATTCTCTTTATCTTTATTAGTATTTCCTTAACTGAAATACACTTTTTATGCTATCAGTATAGTCATTGCAGCTTTGACTTGATTCGTCAACATGGTCACGTTTTTTTCTTCATTTTTAACGTGGGGAATCTTTATATTTAAAATTGGTGTTCTTTAGTCAGCATATAGTCTAATCTTGATTTTTGTATCCAGTCAGGCAACCTCTGCCTTTAGTTGGGTATGTTTAAAGTATTTACGTATAAGCAGATCACTGATATCATTTGGTTTAAGTCTACAACCTTAATAATTGTTTATTATTTATCTCATCCATTCCTTGTGCCCCCTTTATCTTCTTTCTTTTGGATTGATTATTTTTCTGAGTCCACCTTTTCTGATTTTTTAAGTTTATTAGCAATAAATCTTTATGTTGTGTTGGTTGATTAAAGAATAATCATCCATACAACACATACATTCCTTTTAGACTCCTTCACTGTATTTTGTTTTACTCTATTTATTATGGGTATATGTCTGTGTGTGTGTGTGTGTGTATCTTAGATGATGATGGACACTCTCCTATACTAAGAAAAAATTATTTGCATTGTAACATGAAGACTTTTTGCTGTGCATAAAATTTTGAGTGGGCCTTTTTCTTTTAAAAACTTATTTTGTGAATATATTTGGGACTTATTTATATCCTGTAATCCATTATGCCTCATTAAGAACTTGTTTATTCATTTTTTACTAATGTAAAGTTTACATTATATTAATAGACCATAGCATCATTTCTTTTATTGTTGATATTTTAGGTTTTACCAAGATTTTCACAATTAGCAAAAAATATTTCTGTTGTCTATATTCTAATATTTACTTCCTTGTGAATATGTGGACACTATTTCTAGAGTATGTGGCCAGAAGTGAAATTGCTACTCTTTCTGTATGCTAAAATTTGGAAATTCACTACAAATTTTATTTGATAGCTTACTAAAGTTTCTGTTTTTACATATGTCTTGAATCATTGGTATTGTCAAACTTACAGCGTATCCTTTGGTTATTATAAAATAGTATCACATAGTGTATATTAATTTGCAGTTTCTTGATTACTGGTGCATTTAATCATTATTTTTAAATTGATTATTAGAAATTCAGGGTTTCTCTATGGTAAAATTTTAAATTTATATTTGATCATAGTTTTCATTTTTTTCACTTTAGTTTTAATATGTGGTTTTTATACATTATAAATACTAATCTTTTCATAGGTACGTGAACTTAAAATATCTGTTTTATAGATAACTCTTTGATTTTGTTGTTTGACATAGGTCTTTTATTATTTAAATATAGTTAAATATTCTAATCTTTTCAAGTGTAGACTGTACATTTTGTGTTCAAATAAGCTACCATAGATTGAGGTCATCATAGCATTCATGTATTTTCTTCTATACTTTAAAAAATATTTTTCATAGTTAGATCCTTAATCCAATCACTGTGTGTTAATACAGAACTTTTTTAAGGCATACTTCTGCTAGTAATACCAGGATTTTCAACAATATGGAATGAGGCTTTACATTAATTCCTCAATTTGGAGGAAAACTTCCTATAAAAGTCATCCAGCTTCATTTTTTCATAGGATAGGTTTCCTTCTAACTGAGTCCTAGATATAAATACGTTTCTAAGACACCTTGTAACACAGTTGTTTTATTGAGCCATTTTGTTAAGGATCTCTGCCCTACTTCTCCAATTCGAATGCTCCTGCAGAGATACTCAGTATTTAATTCCTAGACATTGGAGGCAATATTTGAAGCAACATATACTTTAATTTCCGTGACTTTGACTCATAAGTTTCTTCACTGATTTTATGGTCATTCTTTGAGTCTGAATCCCAGGAATTCTAGATTCATTTATTTTGAGCTCAATAGTGTGTTTAAAATTATTAGTACTATTTATTTAATGTTACTGTGAATTTGTATGTATAGGTCTGTATTTTCTCTCATCAGAGATATAGATGGATATAATGTTTCCTTAAACTCCTCAAAATAAAGGAGGATACACGAAACTTTGCTTTGTGTATTTCGGAAACCTAGTTTGCAATATTTATACAATGATATAATTTATTGCTATAATTTTGTAGTGGATTGTTTCTTTTAATTCATTAACTTGATATTAATATCAATAATTAATTGACAATTATTTTGTTATTAAACTCTAGTTAATTAAAAAGTAATTGATCATTTAATCATTAAAATACTTATGAAATCCATCTTATTAATTAATTACTAAAGCCCCTTAATCCCTACTAATGGACTTCATATTAAAACATGGTGATCTAATATTTAGTGTCTCTATGCGGGATTTGTATTTTGCATGGTATCATTTTTCATTGCCCTACGTTCAGCCTTTCTGTGGCATCCTGTTTTAGATGTGCATTCCAGCTATTGCTACACTTAGAAAAAACAGGCAGTTGACTCTGAAGCTGGGTTACAATTAGTGGATCTGTTTACCCTATTTACACTGATACAAATTATTGATATATTTAGATTTATCTTTACTATCCAATTTTTAACATCGTGATTTCTCAGTGACAGTTACTGTTGACCGACTAAACCAAAACCCATACCTAACCCTCTTTTTCCCTTTAAAACAACCAAATACTGTCATTTATTACTTTTTTAAACTAGTGGATGCACAGGGACCCAGGCATCTGAGAAGGGGAAAAAATGTACTTAGTGCCACCCTTCCCCTTTGCTCCTAATCCTGTCAAAGGCAAAGAGCAGAAAGCTGTGCTCACCCTCTCATGTGCTGATACACAGCTGCCTGCTGACGGGCTTGTGGTGCTGTGGCGGGGGGGG
>NC_048220.1:126655279-126927126 GCF_002007445.2 Ailuropoda melanoleuca | reverse complement strand
GGGGGGGGGAGGTGGATGTGCACAGAAAAGCCCAACCAGCGCCAGCACCTTCTATCCCCCAACCTGCATTTTCCTTTCCTTTCAACATCTTTTTTAAATGACTCTACACTATTTAAGCCTAATAAATTTAAGCTTAATTAAAACTTGAATTATACTTTTAAATTTAAGCCTAATAAAAGTTAAATTATACTTTTCTCAGGAATCTGTTCCTTCACAGTGCTTACTATCTTACTGACTAGTATTAGCATCAGCTCATCCCACGCTCCAGAAACCAGAGATCATACCTTGTTACTGACGCTCATTATCCCCCCGTACAAATTTGCTACTGAGTTTAGGACATTGTATATTCTACTCTTGGATTCATCTCTGCATTCTGCCCTTTATTACTATAAAAGTTTTGTAGTTTACCCTCCACTTTTCAGGCCCCTTAATATATATCTGCTATTGCTGTGAGGAAACTGGCTAATCTATACTAATTATGCCAGTCCTATTATTAAAATTATTACATGGACCCCAAGATTTCAATATGATTTTCACACTCCTTGTCTTAACTACACAATTCCTCAACAGGCCTGTCTCTGTTTAACAGGCCCCATTTTAAGACCACCTTTACTCCACTTCCTGACCCCTCTCTAGTCATACTGGAGAATTATCTTCTTTGAATGTTGGACAATTTAACAGTTCTGCATCTAAATATAGAACATTATTTCAAAAATACGCTATCTTCTTTTGTACCCTGGAAGAAAAAAAAAAAAAAGGAAGCTAATTCAGTCTTTATCCAAAACTCAGCATCATTTTGAATTTCTACAAGATTTCCTAGAAACTCTTTTCATAGTTCTTAGCTGGTCCTGCCCATACCTTAAGCTAATTTTGATACCGTTATCATTGCTTGATATTTCTGTCACTTGTTCTGACTGGAGGACATCATAGTGCAGTCTTAAAATATTCTTTTAAATTATCTCTCACCTGCATACTAGAAGAAACTACTAACTACACTGAATCTTCTGATCACCTGTCCAGATTTTCTCAAGTCACTTTTGAGAATCTTTTTGAAATGTTTTCATACTTCTGAAATAAATCACCTCAAACTGGATTTTTCCATTTAACAGTGCAAATTGTTCTTTTTCTAGTACAGTTTACAACAAGCAAAGACAATACTCAGTAAATAATCAGTGATTTCATGAAGCATAAGCTGTTAGTCCACAACTGGGGTGCTTTCTTATTCATATCATGTTTCTAGGGTGCCAAGGTTGGGACATTCACCATGAATGAATCTCTGGGCTTTCTAATATCTGAAAGTTAAAATGGCATTTAAAGAAAAAAAGAAATGTTTATGTAAATAGGACACAAATTGTGAACTATTTGAACTATTTTTTTTTCTCTCTGAAGATATTGCTAAACATGTATTTCTGATGTATTTGCGTTTTAACCCATTCATAGCTTCTAGGCGTGTCCGAGAGCAAGTTGATGTTCCTCTATTCATGTGTAACAAGATAATGGTTTGACTGAGCTTTGTTCAAGTTTATTGGTCTTGTTGCCTTTCCACCGTGCAGAAAAAAAATGCTAACATCTTTGAAATGCAGATGTTATCAATTGAAGAATAGAGTATAATTTTAAAGTTATTCCCCTGATGTATCCACAGGCATTAATACATATATAGTGCCTGGAATGTTGTACAGAAATGTTATCAGTCAGCGTTCTGGAAGAAAAGGAAGCTAACTCAAACTAGCAAATTTTGAGAAAAGTTTAATAAAGGGACTATGGCATGGCAATAGTATAGGAAAACCAAAAGGGAAAGTGTAGGACCTTGGGGTGCTGTAATTACCCAGAACCCTTAAAGTGCTGCATGACAGCAAGGTCACTAGAAACCAGGGCAAGTAGCTTTAGGAGAGAACTGCCTTTCGATAAGCTGAGTTTTCTTGTAGGGTCACAGCAGGCCTAAGGCAGCTACTAAAGCAGTGAGCCAAGATGATGTATACCACAGACTTACTTTCAATGTCTGCTAGATCTCCTAGTGTTCCCAGTGTTCTAGCCATCAGACGCTAGCTAACAGGATCCCATGTGGTCCATATAGGGTAGCTTCCCAGAAAATGGAGAATGAACTGAGTTAGAAAGGGAAGATCTCCAGAACAGTCTACTCCATTATCCACCACCCCCCAGCCAGCATTCATCCTTACATCTTATTTTGGTTGAAGTGTAATTTTCACAACACAGGAGAAGTTGAGGTCACAGAAGCTACCACATCAGCACTTGCCCATGTCAACTCAGTTCAACGTTCACGTGAAACTGAATATATTAGACATCATTAGTGTTCTCCGTATAAGGCAGTGGGGTTAAGGTGGTGTACTCATTATTATAGTACAGTCTTCTCTTCAGCTGGTGAGAAGAACTGAAATTGTCATCGTGCCTTTATATTACTAGTACTTCCTACTACTTCTCTTTCCCTCAAGTAGCCACTCAGTTGAATGGATATTTTAACCAATGGGGTGAACTTAATCTTCATCTTTTGGAATTATTTTTTGTTTGAGTTTACCTCAGTTTTCTATTAACCAGGATTATAAAATGAGAAAGTAGTAATAGGGATCCTGAATAAATAACTAGGGTTCCAAGTACTGTCCTGCTGTCTTCCATAGCTGTCTTCCAGAAACCAGTTTCCTTCTGATGATTGAGATCAGTCTCCCTGCCTAGCACATATTCCCCTTTACTTCATGTTCATTCGAACAACATGAGAATCCCAATCTGGACAGATGATAGTCATATATATAGACATACAACAGTTATATATAATTCAATAGAATTCTGACTATATTCCTCAGAGAAAACATTCCTTTGTTGGGCTCAAAGATGTCCAAGTTAACCAAGCCAAAAATTGTGAGGTTGAAAAAGAAATTCTCCAAATAATTTTTAGGGATAATCATATAATCTGTACCCTTACCCCTTGGTTCCCAGTACTATGTATGCATTCTGATTATTGGAGAGATGACTTCAGATTTTATCACCCTTCCAATAGCTAGTTTTTTTCTAGGTAATGGAACATATGATATCAGCTAATTTTCTGAGTGTGAATCTGTTGCCACATGCATTTCTTTTAAAACGTACCCAGTGGTCAGAGGAAATACTGTGTATAAAATCTACAGGAATAGGTAGGCAATTGCTCTGGAATCAAGTTCCCTCCCCATGCTCCTTCAAGGCAATTTGTGCAATCAGATTTCCACCAAGTAGCGAGCTGTTTTTTCCAGGTAAATGGGAATGCTTCCTGGGTGCAGCACTGCATCCTGCTAAAGCGTGTTGCACACTCAGTGTTGGTACTATCTTTATTAGTGTTGATAAGAAGTTCATGTTGTTGAGCTCTTGCCTGTCCCCTTCTCCTTGCTTCCATTACAGGTTTATACATCAGGCCACTGAGTAAACTAGAGAGCCTGGGAAAAGAAGCTGATATTTATATTTTTGGTCAGATGTATACTTATACATCGATAACTGCATGCTTTCTTTGCATTAAATGCTTTCGTAAGCATTTGTGTGCAACATAAATATCTTCACACTCCATGGTCATGCATCCATACATCATTATTCTGGTAGACTTTTTGTACCATGTTCCAATATTTAGGGTTTTATTTGTTTATTTTCCACTGGTCACCTACTCAAAGCGCTAAATATTATTTGTGAATTTCAAAGAGCTGTCCATAAAGAATAATTTTCCTTCTCCACTGTCTTTTAGAGCTCCTCTTGAGTGGGGCCATAGGGAAGAAGTCCTTCACTTTGATTGATAGCAGCAGAATGTACAGATATATTCACAAATTAGGTTCTTGCTGTTTTCTGTTCCATTAATTTTGAGCAGAAGCCACAGGTGTCAACTTAGAGGAAAGAAGAAAAGAAAGAGCAAAGCAAAAAAGCAAAAGCAAAAGGAGATCTACTGCAGGAATCTATGACATCTGCACACATAGCCTTTATTTTTTAGATTTATTTATTTATTCGAGAGCATGCACTCGAGTGGGAGGAAGGGCAGAGGAAGAGGGAGAGAGAGAATATCAAGCAGAGTCTGTGCTGAGCACAGAGCCCCGTTTGGGGCTTGATCTCACAACCCTGGGATCATGACCCACGCTGAAATCAAGAGTCGGATGCTTAACCCACTGAGCCACCCAGGTGCCACCCCCCCTTTTTCCCCTAAGCTTTTAGGGCCTACTCAAGCCCATGATTTTGTCCCATTGTATTAGTTTCCTATTTCTACTCTTAACAAGTTACCACAACTTAGTGGCTTAAATATACAAATCAATCTTCTTACAGTTTGGATATCCGGATTCCAAAAATCTAAGAATTGACAGGGCTGCATTTGTTTCTTTTTCTTTTCTTTTTTTTTTTTTTTTTTTTTTTTTGAAGGCTTTGGGGGAGAGTCTGTTTTCTTGCCTTTTCTAGCTTTTAGAGGGCACCTACCTCCTTGGCTGATAGAACCATTCTTCATCTTCAAAATCAGCAGTGACCTCTAATTCTGTCATCTCATTTTTCTGACTTTGAAAGCCTTGCCTCATCTTATTTGGACCCTTGTTGACATTGGGCCCACTTGGATAATTCAGGATAATTTTTCAGTCCCAAGATCCTTAATGTAATCCCATGTACAAAGTCCTTTTCCCATGTAGGGTAACATATTCACAAGCAAACTTCAGTATGAGCCACACAACATTGCAAATGGAGAATAATTTGTCAGTAGAAAAGGTCATGGCCTTATTCCCAAATCCTATGATTTAGGATTCCTGATCTCTCACTGGGGTTTATCAAAGCTCCATGAAAATTATCTCTCCCAACACAGGCACTTTCAATAACAATAGCTCTCTGGATCATAACGTCCACGTGGCTAGGCAGTTTCCACAATAACCTGGATCAACCTGGATCTATTATAGAGCCCAAATTAGCAGCCTTTCAAATTACCCAAGCAGTAGATTGGAATAGGATGGCCAAATGTGATATATCTTGCCTTCAGAATCCATAAACAAGATTCTACTGTGCTTATTTGTTGTGTGTATTGTCCCTGTTTATTGATGGTGGTTGTTGAGAGGTGCCACAATTTTTCTTTCTTTCGTCAGCATTGGAAAACATGCCCCAGACCACTTGACTCCAAGACAATTCATCAATTTTACAGATCCCTGAATATTGAGGGGTTTGTTACCCTTTAGCATCCTCTGTTTTTACCAAGGATGTACGATGCTGGCTACTTCCTGTGTATCTGTTTTGAAATGATCATACAACCAGGAATATAATGGACCAGGGTTGTACTCTGTACAGTATCAAGACAACACATGTCTCCAGTCTGGAATATTTTATGGCAGGGAGCTGGGGAGTTGACATAGCCCTGAAAAAGACAGGAAGGGTGTACTCTTGTATTTATCATGTGACAGCAGACTGCTTATGTTTTCCTTTGCTGGCAGAGATAGGGGGAAAGTGCATTTCTATTTCAATGGCTATATACCAGGTGTCAGGGTCTGTGTTAATTTTCTCCAGGGGAGATACCATATCTGGAAATGCAGCTGTGCTTGGAATCACTACCTAATTATGTGGGTGATAATAGACTGTCATTCTCCTTGATACATCTGGCTTTACACTGTCCAAATAGGCATATTAAATGGGGATGTGGTAAGAATTAGCACTCTTGCATATTTCAGGTTATTGATGGTGGCACTAATCTTTATAATTCCTCTAGGGGTGTGATATTTTTGTTTTGTTTTGTTTTCTAGTAAGTCAGGGTTGGGCAGGTGCAATTCCAGTGACTTCTCCTTGGCACTTTCTACTGTAACAGTCCTCCCTCCATGGATTGAAGAACCAGTGTGGGGATTTTGACAGTTTTATCTTATGTTTGTACCCTCTATATATTTTGGGTTGAGAAGAACAAGTAATGGGTCTAAGAGTGTACTGGAGGTGACTTGAGTTCAGACTCAATTTATCACCTGACCTCCATAAGTCCCCCACCTCATTAGTTTTCAGAAACAGTTCAAAGCCAGGAGATAATAATCTCTGCAAGATTTATTATTTTCCTTTTGAGAGAGTTTGAAGGAAGATTTAAGTATCTTAATGGGTTAAGAGCATGAATCTGCATTATATAATTCAGGTAAGGTTTTTCCCTCCCAGTTATAAAACTTTTTCTTATTATATATGTCAGTGTTTACCATATTAGTTTGGTAATCTCATTCATTTCTAAAATCCCAGCCAATAAATTCCCCAGCACCCTATATCCTTGAAGACCAAATTAAGTAAGTAAGTAACCCATACTATATAGTTTATGGCTGTATTTTTTTCATTATGTCGCTAAGAGTTAAAAACTACCACTTGGCCTCTAGTTATAAACAATTCCATCATTCCCACTGAGGTCAAGTAACCCAATACCATTTTTACATCTCTTACCTACCATCATCTCCATTTTATAGAATTCGGTAACCTTAGAGACTTTTCAAGAATTCTATTGGCCCCTCATCAAAACATTTCTCCTCGTGAAGAGTGGATTTTTTTCAGGTTATCTGAAGGGTAAGTTGAGCAGATTGCATATAATAGATCCATTCCAACATTCTTTTTTCCCTAAAGCTTTGGACCATTTGCATTAGAGTTTCATCATTAACTATAGGCCACTATTGAAAACAGGATTTATTTAGTAGATTCTTAAAGTAACTTTCAGGCACTTGAGCCATTGAGTTATACCATGAATTCCAGGATAAAAAAACCTATAATTTTCCCAATTCCTTTCCCAAGTCTTTCTCCTTTATCTAAACCCCTTATTATTTTCTTCCAAATACTCCCTCCCCAGTGAAGCAATACAATTTGTTGAAGTCTGTAATTCTTTGTGTGTATGGGCTATATCCTACACTCTACTGGAGTAGGCTTTCTACTTATTTTCCTTTTCCTTTCAAGACATTTTTGTATCTGTATTATAGCCTTTTGTGTTTTTTTCCTTTGTTTTAATGCCATCTTGACCCAGTTTTGAGGCCTTGCCAGAGGATTATTAGTTCCCATTTTAGAGCAGCTAAGATTTAATCAACACAACCACTTCCCTTATCTGATTCTCATACTGCAGGCTACTATGCACCCACTCTAATTATCCCAGGACCAGGTACTAGATAACTTACATTAAGCTTTATGCCCAGGAATCCACAAAATTATTTTAATTAGCCAATCCATAGGGACCCAGGGCTAAACCTAGCCAAGCCCACCTCACTGATCACACATAAACTGCCCCCTAAGCTCCAGATTGCTGTTACTCTGTCACAGGTGCAGCTCCCTATGTGGCCCTGCCTAGCTGTCTTCTCTGTTCAGAGCTAAATAACAGAGTTTGGCCCCCCATGTACTTTTGAGTGTCTGGGTGTTGTGTTACACATCAAAAGAATGTTTAAAGCTTATGAAACAGTGGCACTGTGAGCAGAATGGTGTGGCCATGACCACTGACTCATCCATAGGCTCTTGTAGTTTAGCTCTTGGATGACTAATTGTCTATCTCCACAAGAGTGGTTTGGGAAGGAAATACGCTTAGGGGCAAACTCTCACCTGTGACTTGTTCCTCGCTGTTTTGTCTACTGGTGGTGGCTATGTCTTCCTTACGCAAATTTCCTCAGCATAGAAATAGTCAAAGAGTGCTAAGTTCTAAACTCCAGCAGCTAGCTACTTACCCAGATGGGTCCACCCTAGCCCCGGAGGAGTGATAAG
Organism: Ailuropoda melanoleuca; assembly: GCF_002007445.2. NCBI lineage: Eukaryota > Metazoa > Chordata > Mammalia > Carnivora > Ursidae > Ailuropoda > Ailuropoda melanoleuca. The sequence goes on along the minus strand of NC_048220.1, from coordinate 126,919,446 downwards.
CCACTTGAATCACTCTTTCCAGACTTAGCATTCCAGTGGGTTTTGGTCATATTCTGTGTTTCATAGAGTCCTATTCCAAGGCCCCTCATGTCTTTGACTTTGATATTTCATTATTATTATTTGAGACAGAACCTAGTTTGTCCATTTGTTTCTGGCAACCCCTGTAGAAGGAGGTGTTGGTTGGGCTGTCCCATGGTAGTGAAATGGTACCCTGGTCTCATTGGTGATGATGCTCAGGTGAGGGTAGCAGCTACCTGTCTTCTTTATTGCCACATACCTTGCTGCTATCACCAGCAAAATACAGGATCTCCAGACCCTCAGGAGTACTGTGGGTTATACTGTAAGAGACCAGTAGTCCAATGGTTTAATACAAAGTGATCCCCTGGGGCAAGGGAATTACCTCCCCTGCCAAAGTTACACAGTTTCTTGACAATGCAAGACCCGTAGCCAGGGTGCTTGAAACTTAGTGGTGCCTCCCCATATTAACATGCATATTAACATGCCAAGGGACTGAGGAATCCAGACAAGGGGGCTACCTGCACTATACCAAGGAGAGCATGCTTTAGTCCGCTACGTGCAAATTTTAATGGAAGGTGGATTGGAAAGCTTTAGAATGGGAGAAACACCTGGACTCCTCCCCCTCCCGCTCCCCCTTTCCTTTAACCACCTAGAAGTTCTGCATAAGAAATTATCATAAAAAAAGCCAATAAACAAAAAGCACACACAAAAACCTAGATGTGGGTGGAGAATACGTTTTAAAAATAAATTATAATTTGGCCCAATCAGAAATCCAAAAACTAAAATAATTTATATAACATAAAGATAAAAAGGGCACTGATTGGGGGGGCGCCTGGGTGGCTCAGTTGGTTAAGTGTCTCACTCTTGATTTTGGCTCAGGTCGTGATCTTGGGGTCATGGGATCAAGCCCCATGTCAGGGCCCCTGCTGGGCATGAGGCCTGCTTGGGATTATCTCTCTCCCTCTCACTCTGCCCCTTCCTCTCCACCCCCCACCCCGACTCGCTCTCACACTTGCGTACATTCTCTCTCAAAAACAACAAAAGGGCACTGATTGGCTTTGGGGCCCCTACAACAGAAGTTCTAAATTACATTTGGCATGTGCTAAAATGCACCAATTGATAAAGCTTCATGGATTAATCAATACTGGGGTTCACATTCCAGATATACCTGGGAGTCCACTGAATTTAAACACTATACCTCCTATTATTTGAGGAGAGTAATTAAATATGATAGAGAAAACTCAGTTTTCTTTACTTTATAGGTTTGTCTAAATTTATAGGTTTGTCTAAATTTTCCATAGTCTTAATACCCATTGCCCTATAATAGTCCATCCTGGTACAAAGTTTGGCACAGTGAATACTAAATTAAATTAAGCCTTTGACAATTACAAATTGGCTTACCCAAATAAGACTGTGTGGGCATCCCATTTACATTGGTTAAAATGGTTCAATATAAGTTAGAATAGGACCTCCAAGTATTAAAATATATTATTACAAAAGATCTAATTAATGAATAGCTGATTATCCTCACTGCTTCTCCACTTGGGAGTCCAATTTTGCCTGTTTTTAAGCCTGAAAGACTGAATGATGTCTCACAATTACTGCAAGCTTAATGCTGTGTGGTTCCATTCATTAAGGTCTCCAAACCCAATATCCAGTATTACTGAAGTTACTGACTCCACCTGGTAAATATTTTGTTACTGTAGATTTAGCTAATACACTCTGGTTAGTGCTTATTTTGATAGGGTCTCACCTGCAGTTTGCCTTCACCTCCAAAGGGATATAATATACCTTTCACAGGCTACCTCCCCATGGGTTACCTTAGCAGCCTTGCCATTGCACACAATTTTTGCAGGCAATATTTTAACTGCTTCCAGCTTTCTCCAGGAGGACAGGAGGGACATTGCATTGATGACATGCTCCTCCAAAAAGTTTTATTTGACACTCATTAAGCATTCACATGTCAATATCTTTCAGTCCTTTCCAGTTCTGGAGGCAACATATTCCTCATTTACAAATTTTACTTAATCTCACTGATGTTGCTACTTATAAATCTACTATAAATGCAGTTCTCTCCAACAAAACCTGTGAAATCTGTGCGAATTAAAGTCAACAGGCATTCCCCTTAGTTCCCCCAGAAGCTCCTTCACTGTAGAGACTTTAACAACCTCTTGTCACACTCCCTGAAATCCCTGGACCACCTGTGATGACCAGATGTTGTTGATGGGTTTCTGACTCCAGAGACGACCTTTCTCAACTCAGTGCTATACACCATTAAAGTGGAAATTGCTGGTCATGTACTAGACTCTTTTGAGATAAGAGACTCACAGATTCTGAGCCTGTGACCCAGTGTACCCAGCTGCCCACTATGTTTTGGTCCATGGAATTAGAACCATATAACCTCAGCCAGACTGCAGAGGCTTCCTTGATTCAGGATGGAGCTAAACCTGGGCTCTTTGGCATTTTCCACCTGCAGGAGGGGGTGATTTCCCCTTTCTCGGTCTTTGACAAGAACCATGTGCTGGACGGGAGTCATCCTCCCAAAACCCCTTGGCTACCTGGATTAACTGAGTCAGTAGCAGTGGGAATCCATAGAATGTATGAATGAAATTTCCACCATCATAAAATTGATGGAGCTAAGTGAACTGTAGCTGCTTTCCATCTCTTATTAAGAATTCCCCAAATAAGAATGGGACCCAAGGTGAGCACAACTGGCCAAACTTCAGAGTGCATTTTAGCACTGGATGTCAGCAAATGGCTCCATTTGCATATTTTTTGCAAAGTTTTGGGCCGATGCCTAAAATTTGTGCTGTTTAGGATTAAAAAACAAAGCAAAACAACAACAACAAAACCCCACAACAACTCTGGGAATCTCTTGCCCCACAGATTTATGGTAACATAAATCAAGACCACACATCTCTACATATTCTAGGGCCACAATATAAGGTCTCATAGGACGCTCCTTATCCACTTGGAGTTTCAGACATTGCTAATAGTAACCAAGGCACACATGTCACTTCTCTGAATATACAATGCTGTGCTCTTCAAAAAGCATCCAATAGAATGTTCATATCCCTAGTAGATCTCAGGCAGCCAGTTTAATTGAGACACGTAAAGATTTCATCAGGCAATTCCTATTTAAACTTCAGTCTGACAGAGGGATTCCTAAATAGCTCTCTTTCTTGCCCAAGGACTTAATTTCTCTTAATTTAAGACCCCTTGGCTGATTTACACCTCATACCAACTATAAAAGTACATTCCCTTAGCCCTTTCTTCTGTTTAAAAGGGGTATATGTCTCACTGCCATGTGTATAGAGGCTAATTATACACGAGGTCCTTTAATAACATCTGTCTCTGTATTTGTGGATTTTTCATCTTGCTTCCATTCCACAAAGGTCTGGAGGTTAAATCAAAGGTGCATTCTATTCTGGGAACTGTTACCCTTAGACTGTCCATCTAGTATGAAACCTATGTGAACCTAAGCTTCAACCACCTAAAAAACCTCCTTAGTACTCAAATTAGAAGGGGGTGGCTAATTAATCCATACCCTCCCTCAATCCCCTATAGGAAATTAAAGTGAGTTCTCTAGATCCATTCCCAAGACAGTGTAAACTGTCTATCAAAAGGGGAGATTAAAAAACCCTGGTTCATAAATAAAAATCACATTCAAAAATAATAATAAAATCAATGCTTATCCCATAATTATAAAACTAGACAACCCTTCCTTGGTAATAATATGTGCTAGAGAAAAACCAACATTAGACAACAAAAGCCTATCAAGTGTATACACACCATTCTGTTTACCATTGGTCTTGTTATTTCTGGTCTGAGTTCTTTCATTTGTTTGGATACAGAGGTCCAAACGCTTCAAGTAAGCCATTATTTCAACCAAATATGGCAAATGCTAAGGCCCACATGCCATCAAGTTTTGTTCATACAAGCACTGTGGACCAAAAACCTTTCTAACTTTCCTATCAGTCACCAAACTGACAAATGAGGCTTGGAGCCCATGGTAATTGGTTCAGGTGGAGGGTCTAACTACAGAAAGGATTAAAGATCTACCAATACTTTGACTGTAGCCTTGTGGGACCCTAGCAGAATACCTAGATGAACCACTTCTTCTCAAAGCTATAAACTGTAAGATAACATATTTGTATTGTTTTGGATGCCAGGTTCAGAGTGAATTGTTATAAAATCAATAGATCATTGAAATTATACATATAAATATGTATAGGTACACACACATATATATTATAATATATATACACACGCTTTATATATATATTGAAGAGATGAAATGGAGAGAGGAGAATGATATTCAGAGATGGACACCATATTTTAAAAGTATTTATAGACACATTTTATTTAATAAGCACTCCCATTAGTTAAGATTCTCAGTTACCTACAATAGGATTCACTCTGGCTAGATAAAGCAGGATAGAAACCTTTTAAACACTTAAAAACAATGAAAAAGATATTGGGAATGTCATAGTCTCCAAGAAATCTAGATGGAAAGCAATAGTCCGTATATAGGAAACAGTTCAAGTACACATAGGGCTTTGTAACAAAAACAATTAAAAAAAAAAAGGACATTCAAACTCTAATACTTCTTATATTCTTAGACCAGGAATTACTGTTAAATGTCACAAATATGTTTTGGTGAAATGCTTTTCATAAAATTAAGCTTAATTACATTAAATAATTTCCCCCCCTTATTTTCAGCATCAGGGAATGCCACCATCTTTATAATAAGACATTTTAGACTATTCTAACCTAAATAGAATTAGTAGAAATATACAAGATAACAATTGTGTAAAAATACTTCCCAACCAGTAAAATCTAGACGATATATATTACAGGATTTTCAAAATGGTCCTAAATTACAGATGCAGAAATTAGCTTTCTATACATTATAATAACTAATAATTATAATGTTAAATAACACTATATATTTATGGAATTCAGACTCAAAGTTTACATGTGTAGAGAGCTAAATGTAAGTAGCTATATGTTTTAGATCTCAGTACAGGAAAAAAAAAAATCAATTCCAAACCTGTAAGACATTAGTTTGAAATGACTTTTCTCCCTTTATTTTAAGATTCTTAGCACATCTCCTTTTTGTAAGAGAATTGAGTTATGATCTTTTCACATTTTGCATCATAGCATAATTCAGTGCATGGTTTTCGGAACCATAATTCCTAACCATGTACTTTGCCTACAGATTCACTTGAGAAATCCCGTTCTTTTCATATATCCTGCATTGAAACAGGCAGTTTGCTTATACCTACAAATAATGTATTAATACTAATAATGAAAACACCTAAAAAGGAAAGCATTTCAAAGTAATATTTTTTGGGAGATGAATTAAGTTATCAGAAGGTGGTTAACAAGGACTAAAGTTCTTTATTCTTTACCCTTTCTGGGAATAGGACAGTGATAACATGTCTTCTGTGATTCAAGGATAAAGCCACATTTTTTTTTTTTAAAGAGGGTCAAATGAGTCTTAATCTAAGTGATTCTTTGGACTTGCAGGATGGTGGTTTGACTTGTAAGGAGATGGGATAAAGTCCGTAAAAATAAAGCAAAGAATATCTTCTTCAGGTGTCTCAAGGAAAAATTTGTGTAGTCTGGATAAACCATCTGATAACTATCTTTGCACCTGGTGAGAAGCAAAAACAAATTTACACTGCAAATGAAATAAGGCAGCAGGGTGTGTGTGTAAATTTTGTAGTGCAAAACCTCATGAAAATGACATGAGTAAGGAATATAGTGGTATCACAAATAACCAAATTGTCCAGTTGAGGTACTTGACAAATGTAAATTCACCAGTTTGTGTACAGTTATACCGTACAACATTCAGGTGTAACATACCAAACTTCCCTTGGGTATAATCATGCTATGCTAAACATGGGTCCATGTGCAGTACAATAACGTAGCTTCATGATCTTACCTAGGATTGGCAAAGCAGGGCAGTGCCTAGTATAGTTTCAAATGATGACCCTGTGAAAAAATTTTTTAGAGATTTATTTATTTATTTCAGAGAGAGAGTGAAAGAGAGTGCGAGCAGGGGGAGGGGCAAAGGGAGAGAGAAAGAATCCTCAAACAGACTCCCCTCTGAGCACAGAGCCTAATACAGGTTTTGATCCCAGGACCCGGAGATCATGACCTGAGCTGAAATCAACAGTCTGATGCTTAACCTACCGAGCTGCCTATGTACCCTCCCCCCTTTTTTAAAAGTAGGCTCCACTCCCAGCATGGAGCCCAATGCAGGGCTTGAACTTAGCTCCATGAGATCAAGACCTGAGCTGAGGGGTGCCTGGGTGGCTCAGTTGGTTAAGCGCCCAACTCTTGGTTTTGGCTCAGGCCATGATCTCATGGGTCCTGGGATGGAGCCCAGAGTCAAGCTCTGTGCTCAGCAGGGAGTTTGCTTGAAGATTCTTTCCCTCTGCCTCTCCCCGCCAACTCACTCTCTCTCTCTCTGCCTCTTTAATAAATACATAAATCTTAAAAAAAAAAAATTCCTGAGCTGAGATCAACAGTCAGACACTTAACCGACTGAGCCCCCCAGGCACCCTGAAAATATTTTTATTTAGAAAGTTTATTCAAAGAAACAGTAAGCTTAGAGCAACATTTCCTTTGTAAGATTCAATTTTATAAGTTTTATAGCTCTAGGAGCTTGTTGATAACATCCAGTCCCAAGACTTACCTTACAGTTTAGGTTAAATGTTCAGATAGAATTTTAAGATGGTTTCCTATGACCCACAGTTTTGTTTTTTTTTTTAAGATTTTATTTATTTATGTGACAGAGACAGCCAGCGAGAGAGGGAACACAGCAGGGGAGTGGGAGAGGAAGAAGCAGGCTCCCAGCGGAGGAGCCCGATGTGGGACTCGATCCCATAATGCTGGCGATCACGCCCTGAGCCGAAGACAGAGGCTTAAGGACTGCGCTACCCAGGCGCCCCATATGACCCACACTTTTATATAATTCCTTCCCCATCAGGCATGGGCAGAACTGTGAATATTATGGAGTATCACTTCTATGATCATGTTAATAATAGCCAACTTTTTGTTAGTCAAATAGAAGATTAATCATGCAAATATCTTAAATTAAGGTGAAGTGTCCAAAGAGTCTCCTGGTAAACTTGAGGTAGGAAACAAACGGCCAGGTTACGAACTGTGCGTAGAACTGCACACACAGGGTTTTTCTTCCACAGCCACAAGGAAATGATTTCTGCCAACACACTGGAAGAGCGTGGAAGAGTACTGAGCCTCAGATGAGGTAGCAGCCCCAGTTGGAGCCTTAATTTTCACCTGGTGAGAACCTGAACTGAGGAGCCTGCTAACTCATGCCTGGACTCCTGATCCATGGAAACTAGGAGATATTATCTGATTTTCTCAGCTACTAAATGTGTGGTAATTTGTCAGACAACAGTAGAAAAATAACACAATAGTGTCTTACAAAATAATAACTGGTGTTCTAAAAATAATTGGTAATAGCAAGAACTAAATTTCTCTCACAGAGTATGGATGAAAACATTGAATTTCTGTAGTTCTTAGCTAAGTAACATAACTGAGTAGAGAACAGACGCTAGAAGACAGTAGGGAATTGTAGGATGTGTGCCGAATTGAAGGATCAACTGTACTTTAGCAAGTGGCAGTGATGTTAAATGTGACCAAATGTTACATTTTTTAAAAACAAACCCAAGAAATCTAGGTTTTTGTTGGTTTCTTTGTTTAACAGGAAATCAGTTGGCAACATGCCCCACCCCCAGGGTGGGGGGAAATCTCTGTGGCCCAAACTGAAGAAGTCAACAGGACAGCATTTGGTAACCTGTGGTATGAAGTTTAAGAATAAATATATTTGCTTAAGTTCTCCTTTTTAGGATCATCTTTGTGAATGTTTGTCCATATGTAAATGCTTCTACTTTCTGTCTCATTCACTTATTTTTTCCCCTCTACATTCATTTATTTATAAAAGAAATACTCGTTGAGCATCTGCTATGGGACAGAGGCTATTTAATACATAATATACAAAGAATAAAAAAAATTCCAGCCCACATGAGGTTTATTTCTAGCAACACTATATGTGAAAAAAATAATTAAAATGTATACAATGTAAATGTTAATAAGACCTATAAGGGGAAAAAAAACAGTGAAGAAATTATGGAAAGAATGTAAGATTAGAGGTGGGTGGTGGGGTGGAGGAAGATTGCTTCATGTGCATGTATTTGATTCCAGGCAGTTTTCTATGTGCTAGACCAACAAGAGTAAGGAGGATATGATGTTTACTCTCAATGTTTACTTACTTATTTATAGTTGACATACAGGTAATCAGACTATGTTCTAATAAGTATTTATGATACATGACAGCACATAGTATAGGGTATTAAGCAAACATGCAGGAATGGCAGAAGGAGACTCTGAAAGTTCCTTAAATGTGTGTAAGCTTTCAAATATTTGCTGGGCATTTTAATTAAATAACCCGTAAGTGTCCTTTTACCCCTCTGAGCACCTGTGATTTAAATTGAAGATCCCCTGTGGTATCATAAGGAAAATCTTTTGAAATTCTGTATGAGAATTCAAACTATAAAACTTGAGATCTCTACAACATTCCATGAACCCGTTGAAAAGTAATTGTCTCTATGAACTTTCATATGAAGGCATGCCCAGAAAGACTTTTGATATGTATAAAACATGGATAGTGCTTGGTTCTGAATTTTGCAACTTTTCTAGAAGTACAAGAGTTCTAAAATCTCCATTTTCAGATCACTAGAAGATCTTAGGTGTCTTCAGATCACTAGAAGGCTAAGGTGACCTTAGATGCTTCAAATATGTTCTCCTGAAGTTGGAGGTGCCCATAAAGTCAGGAGCCTGTAAACTGTGGCAGGAAATGAGGAGATAGAAAGGATCTAGTCATGGTGGAGTAAATAGTCACTCTGGGAAGGAAAGGATCACACCCAGAAAGGAACCTGCTATATCTAGGATGGCGATGCAACAGGGTTTAAGTACTAGTGAAATTCAATAAAGAAGGCACACTTTGCAGAGCGACCTAAACATGTCAGTTCTCAGAAAGCTCTACTAAGTGTTTACAAAAATAAATTCAATGTTTTTCTCCTTGGAAATCAAGGGCTGTATCTCTTTTTAAAAAAAAAAATTATTATATTATGTTATTCACCATGCAGTATATCCCTGGCTTCTGATGTAAAGTTCGATGATTCATTAGTTGCGTATAACACCCAGTGCACCATAAGGGCTGTGTCTCTTGGTGATAGTGGCCCATGAAGTAGTCTGAGAAGGAAAAAAAGGAAGCTCCGTAGCTGCATCAGCTCCCCTGCCCCAGGTTGGCTTCTTTGTGTCAGAGTTGCTCTACAAAGTGGCTACACAAAGATTGGTGCTATGAAGAAACATTGTCTGCTGTAGCAAAAGAAGAGGAAGCCACGGAGTGGCAAAGCTGGACAGCTTTCTTTCCTACTCCACCCCATCCTGAGGAACCAATTGAAATAATAGTTCAAGCAAATTCAATTAATTCAAATTTGAGTAACAAAAATGGAGTGTACTTTCAGTAAAGATCGTTATATGGACAAAAATTTGATGAGAAAAAATACGAAGTGTGAATTTGTTTTTGTCCCCTATACACTACTTTCAAACTTTGAAGGATTTTCTTTCAAGAATGGTCCTTGCTAGAAACCAGAGAGGGTATTTTCAACCACAGTGCTTAGTAGTAAATGAATTGCAAGTTAGGTGACTGGTAATCACAAAATTCTCTTTTTTAGAGATATTTTATAGTAATTGTGACCACATTAAAAGTTATCATGTGTTTGTCTCTCAGTTTAACAGTGTTGTTTACACTTTCTAAAACACTTTCTGTATCTTCTACAAATATCTGCAGTTTTCTGACCCCAAAAGCAAAGAGGAAATTATCAGTCTGTTGAAAGAAAAAAAAAAGGCTGAATTAAATTGCTTTTCTAAAGGACAACACAAAGTAATTACATAGTAAGGGGTTAAGATCTGGAACAAATTTAGCAGGCTATAATGGTTAAATATTGCCCTCTAAAACCTACAATACTGGGAATGAAGATAAAAGTAAGCCACTCATTATCTATAATTGGTCATTTTTTCAGAAAATAAATTAATGCTTTTTTAAAGCTATTACTTGGGTACGACAGTTAAATTTTGCTTACCTGTTAAAAAAATGAGTGCCAAAGATGGTCAGTAGAAATAGGCTATCTCTTTCTTCTCTTTATGTAATTTTCCATGGTGAAACTTGAAATATTGTTTCAACTCTCTTTTACCTGGAGTTGAAAATGCACATAATGGAATAGTACATTTGGATTGATTTCACCAGTTAACCTGGTGAAATTGCCAGCTGATCTTTGTCATTGAATTCAGACTAATTTGTCAGCCAGTGTCTTACAGGTTGAAACTTTTTACTGTGAGATCAAAATTGTCTTTCCTTAATGTTATTCCAGTTTTTATTAGTAAAATACTTTCAATTCGTATGCCATTTTCTTATCGGGGTGTGTCTACCTTTCTCATCTTTCCTCCCAGGGACAGTACCCTCATGACAGTAGAGGTAAAGACTGTGGTCCAAAACTATGTCTTTGTTGAATTTGCTGCACAGTGGATGGTCAGAACTGCATCCTTGTGATTTTGCAGTGAGGAGTCTCATTGTGTGACCATTATTACCAGGTCTTTTGGATATCATGTTAACACTCACTGCCACGTCCAGGTGCTTGCTGTTTTCCTTCGAACATGACGTTTCTGTATTTTGTGGCTTCCTTGGGTGACCTCATATTATCAAGCAGCCACTAATTCTCTCTGCACAGTTGTGTCCTTTGTGTGGCACACTGGTCTCTTGCACACCAAATGGAGCCTATGGGAGATCAAGCTACCAGTTGCTACTTATTAATTAGTTTCCATCTTAAACTCTGGCTTTTCTGTTATTCCAACCCTGCTGGATGCAGTGGGGACATGGAGTCCAAGCTTATACTTTCCTGTTTTTTCCTCACCTAACTGCGTGTCTTTGAGTACTATAATCATCTTATTTGTTTTATTTCCAAAGTCTCTCCATCCTACTATAGATTTCCTCTTTTGCTTTGCCTTTGGAAATGTCCTGTACATTAGAGTTTCCCTTTTCTGCTTAGTGCCACATCGAGATCAACTAACTCAGACCTAATGGTGAAATGACTGCAAAGAAAAAAGAATCAACTGATTATAGTAATTTTCTAACACATCGAAGTTCACTATTTCAACAAGATTCCCCAAGTAAACTTCAAATTTTCACTTGAAATTACCTCACCTCAAGATTATTAGGCTCTAATAATCCATTATTCTTTCTTATTGCAGTTGGTTGCAGTGCCCAATTCCTGAATGTAATGGTAAGCGATTGAAATGGAGCAGAAACACGCAAAATAGAAGAAAAATATGAATGTCATTATAATACATTGTGTAGTCAGGGAATAATAGTTATTAGCCATGTTTTCTCTTAAATTTAATTTACTTTTCTTGAGTCATTCATCTTAATCAACCCAGTTTGAATAATTACCAGATAATATCTGAGCAGGCTCAATAACTCAGGATTTAGAAAGGCAATACAGAATTTGTTAAGAATGACAATTATGATTAGGTAATAAATGATATACAATTTACTAATGACTAACAAAGACCCAAATTAATAAATGTCATTAAAATTTTATACATGTGGCTCTGCTAATAGAATAAAATCCTTAAACACCAGAGAATTGCTAAAACTTTGGTAAGCGTAGATATAAATATTGGTTTTAAGTTGGTATCCTCTCCTTTTATTGTTCTGAGTTGCAGTATTTATTGATCTTTTGAACCCCTTGTATTCAGATCTCATCTATTAATTTATATCTGCAATTTCGTGTTAACACTTTGAATAACAGTTGTATAGCATACTAATCTGTCCTCATTTACATAGAGTGCATACACTAAATATACTGTGTTCAATTGCTAATTTTCTAGCATGAAAAAATGTTCTTTTCCTTCTAGTTAATATGCAATTCTTTTCATTCAGTGCAGAATAAAAGGAGGTCAGGTTACTTTAAATCAGTCCCAAACCTGAAAACTACTAACCACAGCTGCCTCTAAGTAGGAAGTTATGTAGCCACCTTGCCCACATACAATTGTTGAAATAAACCACTGGAGTGTCCTGGATCTTTGTCTTTTTATGTCTCTCTGATCTGTTCTTTAAAAGGAATCCCGTTGCAGACAGTCTTTTGGCCCTAATGTGCTTGCAGTAAAGCAATATTTAATATTCCCTCTGGCTCCAGAAGCTGAGTTACATTGTTCACATTGCTTGCCTACATTCTGACATTAAACGCCTGTTGTAATTTGGCAAATATCTAACATTTGGCATACTGTCGTTTTTATACTTGTTTGTCTAGAGAAGTATATTTGAGCTTATATGGCAGTGATACTGTTAACAATTGAAGCTTTCAATTAGTCAAATATATATTGCATACTAGATGGAAACATACATTAGATTTATATATTGGCTTTTCTCATTCAGCTCTTTTGATGTCGTATGCAATGCATGGAATAGAATTCAAATATTTTCTGTGAATTTATATTTAAACTCACAAACAACATAGTGCATAGTTACCATTTTCAGAAAAAAACAAATTGACGAGTTTGTGTTTGAAATGATCTCTTTTCTGGGGCCCCTGGTTGGCTCGTTTGTTAAGCTTCTGCCTTTGGCTTGGGGTGTGATCCCAGAGTCCTGGGATCGAGCCCCACATCAGGCTGCTCCGTTGGGAGCCTGCTTCTTCCTCTCCCACTCCCCCTGCTTGTGTTCCCTCTCTCGCTGGCTGTCTCTTTCTCTGTCAAAAAAATAAAATCTTTAAAAAAATGCATTTTAATTAATCCAAAATGTTGTGGCAGTGGAAATTCCTAAGGAGTTGAAAAATTAGTGGAAGTGCACCTGACAGTATGAACTGCCTTGAAGACCAGTTTATGTACAAATGCTATTTCAGAGATTCATCAGATATCTATCTATCCACATAAGTTTCACATAATTTATATTATAGGGTTACTTTAAATCAGATTTTTAAACCAAATTGCATAGTTTGTGAGATCCACATACCATAATTCCAAGAGATTATTTTCTAAATTTTATTATTCTCTATTATGCAGCAGTTTATTGGTTACCTTGCAGTGAAATTCTGCAGCAAGATGATTCTTGCATGAAATGGAATGTTAAAGCATTTTGGGGAATAAAAGAATTCCTATAAATGTTTAAATAAAAATTTTATTGTTACAGAACATTTTGCCCATATTAACATCTGTTCCTGTTTGGGGAGATGCTCTTCTTGGCAAGGTAGGACCTTATCCGTCCAATGGTTCTCAGCCAGTCCCAGAATGCGTGGAGAGCCGCTCAAAGAGCTCATCAGTCTGCACCTGTTCAGGCTGCACAGCCCAATTTTGAACTACAGAGTGAAAGCAGAATAATACACACAAGGTGCTGTAATTCTGCAAAAAGGAATCATATTATGTGTCCCTAGTTGACAAACTTCATGAATACCCAACATAATGTGATAATAAAAAGAAAAATCATTGGATTTATCATTGCAGTCTTTAAATCTTTAGGGCCATATAGTGCTGCTAGAATTTTCTAAAGTGAACCTGTAAGTATAATTAGTTATTAACCCAAGTTAAATGCTTCATATACCATATTTTCTGCTTACTCAAATCAGTCATCTTAGGACAGACTACCTCATCTGTTAGGGAATGCTGGTTGTTTTCACTAACCCGCAACTTCTTGTAGGTCATTTAACTGTGATTCCTGATCAATTTTGTTTCCCTTTTTAATACTGAGTCCTGCTGGAATCAAGGACAGAATGTGAGTCAGAGTTCGGGAATCCAAAGAGACCTTATTATTAGTATTTCTGTCCTGGGAGACGGTACATAAAAGGCTAATTGGGCTCAAAGTCTGAGGAAACAAAGTTCCACTCTTTTAAAGTACAGATATACACAATTCCATGGATTCTCAAAGGATACCTTGGACCTACAAAAGGCTCTGTACCTAAAACATTCTCCTTTTCCCACATCACTCTTACTATTCACATAGTATGAGGAAACCACTGTTTTATTTATTTTCTTGAAAATATTTTATCTTGAAAAAGTGTAAAAATTCAGGAGAAAACGAAGTTTGGTTTATTTGAGAAGGAATTTGGCTCCTACAACCATATTTAAAATGCCAATCTTTGGGAAATACACAATGGTTAACAAATAATACAGTGAATTCAGATATTCACAAACAGGCTCAATAAAATACAAATTAAAAAAAATGAAATCACTCATTAGGTTCCCCTAGCTTCCAAAAATATCTTAGAATTTATCTTTAATTCAATTCAAGCAGAAAAGTGAGGTAACCAATAGGAACAGTCAGCAAGAGTTACAGAAATCTGAATATTGCTGCTGCCAAGATTTACTTTTTATAAAATTTGCTGAAGGCTGAGTTTTACAAAATTCCCATTATACAACCTTGAAACTTGGAAATCCATCTTGATGTTGGTTTTGAGCCTATGTGTCTCTCAGAAATGAAATGATTTGTGACTTAGGATAGCTAATCTCCTGCCAATAAGAGCAGTACTGGTGTTTGTGATGGGGGTCGAGGTACCACTAAAAATTTATATATCATTGGGAAATCATGTCTTTCAGTAGATGGAAAGTATAAATCTTGTGAGGAGAGAAGCTTGATAGTTATTGTACCCAGCCCAAAACATTGTGCCTGTGCATTGTCCCTTCTAATCTAAACTTTTAGCTGTTTTGTGTTGTCATTATTATTATTGGATAAATGAATTAATGCTAGAAAACACTCATATTTTCACAAACATATATAGTAATAAAAAGTAATCGCATAAAAAGTATGTTTAATTATAATTGAATATTTTTTTGCAAATCAAATATTTATATTTCTTATATTACTGTTGGGTCAAGGAGTTCGTTTAATCTATAATTATAAAAGTATTTCTGGATTCCTCCGTGCCCTTGTTCTCTAACATTCACTCAGATCCTATTTACATCGCACTGTGGAACTAACCGCAATTTTGTGCAAATATGAAACTAGCATTAATAATCATTCTTTGCTGAAAAAGAAAAAAAATCATTCTTTGCCAGCATACCCGAAATTCTTCAATAGATCATTATTGCAAAAAGACCTCCAATTTGAATTATAGTGCTATTTTAGTATCTTGAAGCAAAAATATCTACCAATGTAGCCCTCTGTGATTTAAAAAGCATTTTGAGATGAATTATTGTATTTTTTTCATAATTAGACAAGAAGCAGGCAGTACAGGAATTATATAATCATTTAAATAAAAATCAATAATTGAGGACACCAAGGCTCACAATTACTAATTATATGAACCACATCAGTATTCCTTTTTTAAAAAAATATTTTATTTTTAAGTAATCTCTGCATCCAGTGTGGGTCTTGAACTCACAACCCCAACATGGAAAGTCACATGCTCTACCAACTGAGCCAGCCAAACACCCTGAAATCAGTATTCTTAAATGCAAGAATTAGAAGAGTGATCTTACCACTCTGTTAGTTCTAGACTAAATTTTGTTAACTTCCAGTGATGGAAGATAGCTATAACTATGGAGATATATAAATGGTTAACAATAAAAAACATAGTTTATGTTGCATAAAACCATAAAGATTTTCAGTATTCCTATATCATTTTTATGTGCACTAATGACATTACATATTTATTCAGCATAATCTTCATTTACAGGTGAATAGGTGAGGACACTCTCTTTCCATATGCCTCCTTTATTTTCTGCAGCATTCACTTTATGGTCTGCTGCCTTTAAAAACATATGGCTGTTCTGGGCACTGTCACCTACTTCCCTTTCAGCTATCAACTGTAATTTTTGAAGACTGTATGGTCTTCCTGTTACTCCATATCATTTTAATGCATATCATGATTCCCTGCTGTTAGACAAATTCATAAAATCCTAGGGTATTGCTGAGGTCAAATGTTTGTCTAAAATACATTTTTATCTAATAATTCAGAAGCATCATTTCCACTTATTGTATAGCTTTTAAAAAGTAATTATAATTTACATAAATTTATATAATATATAACATATTTATATAATATATAATATATAAATTTATGTAATATAGAATTTAAATACTAATAATAGAGTGAATTTTAATTTTCCTGAGGCATTTTGAAAGCACATATTTACAACAAAATCTGCTCACATTTATTCATTTTTGTGTGTGTGTTTTGTGCAATGGCTGTTTTATAGGATTATTTTTCTTAAGTTAACTTAAGGTTTTAATTTTCTTGAATACATGTTGCAAGCATATTTTGTTCTTTTATTATGTAACTGACACAAGCATCCCAAATGAATCACTCATGTGTCCACGTGTCTGACAGGTTTTCTAATGAGTACTTAAAGAATCAGTTTATGTGGGAATTTGTTGAAAGAAAATAAGACAAATTTTTGGTGCATAAGATTAAAATGGGATTAAGTATAAAACGTGTCATCTGTCTCAGATTATAGACATGGATGAAACTGTGTCCATTATAATTAAGGGATGTTCCATTTCCCTGACAAAATTTATAAGACACAAGATTCCAAGCAGCACTCTTTTATGAGTAAAAAGAGACATATTCCACACTGTGTCATAGAGCACCAAAGCGGCTGGCAGAAGAATAAAGAAAATCATCAAGGATATCCAGGAAAGGTGATAACAATCACCAAACTTATTGGTGTCCAGTGGCAAAAGATGGACAGCGGTGTTAAATAACATTAGAGGAAAGATACCAAGTCAGAAAACCAGTTAGCTGAGTAGACTTTTTATAAGGTAGGACTAAATCAGGCATGTTTTGATCCAGAATTTCACAGTGCAGTTAGAATTCTGCTTCCCTTTCAATTCTTTGTTTCTCTGAGTTTTTGGGTTTAGTTTGAGGCTGGTACCCTTTATCATAGCAAAAATGACTGTGAATTTTAGTCCTTAAAACACTGTATCAGTCTGTCCCTAGAACATTTCCTACCTTCTCAGAAAATGATTGAAACTTACTATGATTCAACTAGATAAGGTCAGATGCATACCCCAGAAAAATGCAGTGTTGTCAGATAAACAGACAATTCTCATTAGCTGAACCTACGTAAAGGGCTTCACACCTTGAACTAGGAGTGGAGTAGCTTTTCTGGAAGATGTTTAGTTCCTAAAATGGATTTGGGAGCAGGGCACCAAGAAGACAGAGGTTCATTGTTGCTAAGAGGGCAACCATCAGTAATCTACTATATAATCTCATAAGGTTGTTGTAAAAAATTAAGGGAGATAATGCATGTAGAGTCATTTACACAATGTGTGGTCACTATTAAGCAATTCTTTTTCAGTGATGATGATGTGATATTCTTAAGATGTGAATTTACAATATAAAAATGCATTTGGGCAGCTAAACCAACTTCTAGATAACTTGGGACATGAGTATTGGTACCTAATTCTGGCTTCCTTCCTAACTTAATACAGAAAACACTGATTTTGTATGAAAATAAGGGCTGTAATACATACGTGTGCTAGAAGTACATGTTGGAAAATGTGAATGCGCTCATCAACAATTTAGAAAACTATCTGCCAAGGAAGACTATCTGAAAGAAGAGCTAACCCGATCTGCAATTATTCCCAAAGGCCTTCTAAGAAGTGCATAAAAGGTACAAGATACAGCACTAACCCTTTTCTAAAGTGAGTGAGTAGTATAAGCCATTGGGCAGCTATTTAGTGATGGAGTGAGTACACATGGGCAGTGCACTGATCTCAGCGCCATACCAAGCAAGGAAGTTGTGTCTCATCTTTACCACAGGAAGGGGATCAATTAAAGAAAAGGAAAAAAAAAAAAGTAACAGTTAACTGTTAACAGCTTTGCAAAACTTTAAATAGTTCTTCATCATAAAGACAATTGTTCTGCCTTAAACATCCCTGGAAAGGGTTCTCTACTTACACCTCTTAGCTAGTTCTCTGAATTGGCAAAATTAAGCTACCCTGTATTTTAACATTTTCTTTATCCTTTACCTAGTCCTGAATGATTTGTACAGCAATTAGATTACTAACAAACTTGATCTTAATTTTAAATACTGATCAAGCAGAGCATTTCCTTTGAAAGGATAAATGAATAAATAAATAAATAAATAAATAATAAAAGAATCAGACGCATGAAAATATTGTTTCAAAATAAAAAATCTTTAAGGAAGTAGATCAGTAGTTGAATTAATGAAAGAATTAGGGTGTTTAGGAAAGTTTTGTAATTTTTATTATAAAAAATTTAAAAGAACTCAGAAAAAATAAAATCAAAAAATCGTGTAAGAATCAGAAAATATGACCAACGCATTAAATACACTTTGGACATGGTGAATAATTAGTGTAATAATGAAATCAAAGTAGTGAAGTTAAAGTATTGTTAATTTCTTTTTTTCTGAAAGGAGAGGTATTTAAAAATAAAGCAAAATAAGAGGAAGAATGATATAGCAAAGCTAAAATTTGTATAATAGTACTTTAGAAGGAGGTAGATTACAAGAATCAAAATAACTTTTTAAAAAGAGTAGTTATAAAAAATTAAAAAAATAAAAAGCATTTATGATGCGGAAGCAAAGAAAACAAATTAAACTGGTATTTTCAAGTATTTATTTATTTATTTTTAAGATTTTATTTATTTGACAGAGAGAGGCAGGGAGAGAGGGAACACAAGCAGGGGGAGTGGGAGAGAGAGAAGCAGGCCTCCTGCTGAGCAGGGAGCCCTATGGGGGAGGGGGCTGACCTGAGCTGAAGCAGACCCTTAACGACCAAGCCACCCAGGAGCCCTGTATTTTCAAATTAAAAAAAAAAAAAAAAAAAAAACTCACAAAAAGCAGGGCAATATGAATGAAATGTGACTCCAGAATTTTGCAAATCTGGTTGTAATGTTTAAATTTCAAAGACAAAATTCATTTGTATACGAAGAGGAAATGGTTTATAAAAAGGAAGAGGGGCTCCTGGGGCCTGGGTGGTTCAGTTGGTTAAGCCTCGGACTTTTGATTTCAGCTCAGGTTCTGATCTCAGGGTTGTGAGAGTGAGCCCCTTGGTGGTGCGGGTGGGTGTCGGTGCTGAGCGGGGAGTCTGCTTCTCTCCCTCACTCCCTGTGACTTTGCCCCTCCCCTTGTGAACACTCAGGCACCTTTTCTCTCTCTCTCTCTCAAAAAAATCTCAAAGTAAATAAAAAGGAAGAAAAATATAAGTATGTGAGCAAACACAGTAGATCAGATTGTCAAATCAGATTCATACAAATCAGTTCTAACCCGGGATTACACTTTACTAATAACATGAAAGGCAGATAAAGAGGCTCAAATACAGCTGGGAGATTTGGAGGTTTTCTGCATATCTCCTGTTCTTGCATTGGGCACACTTTCTCTGTCCCAGAGAGAAGTTTGAGACTTGTCTGTCCTGTCATACAAGGACCATTTAGTTTATTGAACGTCTCTATTTTATACCAAGACTGCTGAAGATATTATATAATATTTTCAGGTAATCATGCATACTTAAATCCCTGGATTTTAGCTGTGTTCACTATAAGGAATCCTAAGCCAAGGATATTTGGTTAAGAGTTTTAATAAGGACTCTCCTTCCGTCTAGACAATATTAATAGTCTCCTTAGGAGGACTTTCAGTTAACATATTTGCAAGATTAGACCAGGTCACCTGCCTCTTTCCCCACAACATTCCTCCAGTATTTAGGACAGGGATGAATCCCAGTCTACCTGCTTTAAAAAGTCTTTCCTCCCATTTGTTTTCCTCTTAGCTTAATATCTCCTTACTATCTATATTTTTCAGTTTTCTTTTTACATTTGTCTTACAAAATTTTCTCCAAAATCTTTTTACAGAATGATAAGCCAGTTAACAATCAAAAGACGACCGGGATTTGAATCTTTCAATGGGAAATAATAACTTCCCCTACAAACAGGGTAATTTTGATTATATACCTTCTCCCTTCTCCCTAATTCAGACTTTCTAGCTCAGCAGATTGTACAGTTTGCTACAAAACTAACAATAACAGTACATTCACTAGAAATTGCTCTTGGCCCCTACTCCAAGGCATATTAACATGGATTTTTGACAAAGAATCATAGAACTGTCTCTGCTGCTTGGTAATGGAGGGCTTCACAATTAGCCTTAATGAGGCTAGATGAGGTAAATTTATGACCCAACCTAAAGTATCTCTGGAATACACACTGTCAAAAATAAAGTTATGGATATGATGTTTCAGGGCATCAGCCTACTTGGAATGCTTATTTAATCTCGGACCTGGGAACACTAGACTAGGAAAATAAAAGAAAAAATTGTGTTGAGGAGGCAAAGTTATAGAGGTATGCAATTACATCCTCCACCAACCAGATTTTAAAAAGCTTACTTCCTTTCATGACTCAGTTTCCAGGCACATTAACTAAAATAGCCAAAGTTTTTACAAATATATATATATATATATATATTTATTACTAAAGTATAGTTGACACACAATGTTACATTAATTTCAGATGTACAGCATAGTGATTCAATAAGTCTGTACATTATGCTATGCTCACAAGTGTAGTTACCATCCATCACCATGCAACTCTATTACAATACTGTTGACTATATTCCCTATGCTGTACCTTTCATCCTTGTGACTTATCCATTCCATAACTGGAAAACTGTATTTCCCACTCCCCTTCATCCATTTTACCCATCCCCTACCCCCTCCCTTCTGTCTACCATCAGTTTTTTCTTTGTATTTATGGGTTTGTTTCTACTTTTTTTAAGTAGCAGGTATTTGCACTTTTTATTCTATTTTCAATGAGGTCACTGTTCCAGAGGAAGTAAGGTTTATGGTATATTCATGTAATACTATCTTTTTTGTGCATTTGTATAAATTGATAGTTGTGAATTATTCACCTTGATGTGTATTGATCAAAAGAAATTCATCCAGGGGCACCTGGGTGGCTCAGTCAGTTGCACTCCTGACTCTTGGTTTTGCTCATGATCTTAGGGTCGTGAGATGGAGCCCTGTGTCAGGCTCTGCACTCAACTGGGAGTCTGCTTGAAAATTCTCTCCCTCTGCCCCCAACCAACCAACCAACCAACCAAATAAATAAATAAATAAATCTTAAAAATATTTCAACTAGGTAGGCCAAATTGATAGCACTTGCTATTAAAGACCTTAAATTGCATTCTTCAAGACTGGTTCTGTTACAGCAAAAGGCTAGGGTTGAATAGGCATCATTCTGGTTAATACTTACATGAGACTAGAAGAGAAGTCTAATGCAATCCATTTGATATCTGTGCCTGACTCTTGTTGGAGAGTTTTGTTTACAGCTGTTTTTTTTTTTTTTTCCTTTCCAGAGTTGGTGGGGGGAGGAGAGCGCACACGTGTGTGAATGAGCGTGGCGTGGGGGGGTTGGGCATAGGGAGAGGAATAGAGAGAACCTCAAGGAGACTCCACGCCCAGTGAAGCCTGGCACAGAGATTGATCTCATGACTCTCTGCAATCAGGACCTGAGCCAAAACCAAGAGTTGGACGCTCAACTGACTGAGCCACTCAGGCTCCCCAGCTTACACTCTTTTCAAGTGATACCTTTCCTATGTACCTGGGGCACAGTTCTTTGCCACAGTGACCTCTTAGTCTGACTTGGTGTCATCTCTTAGTCCATCAGATGCAAAGTCTTAATTACCGACACAACTAGAACCAGGTAGCTACATTTTGGGATATGACCAAAGCATCAGATTTAGCCTTACAATCCTTTCTAAGTCTGCAACTATGTTTTGGGTTTTTTTTTTTTTTTTGGGTGTTTTGGTGGTGATTTACATTATCCATTTTATGTCTTCAAATTCCCATAAAGTTTTCCATTCATCTTGGACCTTTTGCCTAATTATATATAAGTGCTATTGGCTATATCCTAAGATTCTGTGCATAACACATTTAGAGTGGGACCCTAGTGCTCTTTCTACTGTTACATGTCTAGATATCTATATCTATTCTTTTACTTGACCACTAAAAAAATATGGAGTTTTCCTCCTCCACCAATATTATTCCATCTTCAAGGTGTACTGTTGCTGATTTCCAAACATACAAGTGTCCCTTAATCCAGAAAAGCTCATCACTGAGTCAGGTGGCCAGCTTTGCCTTGGCTGGGATAGAATCTGGGGCTTTGACCAGACAGTGATGGAAGCAAAAGCTCTTTGAAAGCTTCTCTCCTTCACTGTTTGGGCAATGAATCAACCTCCTCCTGAAGGCAGTAAACTCCCCTTGAATTCTGCTCCCTTTAGTGTGTTCTTTAACGTAATCCACTTCATGAGTGGGCTTTGCTCTATTGCTCCCTCTCTTGTTTATTACTGGAAGGCCATTTCCCCCCAACTATTGAATGTAGCCTATTATTCCACTTTCATTTCACTCTCAGTAGGAGGCAAGATACTAGCTTTTCATTCAGGCTTTTTTTCAGATTCTGTGGCTTTAATTGAAGCAATAAATTTAGAACCGTATTTGAGAATTATCTGTTATAAATCATGATCCTCATAATTGGATGTGAGTTCTTTCAGACTAGGATATAAAGAGTGAATTTGCTAAGGTGTTTGAGGAGCTTGGAATGGGACTGGAGGTGCTCCCTTCACCAATCACACTTTGATAATAAGCTGTCAAACTTTTAATAGAAAAATTCCATATATTTACTTTTTTTCACTCCATTTTTAAAAGCTAAATACACAAAACCACCCAGCTGATCAGGCTGTCATTTCCTCACAGGCCTTTTCAAGTCCCCTCTTCAGGCTCCCTTTCTTTTGTAAGGTGTGGATTTTTTCCCCTAATTATGCAGTTCTTGTACACAGTAACTGAGCCAACTAAAACCTACTGAATATTCCCCTGGCTTCCCAAGTGCAAGTTTATAAAGGCACCCAAGATCAAGAAGCCCACCCTATCACTGCATCTATCAAGATCTTTGTCAGTGGCATTAACTAAGTTTGTCACTACGATCTTCAAAAAGACAGTATAAAAAGTCACTTATATTGTTAACATTTCACCCACCTAGGAAGGATTCCATTTGTGTGTTGGGAAGGGTAGGGTAGTTACCCTTCTCAGGATAGATGTGCCCGATAGCATTTAACTACTGCTACAGATTAGGTGGCATATGCCTAGAAACTCCTATCCATAAACATTTGCAACCTGTTGAGTATCTGTATCAATTCAAATAATCCATTTTGTTCAGTGGAATCAAAAATTAGTGATATGCCTTCTGAATATTAATTCTAAGAATATGCCTGTATGACTCACCAGGTTTCTGCTGATACAGTTTCGTAAAACAATCCAGCTATTTAAAAAAAAACCCTCCTTTGCTTCCAGATATCTGTATATTCTTACAGATAATGGAAGAACTTAATTGAGTAACTTTGTAAGTGAATATCACATCTCACCACAGCTATAAGGCTTTTTAAGCCAAAGTCTTAAGAAGTCTTTCCAGGGATAGGAAAAACTAGTCTTACATACAAATTTTTCTCTCAGTTTCATCTCTTCTTCTTTTTAATTTTTAGCCTGGAGCAGGGCTGTTAGCAGCAACCGAGGAATAGAAATTTTGCTACCTTTCTTTCGGTCTTATACTGCCTAACAATTATTTAGCTAGTTCCATTGAATCTCTTTTCTCCAAATTCCACTGATAAGATTCCCCACATGAATTTACCCCATCATTTCCCTCACACAGAGGATGGGTAGGTAGTAATTCTGTCAAAGTCTCATTACATTTTTCTCATCCTTACCCTTTTCTTATAAAAAGTACCCTAGCCATTAGGATTTATGAGTCTGTAAAGCAATCCTGTTCACAATGCCAGTGAAAGCTAACACAAAAATTAAATTGTCAGATCTGACTCACACAAATCAGAGACATTACCCAGCGTTAAATTTTGCTAATAATATGAAATACACAATCATGCAAGAAGCAAAGGCAAAGGTCGGAGAAATCTGCACATTCTGCATAGTTCCTTGATACTTGTCTCACATTGGACACACTCCTCTGGCCCAGTGGAGAGATGAGGTCACTAAGTATAATTTGTGGGTCACTTCACCTGAAGGGGAGAGCTTAGGTTATGAAGCATCTTTGTTATATACCCAGATGATTGTAAGGCTTCTGTGACATTTTCCAGTGAGTCATGCTTCATGAATCTACAGAGTCGATGTTGTTCACTATAAGCAATCCTAAAGCATGATAATTCCGCTAAGACTAATCCATAGACATTACTCTCCCAGCAAATATGAGAAGTTTATTTATCAGAATATCAAAATATAACTATATTTATAAGGTGATAAAACCAAGCTACCGACCAACTGTCTTTTCCCAGGATAGCTTTCCCCAGCAACCTTCCCTTATAATTTGGGGACACAGGGGCACCTGGGTGGCTCAGTCGGTTAAGCATCTGCCTTCAGCTCTGGTCATGATCCCGGGGTCCTGAGATGGAGTCCCAAATCAGGATCCGTGCTCAGTGAGGAGCCTGCTTCTCCCTCTGCCCCCTGCTTGTGCTCTCTCTCTCTCTCAAATAAATAAGTAAAATCTTAAAAAAAAAAAAATCTGGGTAGACATGTATTCCAGACCAGCTGCTTAACTTCTCTACAACCCAGAATGAGTTTGCCCTATTCTATAACTCTAAAATCTAAAAGTTAACAAGTAACAGTGTCAGAAACTGATGGAAAATGAGTTTGATCTAAGATTCCTAAATTCAACAATATGTGTTAAATGTACAAGAAAATAATACATATGTAAGTATAGCTAATTAAAAAATGCTTCACATAAAGTTCTTATTTTTTTATAAAAATATTCACTCAGATTTTTTCAAACCAATATGCATAAACGAATATCTCCATTTTCTACTTCTACATAATTTTTTTTGAACGTGATTCCATTTGCGATTATTCTGGTTTATGCTGGTGGTATGAATCCAAATTTAACCTTTTCCAAATGACTTCCTGCTTTCCCAGTATCTTTTATCAAGTCATCTTAACAGTATTGATTTCAGATATTCTTTTTAATATAGAATAACTCTCCAAAGTAGGTTGATTCTATTTCTGGATTTCTGGTTTAGTTCATTGGTTTTAATATTCATCATGAACCAGTGCCAAAATATGCTTTTTATTGTGGGGTGTATTAGTCTACTGGGGCTGCTGTAACAAAGTATCACAAGCTGGGTGGCTTAAGTAACATAAATAAATTTCTCACAATTTTGAGGCTGAGAAGTCCAAGATCCAGTTGCTGCTGGCTGATTCATTTCCTTCATGGCTTATAGATAGCCACCTTCTTGCTATGTTCTCACAAAGCCCTTTCTCTGTGCATGTAGGAGATACAGAGACAGAAAGACCTGCAGACAGATAGGGAGCATACAGGAGAAAAGGAGCTTTCTGGTGTCTCCTTTTATAAGGACGGTAATTCCATCAGTTAAAGGCCTTATCCTTATAATCTCATTTAAACTTAATTACATCCATAAAGTCTATCTCTAGTATAGTCACACTGGAAGTTAGAGCTCCAAGATATGATTTTGTGGGAACACAAACATTAAGTCCAAAACATGGAGTTTTATGACATACATATATTTTATTACCTAGTAGAATTTCTCCCAGCCCCTCACTATAGTACATCATTTTTAGGGTTGTTTTTGCTATTTATTCTTATTTCTTTTCCTATATGAATACTGTAATCAGTTTCTCTCATTCAGATACACAAACATAAAACTACTTAATATGAACTTAGTTTAACATAATGAATAAGATATTTCACATATGTGTATATATTTATATTTACATTTATATGTATACAAGTTTGTATTCCTGTAATAAAAAAAAACTTAAAAAAACTTGTTTTCCAGGAAACTTGAACATTTACAAAAACTATATTTAATCATTTGTTAAAAAGTCACAATATACCATAAAGTAAATGTAATAAAATGCAGTATATGATCAAAATCCAAAAAAAAAGGGGAGACATTTATTTGGAAGAATAATAGATTTCCCACTTAAACGCTTTAGGTCAAAGGCAAAGTAGAAATAGATGGAAAATAATTTTTTAAAATATTAATGAATATAATAAATAACCAGAATTTAAGAGACACAGTAAAGTTAGAGAGTGAAAGAGGATTTCATTTACCTCCATTTTGACATCAGTCTGTACTTTCTAATTGAGTTCTTCTTTCCAGCTTATCTCTTAATTCAAGCAAAAGACACTGCAGGCAAAGCATCCCCTGGTGGGAACTGAAACTACCCCTTTGACCAATAAAGACTGCCCTGATTCAGCAAGGCCCCATGTGACTGACCCCAAGACAATGATGGACCTGACCTTTACTGACTGTTTGTCCTACATTTTTCCTTATATTAACCTAGGAGTGTTTTCAGTACTTTGGAGCATCTTTAAGACGCTAGTTTTCTGTTCCCCTGTTGGCCTCATTGAAATAAATTCCTTTCTTGTTTCACCACCATTTATTTCTCTGCCTTTGGGTTCTGACAGTGGTGAGTGGCTGAATCTGGTGCTCTTGCCCCTGCACCGTGCCTTCAAGAGTAGTATTAAATATTTGTATAAACCATAGGCCCAAAGTGGTGTTACCTAAAGCTCTAAGTCAGTAAACCAAGACTTAAAGCTAACCTAACTGCACTTCCACCCTTCAAGAAATGGATCCTTTAACCAGATAATATTGAAATTTCCTGGTGAGCACTAGAAAATTTATTGATAGACCCTTTCTATTCCCCTTAAGACGGTGACCTTGATTAAAACAATAGATTCTTTGCCAATAGTTTCCTTTTTTCCGCTCACTCTTTATCTTTAAAAACCTTTCCTTTTCTGCAGTACTTTGGAGTTCCCCCTCTATTTGCTAGATAGGATGCTGCCCAATTCATAGATCAATTAATAAAGCCATGTAGATCTTTAAAACTTACTTGGTTGAATTTTTGTTACTGATAAAGACAATGAAAGAAAAAATAAATGAGTTAAGAAACAACTTTGAAAATATATAAAACTTAGAAAAAGCAAACCAAAAGAAAGCAGAAATAGGGAATAATATAAAAATAAAAAAAATAGCTATCTAAAACATCCCTAAAATGGAGCTGTTAAATGAAGAAAAATAACAAATATGTCCCCCAAAATGAAATTCACCACCTATTCTCTAACCTAAAGAAGAAAAAAGAAGAATTATAAATATAAGAAACTATATCACAATACTATAAAACTAGGTATCAACCACAAGAAAAAATCTGTAAGGAGCAAAGTATGTGGAGGTCAAATAACGTGCTACTAAACAACGAATGTGTCAACCAAGGAATCAAAAAACACATGGAAAGCAATGAAAATGAAAACACAATGGTTTAAAATCTTTGAGATGCAGCAAAAGTTGTTCTAAGAGGGAAGTTTATAGCAATATGGACCTACCTCAGGAAGCAAGAAAAATGTCAAATAAGCAACCTAACCTTCACCTAAAGGAGCTGGGAAAAGATAGACAAAGCTCAAAACCAGTAGAAGGAAGGAAATAATAAGGCTTTAAGCAGAGATAAGTAAGATAGACACTAAAAAAACAATATAACAAATCAGTGAAATCAGGAGCTGGTTCTTTGAAAAGATCAACAAAACTGGTAAACCTTTATACAGACTCATCCAATGAGAGAGAGAGAGAGAGGGAGATGACTCAACTAAGCAAAATTAAAAATGAAATAGAGGGGTGCCTGGGTGGCTTAGTCAGTTAAGCATCTGGCTTCAGCTCAGGTCATAAATAAAAGAAGTTACAAGGGAGAAATGATTATTGGAATGAGAATAATATACTATATTTATAAAATATGTATTTCTAAAACTTCATGCAACATTTTTCAAAATAATTTATATGTATCATTCTGTAGAAAAAATAATTTCTAAAATTGGCCCCAAACATAATTTTTTTAAAAATAAAATTTTTAGTCTATTTTTTTAAAGATTTATTTGAGATAGAGAAAGAGAGTGAGTGTGTGAGCTCATGGAGGAGAGGGGCAAAGGGTTAGGGAGAGAGAATCTCAAGCAGACTCCCCATTGAGCACACAGCCTGACTTGGGGCTTCATCTCAGGACCCTGAGATCATGACCTGAGCCGAAATCAAGAGTCAGACACTTAACCAACTGAGCCACCCAGGTGTCCCAAAGATAAAATTTTTAAACAGATCAATTTCCAAGAGTGGAATAGAGAAACTTTTTAAGGAATCAGCCCCGAAAAATGCAGCTTGTCAAGCTGGCTTCACAGGAATTCTACCAAATATTCAAAAGCCACAACTGTGTGTTCTTTAATTATCTTAAGACAATATAGCTACTATGCCTAGTTTGTTCTAAGTTCCTTGTGGAAAAGAATCTAAAATGAAACAAAATTGGAAAACTATAATATGCCCAGGTATGTTGTTTAGGATATGATTTGATGTTTGAAACTAGTTCTTTACATTTAGAAACAGCCACATAGAGAGAAAATGGAATTTCTACCAATGCCCCTAGTTACCTCAGTGTAAACTCCCCAAGGGAGTTTTAGATGCACTTTACAAACTTTGGGAAGGCATTTATTTGGGAACACTTGTTTATCTGAGCACAAGGTGATTTGATGATCCCTCTTAAAGAAGACGTAGCTGGTGACTAAGATTCTGTTATACAGAGAGCATTGCTTCCATAATGCAACTTCTTGGAAACAAATGAGCCTCGCTGTGCTTGCCATTAGAAAACAGCAGGAATATGTAGGAAGCAACCTGTTAAATTGCACCATTTGTAAGTTGTTTGACATATTTGTATTTTTTTTCTGGGAATGTGCTCATGGAAAGCTATGGCCACTCTATACAGAGAAATACACATCTCACAAACAAAATGTTTGACTGCATGAATGTGGTGATTAGTTTTATTTGTCAACTTGAATGTGATGTCCAGATATTTGGTCAAACATTATTTAGGTTGTGTCTGTGAGAGTGCTTTGGATGAGATTAACATTTGAATTCATAGACTGAGTAAAACAATTGCTCTTCCTAATATGGATGGCCTTGAATTCTGCAAGAGGGTCTAAAGAGCTAATTTGCTACAAATGGGTGCTATTCTTCAGGGAAAGGGAATGACCCAGAAGGTTATTCAGAGATCATTAAAGCCACTACTCCCACCACAGTCCCAGGGGCAAGGTTGTTTCTCTCCCTAGTAACAGAAGGTGGGGCTGCCTCTCTGATTTCAGGGGTGCAGGATGAACCTGCCCAGTTCCACAAAGTTGGGACTACCCTTGCAAGAGTTACAGAGGCAGAGCCACCCACAGAGCTATGGGGATGATTCTGCTACTGCAGTGGGCCTTTAGAACAGAGTATTGAACTAAAGAGAATTACTCTCAAGCCATAAGCTCTCATGGAATTTGCCTTGCTAGGATTTGGACTTGCTTGATATTCAACACTCCTTTTTATTTGAATGGAAAGATCTATCTAATGCCTGTCCACTATTGTATTTTGGAAGGACATAACCTGTCTGATTTTGTAACCAAGCTAATGTGAGTTTGCTCCTTGGTTAGTCACAGATAAGAATTATACCAGGTGGAGTTGTCATGCAAAGGAAACTTTATTTGCAGCAAATAAGGGAATCATGGGAAATAACTTCCAAAGCTGTGACTCCCTGAGCAAGGGTGGATGGGCTTCTTTCATTTAGCATTGGGATTAATATTTAGATAAGGGAGCCTTATCATCATACATAGAGGTAGGCATAAGGGCTCACCTTAAGGATACATGCCTATACATACATTATATGTTATGTAAGTAAGGCTTATGCTTCCCCCTTGGCTGGAGATTTTAGCATTATAATGAGGTAAAGGTACCTGTTGGTCACCCCATGGGTCACTGAATGGTCCATCTATGCAAGTGTGAGTCAGGGTTTAAGTTCAAACTGGCCTGGGTGGTGTGGGTCCCCGGAACTCTTTGTCAGGGCAGTTGTTACTCCTTGAGGGGTAGAGGAAGACACAGAGCCCTCTCCTGTGCATACACCTAGGAAGGGCCATGTGAGGACACAGTGAGAAGGAGGCCATCTCCTCCTGCCAGTCAGGAGGAGAGCTCTCACTGGAAACCACATTGGCTGGCACCTGGATCTTGGACTACCTAGTGTCAAGATCTTTGAGAAGTAAGTTTCTATTGTTTAAGCCACCTATCTATGTTATCTGTTAGGGCAGCATGAGTAGACTAAGACAATAGGTGTCAAAGTCACATGAATCTTCTTCCCTGGTATCCAAGAAACTTCTGACTAGGTGCATTATTACAGCAATGGTGAAGAGTAGACGACTTACTCCAAAAAAGCAGTCACTGCAAGGAAATTTTGGGCAGCCCTGAAGACTGCTGGCAATTGCTACGTACATGACTAGCTAACATGAACAGGAGCTGTCACTGTTAGTTTCACAAGCGGCCAGGAACTTCTGTGTCTAGGAGGGTTTGACAGCTGATGGGGACACTGGTGGTCGGCCTCGCCATTGAGGGTCTGCATCAGGAAGTGTTTCTGTCAAGAGTGTCTGTATCTGCCAAGAGGCAGTGCTGTCAAGAAAAGCCCTTAGGACAAAACAGATCCTGTACTTTCACTTTTAGAGAGAAAGTGACTGGGTTGTGTGGGTATTAAAAAGCTTTTACATGATAAAAAGCTGAAGGACTAGAGAATGTTTAACTTAGAAAAGTTAACATTTTGGCGATGTGGAAAGTCCCTTTAAATATCTGAAGCTATCCATCATGGAGTAGGTTTTAACTGTGTTCTATAGTTTCTCAAGAGATAAGATTGGAATGTATGGGTGTAAGCTTTAGGAAGACAAATACTGGCTCAGTAGAAAAACTTTTTTTCTTTCCTTTAGAACTGTCCAAAGATGTAATTGAACAACAGTGACTTTTTTTTTTTAGCTTGTGACTTTCAAATAATGGTAGATTTATAGAAGAGTTGCAAAAATATACAGAGTTCCATACGTTCTTCACTATTAGCATTAACAACATATATAACCATAATAATGATCTAAACCAAAAATAAAACTAATAACAGCAACAATAATATGGATAGAGTATTATGAACTAAACTACAGACTTTATTTGGATTTCACCTGCTTTTTTCCACTGAAGTCTTTTTCTTTTTTTTTTTCCTGTTTCAGGATCTAATTTAAGATCTCACATTACGTTTTGTTTTCATGACTCAATGACTTGTAATATCTGTTGAAACCTTGCTTTATTATTACTGAAGGCAAGAATTAAAACTTTATTAATGTTAGCTGCATTTGTTATTATAATTTCATATTAGTTAGTTGTGACTGTTTTGTAATAAGACAAGTTCAAATTTATTTGGCTAGATCAGTTTGGAATTTTGATTGAATGGCATAGTAAAATTACATTGGCAAGAATGTACTTAGTGGAGTTCTCCAAGATAACTCTGTCTTTGATGAGACTAGCGATTAAAATTCATAGTAATAATAACAAAGTACTGATGCACAAAATTTTTCAGGAGTCCAAGTACAAGCCTCTGATATGGGACTTTATTTATTTATTTATTTTTTAAATTTTATTTTATTATATTGTGTTAATCACCATACAGTACATCCCCAGATTCCGATGTAAAGTTTTGATGCTTCATTAGTTGCGTATAACACCCAGTGCACCATGCAATACGTGCCCTCCCTACTACCCATCACCAGGCTATCCCCTTCCCCCACCCCCTCCCCTCTGAAGTCCTCAGTTTGCCTCTCACAGTCCATAGTCTCTCATGTTTCATTCCCCCCTCTGATTACCCCCCTTTTCTTTATCCCTTTCTTCCCCTACCGATCCTCCTAGTTCTTATGTTCCATAGATGAGAGAAATCATATGATAATTGTCTTTCTCTGCTTGACTTATTTCACTTAGCATTATCTCCTCCAGTGCCGTCCATGTTGCAGCAAATGTTGAGAATTCGTTCTTTCTGATAGCTGAGTAATATTCCATTGTATATATGGACCACAGCTTCTTAATCCAGTCATCTGTTGAAGGGCATCTCGGCTCCTTCCATGATTTGGCTATTGTGGACAATGCAGCTATGAACATTGGGGTGCATATGGCCCTTCTCTTTACTACGTCTGTATCTTTGGGGTAAACACCCAGTAGTGCAATGGCTGGGTCATAGGGTAGTTCAATTTTTAACTTTTTAAGGGACCTCCACACTGTTTTCCAGAGTGGCTGTACCAACTTGCATTCCCACCAACAATGTAGGAGGGATCCCCTTTCTCCACATCCTCTCCAACAATTGTTGTTTCTTGCCTTGTCTATCTTTGCCATTCTAACTGGCGTAAGGTGGTATCTCAGTGTGGTTTTGATTTGAATTTCCCTGATGGCTAATGATTTTGAACATTTTTTCATGTGTCTGTTAGCCATTTGTATGTCTTCATTGGAAAAGTGTCTGTTCATATCTTCTGCCCATTTTATGATTTGTTTATTTGTTTCTCGTGTATTGAGTTTGAGAAGTTCTTTGTAGATCTTGGATACCAGTCCTTTATCTGTGGTGTCCTTTGCAAATATATTCTCCCATTCCGTGGGCTGTCTCTTAGTTTTTTTGACTGTTTCCTTGGCTGTGCAGAAGCTCTTTATCCTGATAAAGTCCCATAAGTTCATTTTATCTTTTATTTCTCTTGCCTTTGGAGATGTGTCGTGAAAAAGGTTGCTCTGGCCGATGTCATAGAAGTTGTTGCCTATGTTCTCCTCTAGAATTTTGATGGATTCCTGTCTCACATTGAGGTCTTTCATCCATTTGGAGTTTATTTTTGTGTATGGTGTGAGAGAGTGGTCAAGTTTCATTCTTTTGCATGTAGCTGTCCAATTTTCCCAGCACCATTTATTGAAGAGACTGTCTTTTTTCCACCGGATGTTTTTTCCTGCTTTATCAAAGATTAGTTGCCCAAAGAGCCGAGGGTCCATTTCTGGGTTCTCTATTCTGTTCCATTGGTCGATGTGTCTGTTTTTGTGCCAGTACCATGCTGTCTTTGTGATCACAGCTTTGTAGTACAGCTCGAAATCCGGCATTGTGATGCCCCCAGCTTTGTTTTTCCTTTTCAACAGTTCCTTGGAGATTCGGGGCCTTTTCTGGTTCCATACAAATTTAAGGACTATTTGTTCCAGTTCTTTGAAAAATGTCCTCGGTATTTTGATCGGGATAGCATTGAAAGTGTAGATTGCTCTGGGTAGTATGGACATTTTAACTATGTTAATTCTTCCAATCCATGAGCATGGAATATTTTTCCATCTTTTTATGTCTTCCTCAATATCTTTCAAAAGTGATCTATAGTTTCTAGCATATAGGTCCTTTACGTCTCTGGTTAAGTTAATTCCAAGGTAACGCATGGTTTTTGGTGTTATTGTAAATGGGATGGATTCCCTAATTTCTCTTTCTTCAGTCTCGTTATTCGTGTATAGAAATGCAACTGATTTCTGGGCATTGATTTTGTATCCTGCCACCTTACTGAATTGTTCTATAACTTCTAATAGTTTGGGAGTGGATTCCTTTGGGTTTTCCATATAGAGTATCATGTCATCTGCAAAGAGAGACAGTTTGACTTCTTCTTTGCCGATTTGGATACCTTTGATCCCTTTTTGTCTTCTGATTGCTGTTGCAAGGACTTCTAGTACTATGTTGAATAATAGTGGCGAGAGTGGGCATCCTTGTCGTGTTCCTGATCTTAAGGGAAAGGCTTCCAGCTTTTCCCCATTGAGAATAATGCTTGCAGTAGGCTTTTCATAGATGGCTTTTATGAGATTGAGAAATGTACCCTCTATTCCTACACTCTGAAGGGTTTTAATCAGGAAAGGATGCTGTATTTTGTCAAATGCTTTTTCTGCATCAATTGAGAGGATCATATGGTTCTTGAGTCTTTTCTTGTTGATATGATGTATCACATTGATTGATTTGCGAGTGTTGAACCATGCTTGCA
This sequence comes from Ailuropoda melanoleuca, assembly GCF_002007445.2. Lineage (NCBI taxonomy): Eukaryota > Metazoa > Chordata > Mammalia > Carnivora > Ursidae > Ailuropoda > Ailuropoda melanoleuca. The sequence continues at coordinate 126,885,484 of NC_048220.1, read as the reverse complement.
TCCCAGGTATGAATCCCACTTGGTCATGATGGATAATCCTTTTAATGTACTGTTGGATTCTATTAGCAAGGATCTTGTTGAGGATTTTGGCATCCATATTCATTAGAGAAATCGGTCTGTAATTCTCCTTTTTGAGGGGGTCTTTGCCTGGTTTGGGGATCAAGGTAATATTAGCCTCATAGAATGAGTTTGGTAGCTTTCCTTCTGTTTCTATTTTTTGAAATAGCTTTAGGAGAATAGGTATTATTTCTTCTTTGAATGTTTGGTAGAATTCCCCAGGAAAACCGTCTGGGCCTGGAGTTTTATTATTTGGAAGGTTGTTTATCACTGACTCAATTTCTTCATAGTTAATTGGCCTATTTAAGAAATCTATTTCTTCCTGTTTCAGTCTTGGTAGTTTATAGGTTTCCAGGAAGGCCTCCATCTCTTCCAGATTGTTTAGTTTTTTGGCATATAGCTGTTGATAAAAGTTTCTAATAATCCTTGCAATTTCAATGGTGCTGGTCGTGACCTCTCCCTTTTCAGTCATAATTTTAATAATCTCAGTCCTTTCTCTTTGTTTTTGGACAAGTTTTGCCAGTGGTCTATCAATTTTATGGATTCTCTCAAAGAACCAGCTTCTAGTCCTGTTGATCTGCTCTACTGTGGTTCTGGTCTCTAATTCATTGATTTCTGCTCTAATCTTGGTCAACTCCTTCCTTGTCAGTGGGTTAGGCCTGTCCCTCTGTTGCTGTTCCAGTTTCTTGAGGTGAGAATATAGAAACTGCATTTTAGATTTTTCTATTCTTTTGAGTGAGGCTTGGATGGCTATGTATTTCCCCCTTAGGACTGCCTTTGCAGTATCCCATAGGTTTTGGACCGTTGTGTATTCATTCTCGTTGGTCTCCATAAATTGTTTAATTTGTTTTTTGATTTCCTGGTTTATCGAGTCATTCTTGAGCAGGATGGTTCTTAGCCTCCAAGTGTTTGAGTTTCTTCCAGGTTTTTCCTTGTGGTTGAGTTCCAATTTCAGAGCGTTGTGGTCTGAGAATATGCAGGGGATAATTTCAATCTTTTGGTATTGGCTGAGACCTGTTTTGTGTCCCAGAGCATGATCTATTCTTGAGAATGTTCCATGGGCATTTGAATAGAATGAGTATTCTTTGGTTCTGGGGTGTAGTGTTCTATATATATCTATGAGGTCCAACTCGTCGAGTATGGCATTCAAAGCCTTTGATTCTTTGCTTAGTTTTTGCCAGGGTGTTCTGTCTATTTCTGATAGTGGGGTGTTGAGGTCCCCTACTATTACTGTGTTCTTATCTATATGTCTCTTTATTTTGGTTAAGAGTTGGCTTGTGTATCTTGCTGCTCCCCTGTTGGGGGCATATATATTAATAATTGTCATATCCACTTGTTGAATACTTCCTTTAAGAATAATATAGTGCCCTTCTGTATCTCTCTCTATGGCCTCTAGTTTAAAATCCAGTCTATCTGATATGAGAATTGCTACTCCAGCTTTCTTTTGAGGTCCATTTGCGTGGAAGATGGTACTCCATCCCCTTACTCTAAGTCTGAATGCATCTTTGGGTTCAAAATGAGTCTCTTGTAGACAGCAAATGGATGGGTCATGTCTTTTTATCCAATCTGCAACCCTGTGGCGTTTTATGGGAGAGTTTAAGCCATTTAGATTGATAGAGATTATTGACAGATATGATTTTAATGATGCCATTTCTCTTTAAAGTCTTTGTATCGGTTGTGACTTGCTGCTCTGTATCACTCTTGGGGCCTTTTTACCTTTATAGAGCCCCCCTTAATATCTCCTGTAGGGCTGGTTTCGTGGTTACGAAATTGGTTAATGATTGGCGATTTTGGAACGTCTTTATTTCTCCATCAATTCTGAATGACAGCTTTGCTGGATAAAGGATCCTTGGCTGCATGTTTTTCTCTGAAAGAGCTTTAAAAATGCCCCCCCAAGCCTTTCTCTCATTCCAGGTCTCTGTAGACAGGTCTGACGTAATCCTGATACCTTTGCCTTGGTACGTGAGAAATTTCTTTGCCCTGGCCGCTTTCAATACTGTATCCTTGGATCTAATATTTGCGAATTGCACTATGACATGCCGTGGCGTAGGTTTGTCCTGGTTGAGCTTGGATGGGGTCCTCTCTGCCTCTTGGACACGAATGCTTGTTTCCCTTGCTAGATTAGGGAAGTTTTCAGCTACAATTTGTTCAAATATCTCTTCTAGACCTCTGTTTTTCTCCACCCCTTCAGGGATGCCGATGATTCTGACATTGGATCGTTTCATAGAGTCAGTAATCTCCCGTAATCTACATTCGTGGGCGTGGATTTTTTTAAGACCAGCTTCTATTTTCGTTTTTTCTTCTACTAACCCATCCTCCAATTCGCTAACGCGTTCCTCTGCCTCGGTGACCCTGGCCGTCAGAGCCTCTAGTTTTGACTGTATTTGGCCCATAGAATTTTTAATTTCTGTCAGATTCGCTCTCATTTCTGCCCTTAGGGATTCTATATTCTCAGCAACGCTTTCTCTGATGCTTTTTTCAAGTTTACTCATCATCTTGACCATTGTTGCTCTGAATTCCATTTCTGATAATTGGGATACATCCATATGTATTAATTCTGTGGCCGAGGCCAATTCTGTGGCAGAGGCCACAGACTCATTATCTTTTCTTTGCTGGGGGGGACTTCTCCTTCTCGTCATTCTGATGAAGAGAGATTGCAGGGTTGTCCAGAGCCCAAGTGTTGACTGGGACCCAGGCCGTGCGCCCTTGTTTTATAGAGATCTTAGGGATGTGGGCTTCTTCCTTAAAGAGTTTATTTATTTATTTGAGAGAGAGAGAGACAGTCAGCAAGAAAGGGAACCCAAGCAGAGGAGTGGGAGAGGAAGAAGCAGGTTCCCGGTGGAGAAGCCCGATGAGGGACTCCTTTCCGGAACGTTGTAAACACACCCTAATCCGAAGACAGGTGCTTGGTGACTGCGCCACTCAGGCGCTCCGGGTTGTGGGCTTCTTGATTTTTCAGCCTGCCTTCTGGGGGAGGGGCCTGCCTGCCGGTACTCAGAAAACCCTGTTTGGGTAGAGTCTCTGTGTCCCTTGCGAGGGGGGATGGGGATGGGCACCCTGTGAGCCGGTATTTCCGGGCTTTTGTTCTCTGGCGGCTTTCCCTGGCGGTTTGCTATGCCTCTTCTGAGAGAGCAGCAGCGGCTGAAATTCAGCCTCTGTCTCAGAACAGAGGGATCGCGGATCGTTCTCCACTGATGTTCTGGCCACTTTAACTCTGTTTCTGTTGGTGCTGCTCAACCCTGCAGCATCCCGGGCTGTGCGCCCCACACCCGGCGTCCCAGCCCTCACTTCCAGGGCCGGCACGTCTCTGTCCTTTGTGTTTCCAACCCCGCCCGCCGCCAGCCGCCCCGCGCGGGCTCCCGGAGCTCCCCGTCTCAGTCTGGTGTCTCACGGGTGCTGACCGCGAGTCCGCCTGCTCCCCCGTGCAGGTGGCCCTCCAGCCGCCAGCCGCCCCGCGGACGCTCCCGGAGCTCCCGGTCTCAGCCTCGATCCAGTGAGCACACCGGAGCTCCGGAGCTCCGTGAGATGCTTGGTGGTGCACGCTCCCGGCTCACGGACTCAGTCTGCCGTTTCCAGAGTGCGGGTCCGCGGTCCGCCCGCTCCCCGGTGCAGGTGGCCCGCCAGCCGCCCTGCGCGCGCGCTCCTGGAGCTCGCGTTCTAAGTCTGTTGTCTCGCGGGTGCCGTCCGCGAGTCCGCCTGCTCCCCCGTGCAGGTGGCCCGCCAACCGCCAGCCGTCCCGCGTGCGCTCCCGGAGCTCCCTTCTCAGCCTGCTGTCTCAAGCGTGCGGGTCCGCGGTCTGTCCGCTCCCCCTTGCAGGTGGCTACCGCTTCCCGGCGCCCTGACACGGCGGCTCCCTCCCCCTTCTGTTTAGCTTCCGATATCTGTGCGCGGTTTCACGGCTCCCCGCTTCGTACCTCGATACTCAGCGCTGGAGATGTTCATTTGTAGAGATCCAGATGTATCTTCCCGCGTCTCAGGCTGATTCCGTGGATATTCCTGCTGATCTGGTACCTATCCAGCTCAACTCAGGGGACCGGCTGAAAAAGGTGTCCCCTACTCCTCCGCCATCTTAACCTCCCCCCCATCTGATATGGGACTTTAAATAGGAATTTTCATGTACCTTAATGGTTATAAAATGTGTTACCATTTCTACTTAAACAGCTGGTCAGGCTAACTATATCTTATTTATGTAATTAAGGGTGATATAAATAAGTGGAGAAAGTTTATAATGTAACAGGCTGAGAATATATTTAAAAAAATCTTTATCCGTTAGTGGTTATTCTCAAACTTTTCTGCCTGAGAACTTGCATTGTTTCATGTGTCACTGACACTATAGATTCAAATAGAGAATGTTAGTTTTGGGGTTGGTTATTTTGTTTATCTCATTTTCTTTTACCTCAGTGCATGTCGAGTGATTAAGTGCTTTCATGACCAAGGAGCAAACTAGTTATGTAGGATAGAAAATTTGAACAATTCAGAGTAGTTATTTTTTCTTTCTCTCTAATTATATAAGTACCTTTTATTCTTCCAGAGTGTTTAGGAAAGTCTCTTCTCTCTCTTAAGTTTCTTCTAGTCTTTTTTTAGTTTACATATTCTCAGTCAGCATATGTCCATGGTCATTTCAATGGTGACAGTTTCATCCATCAAAGCAAAAGAACCTCAATATGACGTTGAAAGTCTGTGGGAAAGTCAGAGCCATGGACTTTGCTATTCCTGTCCATGTAGAGAGCTTTCTTCCAGGAGTTATACTTTGATGAGTCTTCGTTTTGTCTAAATAACTCCTGTTATATAGGCAGAATAATTGTGACATTGAAGTAGAATTAGCTAAAAGTTGGTTAGTAAAAAGATATCAATAATAATATAGTTTTATCTCATTTAGATATGTATAACTTTTAAAACACAGTCTGACTAGAAGTATGTTGGGAATTACCAAATGAATTTTATTCAAAAGGGAGATATAGTTGAACTAATAATACCACACTCTACTGACTGGGTCTTAGATGAATACATTCCTGTGGGAGTTAAGGTTCCAGTTTTTTATATAACAATCTTGGGAGAACTAAAATAAAAATCCATGTTCTGAAATTTCTTTGTCATGCAATATGACCTTATCACTAGAGAATTTACTTAATTGCTATAAAAAATTGTTCAAATAAGACTGTTCTCCAGCGGGACATTAAGAAGTAAGATGAACTTTTTGCATCCTTTGCTACATGAACCCCCGATTTTGAGAGTTAAGACAATTTTCAAGATGGGTAATAGAAATAGTTCTTATGACAGATCCATTTACTTACTTTCTCATTACCTATTGCTTCTATGATATAATTTACTCATTATATGGCATGCTTTATTTCTGATCATAAATTCCTATTTGCTTCTATTTTGTAGGCAGTGGAATTAGAGTCAAATGCTTTTTCCCCAAAATTGGCCATCTGAAATCACAGCTTAAAATCTTCCACATTCTCCCTTTGTATATCTTCTGTACATATTCTGAGCCTGCTCTTGTCTTCTAATAAGATATCTAGATAATCCTGATTATATAGCTCTCTGTGATGTGTGCCGAAATACAATCAATATCTCATTTCCTCCCCAGTTTTGTTCATTACGACAGTATTTTTTTCAGTAAGAAGCTAGGGGATGGTCTGTCTTTCAATTCCGTGAATATATCCTCCTTCTCCATACCACTGCCCTCATTCTTCTCTATACTTGCCGTAATTTTGCTTGCTATTGTAATACTTGTATTGGAGCTCCACAAACACCCCCATTTGAGGATTTGTTAGGAGGACTTACAAGACTGTATATATAATTGTACTCATTACTAAGGTTCATCACAGTGATGTAGCAGGTGTATATAGTCAGATCATATGGGAAAAGACATGGTTGAATTCTGGAGGAATTTGTATTCAGACTATCTCATGCTCTCACCTTCCTATGAGTGGTCACAGAAAATTCTTCAAGCAGTGAAAATGCAGCAATATGTATATGATGTTTCTTCTCAGGAAAACCCATTAGAGACTCAGTATCAAGGTTTATTATTGGGAACTAGTTACATAGGCACCTTCTATCTAAGATTTATTAAAATTCCAGACTCCCAAATGAAAGCAAGTATTGAGTATAAATCATTTGCACAAATAGTCTAGTCATGATGAAACATTATCATCATTTAACACTCTCAAAATCCTGGTTCTGAGATTTTGGCCCAAGGACAAACCTTGCAAGCAACCTCAAGCCTGCCATGTTAACTCTTTTCTGCGTACTCTCCAACCTGTCTTACTCTCTATTATAATTGTTTTTTCCAATCCATTTTCTACATAGCAGAAAAATGGTTTCCTAGCCATGAATTAAATTATGGTCTTAAATCCTTGAAGCCATTCCAAAAATCCCTTCCAGATGTAGGAGATGCATTTGGTAGCATCCTTCTCAGGGAATTATTTTGATGTGTTCGGGTAATTTTTACTACTTAAACCATGATCGTTTTCAACCCACACATCCTCTACCATTATCAGAGGTATTGTATGAATGTTTGCATGCCTCTGTGTGTGTGTGTGTGTGTGTGTGTATTTATCCATTTAGTACAGAGTTGACAGACTTTCTGTAAAGGGTTAGATAACCAGTTTTTTTAAGCTTAGCAGGCAATACAGTGTGTCAAAACCACTCAACTTCATCATTGTAGCAGGAAATCAACCATAGACAATAGGTAAATGACGTGGGAGTGTGTGTTCCAATAAAACTTTATTTACAAAAACAGCTGATGAGGTAGATTTAGACCATTGGGGGGAAATGAAAGAGGGACTGAGAATGATTACACTAATGGTTCTGGAAATATTTGTAGAGGGAAATGAACAGAGAAATGATGATATTAAAAGTGATACACGACAACCATGTCAATACTGTGGACTGGTAAACAGTTTACTTGCTTGTATCAAAACAACTCTACTGGTGGAATCCACCAAGAATCCAGCAACATTAATTGTCTAGTTATTTATACATATTTAAAATATTATCTATAGTAAAGGTACAGTGAAACTAAATCATCATGAAACCAGAATTACATGTTTGCTTCCTCTATCTTAGAATTTGCAGTCAGCTAGTTAGCATTTAGGCTTACTCTCAATTTCAGGACCTCACAATTTATACAGTTGATGCTTTGAGGCCACTTAGAACAATATCGAGAACCTTACCATATCTATTTAGCATCTAGGTCAGCAGTCTAGAAATGTAGAGTCTAACAAGTTTTACTAACATGATATATTCCTTCTCTGTTTGTATTCAAATACTGAGAACTTTAATGTTCCTTATACTCATGAAGTTGGTTATATGTCTCTTCAGTTAAAGGCTTAACTGATATAATGCCTATAATTCTTACTACAAAGTAAAGGATAACAGTGTCAAGGTTCTTGCTAAGCAAGAACTTAAGAATTAAGAAGGCAGACAATGACAGGGAAGTATTTATTTAAATAAGTTGATTAAATATATGTAAACCATTCTACTTTGGCATAGACAGTAAGGGGAATAAGAGTACAGATGCATTTAAATCGTCGTTTTGGAAAGGCTTCCTCCTAAAGGTATTGCACTTATTCTGCATTTGCCCAACCTGAATGTGGAAAACATTCTATTTTGGATTGTTTACACTGCACACAATGGAGAAAGGAAGAAAGTTTTTGTCCAGAATTGAATATATTAAAAAAAAAAACCCTGAGGTAAGTAATTGGGGTCCATGTGTCATATAGTTCCTTATAAGGAAATCTTTAAAAAGGTCAAAAAAGAATAGGGAAGTAGAGAGGGAGGAAGAGAAAGAAGAGACAGACAAGAAAGAAGATGGTCTGAGTTTGTAAATATTTGGAGTAAGAACAGGATATCCAGAGTCAATCAGAAGAAAAAGTAGAAACAAAATGGACATCATTCTGGTACTACTTTGAAGGATTCTGGATCTATAATTCAATGGACCAGAATGTCTTATCTATCAGAAAGTATCAACTCTACATTCTCTAGCAGGAAGGATAGTAAAGTTACTAATAGAATATGTTTTTGAAATAAGATAAAACCAGATTTTTCTGCCGGCCCTTACGAGATTTATACCTTCTGTTGAAGTTACTTATATAACCATAAAGCCTTTGTTTCCATCCTTGTGAAAGGAGAGCAGCAATTTTTAATTTATTAAATTTTTAATGTATAAACTGGTTGAGAAGACTGAATCAGATCATATGTAGAAAATGCTTTTTAATTGTTCACATTATTTATTGCTGCTGCTTTCATCTTACCCTTTCCAGTGGGATTTTGGTAAACTCACAGGGATTCACTAAGTGGGTATTTCTCAGAAACGATGTAGTCTCTAAATCTAAGCAAAAAGAGAGAGAGAATCTTAAGCAGGCTCCACCCCAGCCCAGCTCGGGACTTGATCTTACAACCCTGAGATCATGACCCCAGCGGAAATAAAGAGTTTTACACTTAACAGACTGAGCCACCCGGGTGCTCGTAAGGAAAAGAGTTTTAAATGTATTTCATCAAAGGAAAATACCTTCTGAAAAACCACTTTGTGTACATTTAAGCATTTTCTTTCTCGGTTGTGCTTCCTGAAACAAGTAATTCTTGGATCATTGCCAAATTAGTAACACTATGTGATGTACCAAAATGATGCCATCTCCGTAGGGGAACATGGTGGTGGCTGATGGGGTCAGCAGAAGAATCTGTTTTTTACCCTGAGAGCAATACGTAGGCTCAACATAATGAGGTGATATTTTATAAGAATGTTTATTCTGGATGCACTATGGGGGGTAGAACAAAGGGAGGCAAGTGCGAAGGCCTCTTCCCACGCAGCTCCTGTTAGCACTCCTTACCAACCTCTTCTCTCGAACAGATTTACTGATGACAGCAAGAGCAGATTCCATCATTTCCCCAATTTTAACAGGAGCTAAGCTTCGGAATTGATGGAAATATGATGTTGGTTTTTATGGTTGCTTGTTGGGAGGGACTAGAAGTTATGCTCATTTAGAAAAAAATGAACATAATAAATCATTCAATTTAGTGTGGTCATTTTCCTTTACTTCTCATGCAGTTCTGTACTTCCTAAAACCTGTGTTCAGTTTTGTCTCATTCCCTTGTTACTTTATTTTTAAACATTATCTAGAGGGTGATATGATGTTCATTGATTCTACCTAAATTAGAGTCGCAGAGAGGGCAAAAGGAAGTTTCATCATTAGGGTTGTTTTAAGAATGATCACATCTTCACAGTCATTTTGAGTGATATTAAGAATCTCCTGTAAGTTTCTTAGAAACCCTTTTACATTGCCTTTAAGATTTTACAGAATAGAAAGGGAGGTAGATTTTCATGGGTATTATTACGGACTGAATGTGTGCCCCCCAGATTCATATGTTGAAGCCCTAATTCCCAATGTGATGGTATTAGGAGATGGTGCCTTTGGGATATAGTTTGGTTTAGGTGAAATCATGAGGATGAAGCCCTCACAATGGAATCAGTAACTTTATAAGAAAAGCTGTGACAGCTCTCTCTCTCATATGTGATCACACACAGTGAGGACTGTTGTCTGCAAGTCGAGTGCTCTCACCAGGAATTGAATTGGCTGGCACCTTGATCTTGGACTTCCCAGCCTCCAGAACTGTGAGCAATAAATGTCTGTTGTTTAAGCCAATCAGTTTGGCATTTTGTTATAGTAGCCTGAGCTGACTAAGACAAGTTATATAACAAAACAAAAAGCATGGGGCGCCTGGGTGACGCAGTCGTTAAGCGTCTGCCTTCAGCTCAGGGCGTGATCCCGGTGTTCTGGGATCGAGCCCCACATCAGGCTCCTTTGCTAGGAGCCTGCTTCTTCCTCTCCCACTCCCCCTGCTTGTGTTCCCTCTCTCGCTGGCTGTCTCTCTCTGTCAAATAAATAAATAAAATCTTAAAAACAAAACAAAACAAAACAAAAAACACAAAAAGCAAAAACAAAACCCAGCCCTGATTTACAGAAATTTTCTCTATTAGCACATTGAAATATTTAATTTTTAAACAATGTGAAATCTGCCTCCTTCCCACCTCCTTATAGTCTTTCTCAGCAATAAACCAAAGGAGAACAAAAGCCAAAACTTCAAATGCCTATATATTTTTTAAAGATTTTATTATTTTTTAAAATTTATTTGAGAGAGAGAGCGAGCGCCAGAGAGATCACAGAGGGAGAGGGGAAGGAAGAAGCAGACTCGATGTGGAGCTGTGTCCCAGGACCCTGAGATTATAACCCAAGCCAAAGGCAGATACTTAACTGACTGAGACACCCAGGCACCCCACCTATAGAGTATTTAAGTAAAATCTTCCCATTTAAAATGTTGGTAACAAAGTCAAGTACAGTATACCTGTGGATGAAGTCAGCCCACGGGCTAATAGGACTTTTTGAGCCAGAGTATTGTTTGGGTACTTTTTTTCCCCTTACATATCAATATTCAGGATTTAAAATTTAAGCATATGTAGCTTTCAAATTGAAATATATATTTAAAGAGATGCATATATATGCATACATATAATTGTGTATATATACAAATATATATTCAGTAACCTGAAATATAATAAGGAGTATCAAAACTCAGAACTGCCTTAGCTTGAAGTGAGTATTGCAAGATACTTAAAAAATATCCATACCAATATTTCTAACCCAGAGAAATAAGCAACTGGAAAGATTAAGAAATTTGAAAAAATAAGTAATTACTGAGATTCCAAAGGTAGACTGTTTTTAACTAGATTAGAAAGTAGCAGATAGGTAAAAAAATCCTCTCTTAAAGAGTAATCTTTAGTTTTTTCGAAATATGTTGGAGTGATTGTAGATAAGAGAGCAAAAACTCTGGAAACCTAAATAATTTTCTTCAAAGACATTAACTTGAAATGAGTATGAAAGGTTTTTATTTCTACAATAATATAAAGAGCTTTTTGTCAATGCAAAAAGAAAAAAAAGAGAGAGACTTTAAATTCAGCTTAAGCACAAAAATACACTCCAGGCTACTGAGAAAAGTCTACTTAATTTTATTGATTTTTTTCCTTCAGGTTAAATTCCCTAGTCCCCATGGTCTTTTATCATTTTTATCCAGAGGTGAATATGAGGTCAAAATTCAATTTTACTGTATCTTTCATATTATTTATAAACATATTGTGCAATATTGAATATCATTAGCTATCCATTGAAAGTTTCAACCCAAGAAGCCAGCTTAGAATATTCTCTAGAAGAAATTGAAGTTTCCATTTATTTTACACAGCTTGTGTATTTCTAAGCAGATATAATTTCTGAGGGAGAAATGCTCAGCAGGAGCAGTGTGTACAGTTATTAAGCTAGGAGTGGGTTTTAAAAAGCATAAATGACTTTAGATTTTCATTTCTTAATAATTACATAATTGTTATAGAATGATGGAGATAACTCTCCCTATGCATACATTGTGCCACATTTCACAAATGGTTTTATGCTATTTCCAAAAAAGTATTCGAAATGTCATATATGAGAGCATAAAAGTCATGTAAGAGAGGCCACTCCCTTACTACTTGAATCAGTCCCATTGAGAACTGGATTTAAGGATTGGCAAAAATCAGCATTCCAATGCACACATAAAATATGCACAAAATGAGTTTTACTTTTGTTATTCCTAGGATTCAGCCTGAGGAACATTCATGAACATACATTCCTCTGTTTGCCTACCACATTCTCTTCTGAGCAATCACTCTGCCAGCGTGAGTAGAGTGGAATCCATGATCTCAGGGTAGGACTAAGCTTTTCAGATTGCTTGTAGCCTAGTGATGTTTCCAAGTAATTTCAGTATAATTTTTTAAGTTATAAATGTTTTCAAAAACATCTTTTTGATGAGCTATGCTACCCACATGTAGCATAGGTCCTGGTTCGAGGTGTATCTTATGCAATCAATGCCATGTCACTACACTATTCAGTCATGAGGTGGTGAATAGGCATCACACACAGCTGGTCACACCACGAGTATATAATGTAAGTTTTAATAATTAGGAAGGATGGAAAATGAGACAATACAGGAAAAAGTCATTTTTGAGTAAAAATCCATTCAGAGCACAAGATAGACCAATGGATTTTATCATTGATCAGATTGTACATCACATTCAGTGTAGGATCAAAGAATATCCACAATTATCTCAGAAGTCTTTGAAAAAAACCCTTGCCCTTTTCTAACTACGTGTCTCTGTGGGAATGGACTGTTTTTTTGTTTTTTGTTTTTTTAAATGCCATTCCACCAAAATAACATGATAGAACATTGGGTGCAGAAGCAAATAGGAGAATCCACCTGTCTTTAATGAAGGGAGACATTCATGTAAATGAAGCCACGCCTCTCACATTTCTTAGTACTGGAAATATGTCTTACATGAAAATATTTATGTTAACACATACTGGGCTTATTATGGCTATTTTTAAATCAATAAATATAAATATCTCAGTTTTAATTATAAATATGATAATATTGCTGCAAAAATATCACATCATCTAAAGCTCTTTGGGTTCTCAGTTGTTTTTAAGAGTATGAAGTATTTCTGAGATGAAAAGTTTGAGAACCACTGCTTTATTTATTTTTATTTAAAGATTTTATTTATTTGACAGAGAGAGACACAGTGAGAGAGAGAACACAAGCAGGGGGAGTGGGAGAGGGAGAAGCAGGCTTCCCGCTGAGCAGGGAGCCCAACGCAAGGCTGGATCCCAGGAATCTGGGATCATGACCGGAGCCAAAGGCAGATGCTTAATGAATGAGCCACCCAGGCGCCCCAAGAACCACTGCTTTGTAGTTAAAACCTTTCTATCTGGAAAACAAAAGGGTAATATCTGTTTTAGTAGCATAGGCTGGAATTATATACACTGTTCCTTACTGGGTTTTCTTTGGGATGTTTTCTTCCATTTGATCTTTTGAGGCTTGCCTTCATTTTTTGGGGACAATCTGCTTTTCTTTTTCTCTTTTCCTAATTATGCCAATGCAAGTTCCATCTCTGATATGTTATCATCTCTTCTCTGATATAATGTAGTTTACCTTTTAAAAATCTTTGTATAGGATATGGATTCATTATGGTTTTTGTGTAATGATGACATGTTCGCTCACAATGTTAATGCACGTAAATGCAGTATTATTTTTCTCAGTAGAATACTTCATACTTCACTGTTTTTTAAAGTTCCTTTTTATCTTTAAATTTATATGTTTCACTTTTTAAGTTATTAATATTTACTGAGCTTTTTTTTTCTTGAATCAACTATTTAAAGAAAGTTTGTGTTGTAGGGAGAATAGAGTGATATTATTGACTAGTTAGAAAATTCCTTTTTTAAAAAATCTGTTTAGATTTTATTTCTTCTTAGCCAATTGACTTTACGAGCTTTTTTTTTAAACAGTGCAGTCTCTCTTTTCTCTTAGTGCCACAGCAAGAGACTGTTTTTCTATCAGTATGAATTGTCTGTGTGGTCGCTTGTTTCAAAATAATTTTGATTCAAGTGAGTGTCATTTGCTTGTAATCTCTGTTTCTACATCCATAAAAAAAGAGATTTAGGATTTGCCATAGGAGCCAAAAAAGAAATTCCCTGTAATTTTAGAAAGGTTTGATCAATTATGGTGGTTTTTGAAGTGTATAATATTCTTACACATGCCTATTTTATACCCCCCAAAAATGCTCTACTTGCACTTGAGGTATGTTTTCAATGGTCTTATGATATTTCATTTGTAGATTTACCTGGAAAAGCCAGTATATGAAATACATTTATATATACTTTAAGTATATATATCTGAATTTGTTGTTTCATACTTTTTCTATAGAATGAAATATTGTTTTGAAGTACACTTTTGATTTCGAAGCTCACAAGCGTTATGTGTGAAAATGTTATTGAAAGTCTGTTTGTAGCATTTGAGCTTATTTTATATTTATCTATTATTTTTTGCTCAAGTAAACATATGTCAAATGTTATGAGGCACAATATTTTTCCTGAGATTTGTTTTTAGATTTGAAGTGATTTTAACCTTTTGTACTCCCCTGCTAACAGATATTCTGTTTTATATTTAAGTATAGTAACCTATTACATAGATTTATAGTATTTATAATAGGGATATTATTTATAATAGGGATATAGCATATATATAAACAGACAAAACATGTTTTATATGCACATATCTATATATAGTGTATATAGTATATATAGTATTTCTTATACATAGGCATGTATTTCTACATACAAAACTTAGATTTTATATAGCTTCATAAATATATCTTTTTACATATTTATCCTAACACTTCTATATATTTATTTATATCTTAATTGACTACTGGTGATATTTATGCTTTTCACTTGTGTTCAGAATTTTAGAAATCTAAAGAAAATGGAGAAGTATATAATATATAATAGAGATTAGTAGACCTTCAAGTTGCTCATTAGAGGGCGCCTAGGTTCCTCAGTCAGCTAAGTGTCAGACTCTTGATTTTGGCTCAGGTCATGGTCTCGTCCTGGGATTGAGCCCCACATCGAGCCCCACATTGAGCTCCGTGCTCAGTGGGAGTCTCCCTCTCTCCCTTTCCCTCTGCCCCACCCCCTGCTCACACACTCTCTAAAATAAATAAATTGTTAAAAAAAAGTTGCTCATTGGGGCGCCTGGGTGGCACAGCTGTTAAGCATCTGCCTTCGGCTCAGGGCGTGATCCCGGCGTTGTGGGATCGAGCCCCACATCAGGCTCCTCTGCTATGAGCCTGCTTCTTCCTCTCCCACTCCCCCTGCTTGTGTTCCCTCTCTCGCTGGCTCTCTCTATCTCTGTCGAATAAATAAATAAAAATCTTAAAAAAAAAAGTTGCTCATTGATTTTATATAGGTATTTGAATCATAAAAATAAATATTTCTTAGTTATTTGACATTTTCTTCTTTGTGAACTTGCCAGTCATATTTTTGCTTTTGAGAAAATATTCCCACTTTATTTTTCTAACATAAAGCATATAGGTACCACACCTACTCCTTTTCTTTCATTAAAAATTCTTGTCTTATTTGATACTTCTGCAAAACTGCAAAACATCACTCTGCCTTTTTAATCTTTAGATGGCCTTAATGATGGTTCCTTGTGATTACCTGTCAAATATAGAACATGTTTGGTCAATTCTCAAATAATTATGTTTCATAGCTGTGTATGTAATGACCATGTCAGATACAAATAACAAAATCCTCCAAATAAGTGGAATTCCTGACTGCTCAAGAAACCGTTAACTTTGTTGGGTAACGTGTTCTGCCTCCTGCCATTTTGAAGGTCATGCTGATTTTATTGATCTGGTTTGCTATTTTTTCCCATTAACTTTTCTTTTAAAGGCAATTGTACTGAAGAAGAAGCAGTATTCACTGACAGCTTTCAGCTCCATGTCACCCGTGGAGATCTTTAGTTCTCTGTGGTGTTTTCGTGGTTTAGATTGTTAATGAGCTGTCTTCTTCAGGCCGATTGTCAGTTCATAATACTATGCTGATTCGGCAAAGCCACCCCTAATCTTCTTCTGTGTGCATTTGTAAGGAATGGTTATCAGTTTTCTAGAGTTTCTTTGTTACTAATGTCTGAAGAGGTTGTCATCATGCCCTTGGCTTATTGGACTAGAAAGTTTCCTTAGAGAAACTAAGAAACGGGAAATCTATCATGGCTTTCTGAATGTCTTGTTGCCTTTTTGTACATAACTATATAAAAATAATTGATTGAAATCAATCTTATACTGCACTTTTCTAAACTTTCTTGGTGAAGAAAAACAGTTTGCTCCTGTATTCCTATAAACTCAAGTGATGAGTAGCTAACGTAACACATAGGAACATGCTTTTAAAAGTTAACACCAGGCTCTCCAAAGATCTTTGAGGAAAGGGGCGCCTGGGTGGCGCAGTTGTTGAGCATCTGCCTTCGGCTCAGGGTGTGATCCCGGCGTTCTGGGATCGAGCCCCACATTGGGCTCCTCTGCTAGGAGCCTGCTTCTTCCTCTCCCACTCCCCCTGCTTGTGTTCCCTCTCTCACTGGCTGTCTCTCTGTGTCAAATAAATAAATAAAATCTTAAAAAAAAAATCTTTGAGGAAAGTACATACACAGATGCTTTGCTAATTACAGCCAGTATCTTTTACACCCACTATGCATTCAAGGCAAGGAATAGTAACTCCTTAAATTTATTGACAGTTTATTGCAAATTTTGTATCAAATTTATTGCAAATTTGATTGTATATGTGTGTGAATGTATGAATTTTGATATACCTTTAAATAATTTTAAAATGTATTCCACCTTGTAGGGCTAACATTAGTTTATGTATATGTATGACTTCAGCATCTACCTTTTTACTGTAAACACTTCTGTTTTATAGGAACCTGATTATTTGAGTGAATACATTTTAATCGGAAGTCTGTAAAGATCTTCCTATGAAATATCTAATTAATATTTGGAAACTGCACTATTGACATAATTAACTTATTTTTTTTTAAAAGATTTTATTTGAGGGGCGCCTGGGTGGCTCATTCGTTAAGCGTATGCCTTCGGCTCAGGGAGTGATCCCGGCGTTCTGGGATCAAGCCCCACATCAGGCTCCTCTGCTGGGAGCCTGCTTCTTCCTCTCTCACTCTCCCTGCTTATGTTCCCTCTCTCGCTGGCTGTCTCTCTCTCTGTCAAATAAATAAATAAAATCTTTAAAAAAAAATAAAGATTTTATTTGAGAGAGAGAGAGAGAGCACACAAGCAGGGGGAGTGGCAGAGAGAGAGGGAGAAGCACGCTCTCCATTGAGCAGGGAGCTGGATGATGCTCGATCCCAGAACCTTGAGATCATGACCTGAGCCAAAGGCAGATGCTTTAACCGACTGAGCCACCCAGACGCCCCAACAGAATTAACTTATTAAAAGCAGAAATGAGTATAGGCATTTCAGGATATTGGGTGTTTGAATTGGGAATTGTCTTCCTTCATCAGATTAGGAGAATTTTCTTACCACCCCCCCCCTTTTATAAGGAATGATTTATTTTAGGGAGAGAGAGAAAGAGAGTGCACATGCGAGTGAGTGTAAGAGCAGAGGGAGAAGGAGAAACTTCAGAAGATTCTGTGCTGAGTGTAGAGGCCAATGTGGTGCTTGATATCACTACCCTAGGATCAGGGCCCTGAGATCAGGACCTCAGCTGAAAACAAGAGTTGAACACTTAACCAACTGGGGCACCTAAGCACCCCAGCCCTAGAGAGACTCTTATAAGGATTATTTTGATGCAGAGGCATCAGAGGATGTTTTCAACTAGCTATTTCTCCATATATGTCCCTATAGTTTACTTTTACTTTTTTTGCTTATTATCAGTGACTATTTCTTTCTTAATCATAGCCTGGAAGTTAGAGTTGTTATTTTGTACTTGTTCCTAATTATTAGACATTTTTGTTTTATTTTGTTTTCATTTTGATTTTTCAAAGTAGATTGAACAATCTACATGTTGGGAAAACTAGTTTTTTTGGAGATGTATTATCTGTAGAATGCATTAACACAATGTATGGAACAACTAGTTTCATATCAAACAGTGCTGTAGATCACATTTCATATTATTTTGTTCAAGATTTTTGTTTAGTTGATACATTTTGGTATTGGCTTGCTGTCCAATTGTCCCTCATGTGCCGCTAGTCATCGTCTATTGAATTTCCACGTGCTAGTACAGGTTTAAGCTGCCCAGAACACTTACCTTTGCCACAAATAAGGGAACAGGCATTTTCTTCTATGTTCATATCTAAGCTAGGTTCAGATCTTCATCATAGAGCCACCTTAACAATAGTGAGCCCTTTTGCTCTTGGATGAATTAACCCAAGTTCATGTACTTCAAAAAAGAAGGTATGGCCAGTCATAAGGGAATTTATTTGTTTTCTAGGATATATGCTTGTTCATGGCTATCATGAAATTCTGTGGCTCATGGCATTTAAAAAAAATAATGGCAATCCCAATATATGGGTTGTGTGATATCTTTGGGGGAAAGAAAATAATTCGTATAAATTTACTATTAATAAATCTCTCAGCATAATTAAAATGTAAATATGGTTAGTAATACTTCATTTAGCTCTTGGTATGACTCAGCCAAATAATGAAGTAATATGCAGTCTCTTTGTTAAAGACCATTGAGTATATTCCTGGAATTCACAAATTATCCAAGATTTTACTAGAAAGGGAAGGGCAATATCATACCAGATTAAGAAGTACAATTATGCAAAAAAAAAAAAAAAAGGAGTAGGATTGTGGTTTTGGTATGGTAAATTAAAAAGGAAAAATCTAAATTGCATGGCATCTTATATCTCTGTCTTACATGTGCAGAAGTGGTGATAAAATGCTACCCAGACTACACTAGCAATGAAAGGCAAAATTACTTACTGATGTAAATATTATATGCATTATATGCATTTGGGGATAAAATTGAAATCACCAGGAGAATGTTTCTACTCAAAAGATTCAGTTGTGAAGCAAATTCATTCAAAGGAAGTAATGGAATTAGAATATCAGACCCAAATATACTGATTCATTCTTGGTTAAAAGGAAAAGAAACCACAGGTCACAAATTTCCTTTGCATTTGAAGGCAAACTTGTGGGGAAAGAAATGTTTACATAATACTGCGAACATAAAAAGTGTCAGAGTAATTATTATGCTTGATTGCACAAGTAAGGAAGAAGGTTAAAAGCATGATTGCATAGGGGTAACCTGCAAGTGAGATTAATTTTTTTGAGTTAAATCTATATATGTTCTGTAATCGTGGTCATGAAATTGCTTTTAAGCCATTTATTCCAAGAAAAAATGATAATAGAAAAAGTTTTCATGTGATATTCTGCAGTTAGGTACAAAAAAAAATGTGTGGAAAGATTCCATGGAAAGCAGCCATTATCTGTCAAGGTAAAATTGCTTCTCTGTTTAATTCCAAATTTCCTTTAGTCACAGTGTTTGCAAGGATGCCTGCTAGAGGAAATTTAGTTGAATCAAACATAAGACATCTCTGCTTTTGATAGATAACTTACTAAACATAAACTTATATTGATTACCTTGATAACAATAATACATTTTTTTATTCTAAACAGAAAACATTTAGACACGGGCTTAAGTGTATCTTTAAAATTAAAGGAAATAAATGGATGCTGAGTAGGTTTATGCTGTCAGTGTGAAGCTTTTTTTTCCATATGCCCAGTGTCATACTGAGAAATGTCTCCTCTATTGTTTGCTAAATAAAACTTATCGTGAGTAGATAATGAATTTCTATCATTAGCATTTTTTGATTCAGCTAAGAGAAGCATGTTATATCTCCTTTAGTCTGTTAAAGTGTTCAGTTTTATATGGAATCCCCCTTCCATGATAAGCTCTCCCTGATATTGATGGAAATGTATTTAATGCATTGTTTGTATCATTTGTCGTAATATTTAAAAGAAAAATATAGAAGGGAATATGTTCATAATTGAGATTGGCCTACCCTTTGCAGTGGTGTTCTTGTCCGGTTAGGTAAAGGCATCACATGGGTCTCATATAAGTTGGGTAGATTTTCTGCTCTAGACTCTTGGCCTGATATAAGAAAATACCTGTTTCACAGATGATTGTTAGAACTGGCCTATAAAATTGTCGGCGTTTGTGTAGTTTGTGTGGTTTTTTTCCTCTCAGGGCATGTGCAGCAGGTTGAGTAGTGTATCCCAAAATTCATGTCCAACCAGGACCTCAAAAAGGTGTCCTTGTTTGGAAATAGGGTCTTTTGCAGAAGTAATTAATTAAGATAAGGTCATATTGGATAAGTGTGGGTCCTAAATCCGATGTCATTAATGTCCTTATAATGAATATCACTTTGCAAGCATT
Source organism: Ailuropoda melanoleuca (assembly GCF_002007445.2). Classification (NCBI taxonomy): domain Eukaryota; kingdom Metazoa; phylum Chordata; class Mammalia; order Carnivora; family Ursidae; genus Ailuropoda; species Ailuropoda melanoleuca. Next base: position 126,865,622 of record NC_048220.1, on the reverse strand, counting down.
AGTTTTATAAGACTTTTCGATAACCTACTGTATCCCAATTTGTTTTCATAAATGCTAAAATGAAATCGTACAGTATTCATAAAAATAAGTTCATTCACAACAACTTAAAAGTAAGTCTTTGCTTTTGATTAAAATGTTAAGAACATTTATGATTCTTTATGTTGATTAACATTTGAGACATATGGTTTAGACAAATTTAAAACAAACCAAAAAATCTGTATTGATAGATCTGACGTGTTTGGTAGACAAGACCTTATAATATATGGAAGCTATGTAAGAAAATGTTAAAATTGGTTAGTAGTGAAGATTGTGAAACTGGTCAAAAAAGCAAGCTATTCCTAAATAGATTTTTTCCCAAAGATTATCTTATCAGTACTTTAAATTTTAGATATCTCCTATCCAACTTCCTGAAACTATGGAGTGCTCTAAGAACATTTTTTTAAGAAAGTAAAATGGATTAAAATTAGATTTTTCTTGTATTGAATGGTGACATCTTTCCTTGTGACTTGAATTGTCACAGTCTTAAAATGAGCCAGAAATCTTTAAACATGATGTGGACAAACGCGCAGTTAATTTCATTAATAGGTTTTGATTTACAAAGTTTAATCTAGAGCTAAAACAATGAAAGATACCAACTGAAACTTATAATTTTCTTCTAGTTTTTTTCAAATATATTCTAAGAAATCTTAATAGTTGGTTCAGTGGAAAACCTCATGTAAAGTCTTATTGTGCAAAGTTTTCCTTAACTCAAATTTTAGCCTTATCTTAGATCACATAGATGATTTTCTGTTAAAAGTTAGATTGGGAAAATCAGTAAACCACCAAGCAGTCATTAAATTGAAACCTATCTATCTTTCATTTTATTTTGATGTATTAAAGTGACATTTCTTTGAGCAATTTCTTTTCTTTCAGCAATTTTAGTTAATATTTCCCCCTTGACTACTTTTAGTTTTGGTGTTTGAAACTTTATCATTGTTAGCTTGCAATTCTTCTTTCTGCCTTTCTTTCAACTAAGTTTTAGAATCATTTTGGACTAATATTCCAAATAATGCTTAGAGAAAAAAAACCACAACACTACAGTACAACAAAACAAAAATATATCTCAATAAAGATTTCTATGTTCTAGCAATACTATTCATCTTTTCAAAACAACATTCTTCAGAGAGCTCATTCTCTTGAGGGAGCAATTCTAAAGAATTTCTGCAACCCACAAGCTAAGTTCCAATATTTTATTTTATAGCAAGAAATAAGGTTACAAAAATTCCAAATCAACTTGTATCAGCAAGTAAACTACTGTGATGTGCAAAACACGGCAGGCAGACTTTCTCATCTAAAACTTTTTGTGTAGTAATAAAGTAAATCCAGATCCTGAGTATTTTTATCTAAGTACAGAACCAATTGTCACATTTTGAGGTTGTAAGAATCTTTTGCCTCTTTATTAAGTAAATATTACTTTTATTTTTTATTTTTTTATTTTTTTATTTTTATTTATTTATGTTTTTGATGTAAAGTTCGATGATTCATCAGTTGCATATAACACCCAGTGCACCATGCAATACGTGCCCTCCTTACTACCCATCACCAGCCTATCCCATTCCTCCACTCCCCTCCCCTCTGAAGCCCTCAGTTTGTTTCTCAGAGTCTAGTCTCTCATGCTTCATTCCCCCTTCTGATTCCCCCCCCTTTCTTTATCCCTTTCTTCTCCTACCGATCTTCCTAGTTCTTAAAGGAACAAGCTCAGCATTCTTTGTTTTATACTTTTTTAATAATTTTAAATGTGAGGTATTTGTTCCAAAGTTAGTATTTTCAACTATATATGGATACATTTGGAGGTTTATTATTATAGTGGGAAGAGATCTTAGAGATCATATAATTTATATCCTAAACATACATTACACTTGAATATGAACACATACATTAATCAAGAAAAATGCAGTTGTCTAAAGTGTCACAGGTATCTTTGGCTGTACATTGTTGTCTCTCTATTGCTGTACTCATTCACCCCTCACACTCTTGCCCTCTCATCCTCTATATATAATCCAATATATATTATAATAAATTTGTTAGGAATTCATAATTAAACAAGACAGTCCTGTATTCTCCAACCTAGTGGAAAGGAAAAATATTAATGTTAAAAAATAAGTAATCTATAGCAAAATAATAAGTAAAATTTAAAAAAATTAAAACATGGTGATGCTTAGGGAGGGAGAGAGTTGAGGAGCTTTAAAGAAATGTTCAGGAAGGATTTTCTGAATGCTGAGACATGAATGGTGACAGGTGATGACCATGTAAAGTGTGGGGTTAAAGAGAATGAGTGGAGCCAGGAAACTAAGGTGAGAACTGGTTTTCCTTAGTCAGGGGCCACGAAGGAACTAGTGTGGTGTATTCAGAATGAGGAAAGCAGATAGTGTTAAAAGGTAGATTTTGCATTGTAATGGGTGTTCTGGATGTTCTGAGGCAGAAAGAATGAGTTGGTATCAACTTTTTTGCCTTATGAAAAAATGGACCATATCAGATCAAGAACAGTATCAAGGTACAATTGAACATATTCGTGATCAGGTAGGCTTTGACTGGAGTGACAGTTGTGGATATGAAGAGAAATGATCCAAGTCAGGCCAAATTTTGAAAGTGTAAAAGAAAGAACTTTCTGGGGCGCCTGGGTGGCACAGCGGTTAAGCATCTGCCTTCAGCTCAGGGCGTGATCTCAGAGTTACGGGATCGAGCCCCACATCAGGCTCCTCTGCTATGAGCCTGCTTCTTCTCCCCCTACTCCCCCTGCTTGTGTTCCCTCTCTCACTGGCTGTCTCTCTCTCTCTGTCGAATAAATAAATAAAATCTTAAAAAAAAAAAAAAAAAAAGAAAGAACTTTCTGTAAGCTTAAATACGTCAAGTTAGAAAACACAGAGCCACAAATTCAACCCACTTCCTAGATACCTGGGTAGCATCACCTCCCTCAGGAACTATAAACTGCTATGAAGATAGAGCAACTCCACTAGCTGGTTTATCCAGTGTTTAGGTCTTGAGCAGCTGGCCCCCAAGCCCAGAATGCCCCAATCCTATTTGGCAGGTCATTAGAATGCTAACAAGATCCACCATATATTTCGAAAAATGTAGAGTAGCAATGGGATAGAAGGGCTTTAATGAAGAACAGTCTGCATCATGCCTATGTGGTAAGACCCTCCTTTCTGCTTCTATCTCATTATTCCGCTGGAGATAAGATAAAGGAATGAAATGAAAATGTTTTCTACCTTGATGACTGTCCAAAGGGGTGGATTACCTGACATGCGGACACTAGGAAAATTGTGATCTTTGTAGGAAGGGTTCTATAATGAATTTTACTTTTTAAAAATTATTTTAAAGTTCAAAATAACCATATAGATTGTCTAGTCAACTCACTCATGATGAAAGTGAGAAATATGACTCAGAAACATGAAATGACAACTTGTCCAAGGTTGTGTGACAAGTTATGGCTGCAGCTGAGACTAGGATACAGAATAGCCCTCAGTTCCGTTTCTTTTCACTGACAGCACGATGCATTTTAGTTTACCACTTATCTGCCAAGAAAATATATTAGTTAATAAGTGCTTAGAAGCTAACTTCCTGGAAAACATCATGGTATGCCTTTCTTGTGTACACTTATGTTTAATTCAAATCGCAAACTGCCCTTGGAATGTAAATGAGTGTGTTCTTCTCAGGTTAAGTGGTAACATTGTGACAAAGAATAATTTAAAATGTAAGCAGTTTTATTAGTTATTATGCATAGTATAGAACAGAGATACCACCTTGTGGGTATTAACATTTTATCTTTTTTCTAAGTGGAAAAATGCTTTGGTATTCTAGGGATCATATAGCAGAATGAAACATACCTAGAGTTTGGAGTCAATTAATTATACCTTGGCTCAGACTCATCTTGGCTATGAAAACTCACACATGCATTCCACTCCATTGAGCCACAGTTTCCTTTTTGTGAATTATGAATAGGATAAAAGAGTGTTATTATAAAAATTAAACAAGATAGCCCCTAAAAGACTATCTAGAGCATAATATGCATTCATTAAATGTTAGATTTAACCAATTTTAGAATATAAGGTGGCATGCATTTTAATTCAAAAACAGTTGCTCCTTGAAGGAACCTTAAAATGCTCCCTATATCTTTCTAGGCATAACTACTCCTATAGCCTCTCTTACTTACAGATATCATTACATACCTTTTCAGAAATGTGATTATTCACATTTGAATCACTGGGAGGAACTATAAAAAAATGTAAGAGATGCTAGAGAATACTTTTAATGATTGTTCAGCAGAAGTTTTCCTTGGGGTAAATTTAATCATTAAAACTTCCCGGGTATTTTATTATCATCTCATGCAATTCCCTGAATAACTGTATCCCTTGTTAATCCACTAATTTATTCTGTGGCTGGTCCTACTGACTAATGTCCCCAGATGTCTTTTAACTGAGTAGAAATACTTTCAACTTTAGAGTTTCTTTTGACCTTTCAATGTTTCTATTTTCCCCCCAGTGTTGATTATTAATATTGGGAGGGTATTTATTATGCAGAAAGCATTTTTATCTGAGTGAACCACCGGATAAAAATTAGTGTGGAAGTAGCAGTTTCCCCTATCAAACCAATACTGAGTGTGTGGTTCCGTGAAGGGGTAGTAGTTCTGGACAAATCTAGAATAATTATTTTAGTAACTGGGAGATCTAACTACGAATACAGGGCTTTCAGTTTAATGTCTCCCAAATTCTTATAGAGTTGGCATGTGTAGTACTCAGGATTAAATATTGATAAATAGGAATATCTGACAGAAGTGTTTTATTTTCCAAAATACAAAGCCACTTACTTCACACTGTATAATAATACAATGAGAATGCATATGTCATAATAGCGTATATATGTGAATAATATAAATTTAGTGAGTACATGGAACTTATTTTATTCATCTCACAAATATTTAAGGACAGCTTTCACCTGTCATTTTCTTTCTAGACAGTGGGAATATAATGAAAGAAAGAAGAAAAAATATAGTTGCTGGCCAAATCTAGCATAGAATCTACTGAGGGGCAGATATTAATCAAAGAATCACACAAATACATATAAAATTAAAAGTTGTTTGTAAAGTGCTAAATAGACAAGCCCTTGGTGTTATGAACTGCATTATGAAGATGATCTATAGTTAGGTCAGCAAAAGATCATCTAATGAAATAGTGGAGCTAAAATTGAAGACAGAATAGAAATTAACATGGCAAATAGAAGAATGAATGGGAGAGTCCTGGGCTGAGAGAAGAGAGTTTATGCAAAAGTCCTGTGCAAGAGCGAACATGAAGTACACAAGAGAATAAAATGAGGTGGTGTATCTGGGGCACCAAGATCAAGATGGAGATATGTTTAGATGAGATTAGACAGGTAGGTAGGATCAGAATATCTAGCCTTATTTTCTATTTTAATATGTTTTGTTTTTCATCAAAGACAAAGAATACTAATATTTTAAGCAGAGGGCAATATAATCAGATCTGAATTTTGATGAGTGGACTCTACTTGATGAAGGAAATAGCTTAGTTAGGCCAATCCTTGTATATATTGGGATTGACTGAAGTATCTCACTATGTAAGTACAGTATTTCACACCAAGGATTATGATAACTGGAAATTGCCAGATAGAAGAGGGAAAAAAGCTAATAGATTCAATGGATATTTAAGTAAAAAAAATTACCAAAAAATGTTGATAGCCTAGGTAAGGGTAGAAGAGACAGGGAAGTGTTGAATTTGGTTTCTACATTCTGAAGTTCAAGTATTTATGATGATGCCATGTATGAAGATAGGGGGTCCTACCAGAGTGCAAAATCATGAAAGGGGTGTTCATGAGTTTTATTTCAAACTTGTTAGTTTTAAGGTGAATTGAGACTTCAAAGGAAGGTGTCATAGAGAAATAGAGATACGTAGGCATAAAGTTCAAATAACAGAATCAGGCTAGAAGTGTTATAGCAAAATAAATCAGATAAAAATATCAGATAAAAGTGACAACTGAATTCACTAACATAATGTTTATTGTAAAAAAAACTGACCTAAGGAGAAATAAGATTTGAAATAACACAAAAAGGTTAAGAAAAAAAGTGGGGCATTAGGCAGAGGTAGTGACATAGAAAAGAGGGTGAACTCGAAGAAGCCAAGAAAGGTGGTTTCAAGGAGAGAGTGGCTAGCAGTACGAGCTGCTGTAGGATTCAGTGTTCCATAAGTCACTATCGATCTTAGCGAAATACATTTTGTAGGAGTAAGAGGAGGCAGTCCCAATTATAGTAAGGTAATTAGTGAGTTATGAAAAATAGGTACAGCAACTTTCAGCAACTCTTTGAAGAAGTTGGCTACATAGGTGAGTATATGTGATTGCTGCCTAAGATATGGAATGGTTAAAATTACATTTGCATTGTTTTTATCCCTATGGAAAATGAAAAACAAATCTTGATCATCTAATGAAATATAATAAAGAGAAGAAAAAATACATTAATTTGGTTTGAGAAATAGTTGCTAGAAAAAAAAACAGCAAAGCGCAGCTTTGGAATAAAAATGGGAGCATTGATGTTACATGAAAAAAAAAAATTTGCTCAACAAGAGAGTTCTAGGAAATGGAGTTAAACAGGGAGAGCTCTTTCAGTAAAATAGTGAACATGGAAATGACTGGATTTCAGTAGGAAGATGATAAGGAATAGACGTGGGATTTTTTTTTTCTTTGCTATCCAAGGCACTTCAGCAATTTTACAAGTTAGTGAGTCATATTCAACCTGAAAAAGGGGAGAGGAGAGAACTTGAAGTCCCTGCCACATAGCCAGGTTACTTTGTATGTTTCCTAATGTCAGCAAGGGAAGCACTTCCAGGTCATTTTCCCCATAAATATTTGAAGACAATTCAGTTGATTCACTCTCCTTTTTCAAGCCCAACTTATCTCCTCCTGGAAGAGAAAAGGTTTTACTCATCTTATGGGTAGTATTTTAAATTGTAATAAACAAGTCTCACTTTTGAAAGAAACACAATTTTAATCTTTAAAGTTGTAGACTCTTCCAGATTCTCTGGAAGGCAAAGGTTCAGAAGTATGAGTCTATTACTTCTTATTTGATATAGAATAAAACTTTAAAAGCATCACAATGTAATTTCAGTCCATGAAGTAACTCTGTTTTTTCTTTAATTTTCCATTTTTCTTCTTCTCATTCTTCATATTTTTTGTATTCTAAATTTTCCTAATCTTATTTCCTCTTTCCTCTAACCTGCTTTATAAAGTGATCTTGTAATTTACATAATATTGGTAACGGAACTATTTTTATTAGTTACTGATTATTATCAAAACTAATTACTATTGTAAAAGTAATGAATGATTAAGATGAGTTAAAAAATCAGGTACTATACAAGATTATGAGTTGAATTTTAAAAAGACTGCTTCTCTTGAAACTGCCCTAAAGTGATGAGATATAACAAGGTGCTCATTTTACTACTTATGTTCCAGGAAAGTACACATGCACATGCACATACATACATATATTTGTACATAAGTATATAAGTAATTTTTACATTAAGTGTTTAGTTTACAGGCTTACAATTCACAAACAGTACTGTAATGGATATTTTATTGAATGTTTTACTAAAGTATTACAGATTTTCTCTTATGTTTTATCCTAATAACTTTTCTTGCTTTTAAGACTGCTCTGCCTTAAATTAACATAGCTACTCCTACTTTCCTTTTTTTATCAAGAGCATGGTATATCTTTCTTCATGTATTTACTTTTGATCTATATGTGTCTTTATGTTTAAAGTAGCTTTCTTGTAGATAACATAGAATTGGGTCTTATTTTTTAGTTAACTTTGACAATCACTTTTAATTGCTATATTTAGACCCTGACACTAAAAGTGATTATTGATAGAGTTGGATTAATAACCATTTGGCTACTTTTTCTACTTGTTGCCATATTCTTTCTTCCTGGTTTTGTTGTTCACTTTTTTCTATCTTTTGTGCTTTAAACTGAGCATTTTTATATGATTCGTTATTCTTTCCTTTTTTGCAATATCAGTCACACATTTTTAAAATTTTTTTGTAGTGGTTCCCATAGAATTTGCAATATGCACTTACAGCTAATCCAGGTACACTTGAAAACAACACTAGACCACTTCACAAGTAGTATGAGTACCTTATAATAACAAAAAATTCTAATTCCTTCCTCCCACCCCTTGTATTACTGCTGTGATTCATTTCATTTATAAGTAAGCATATTTATATATGCATATATATATGTACACACATATATTCAGATATTTTGTTGGTATTTTTATTTTTAATAATTTAAAATACCATACACATGCTTGAAAATCTCAAATATATATCCTCAACCCAGACTTCTCTTGAGAACTAGACGTTGTTATTATTATTTTGAAGAAACTGTAATCTGTTAGATCAGTTCAGAATAAGAAAATTAAGTTTTTATTTTACCTTTACTTCTTTTTTGATGCTCTTTCTTTATGTAGATCTTAGTTTCTAACTATTATTTTCCTTCTAAGAACTTCTAACATTTTTTGTAAGGCAGGTCTACTGGCAAAATTTCTCTGTTTTTGTTTGTGTAATAGAGTCTTTATTTTTCTTTTCACTTTCGAAGGACAGTTTTACAAATTCCATTATTCTAAGTTGGAGTTCTTTTTCTTTCAACACATTAAACATTTCACTCCACTCTCTTTTTGTGTGTGTGTGGTTTTGGGGAAAAGAAGATACAGTTTTTTGTTCCTCTGTAAGTAAGTTGTTTTTTTTCCCCCTCTAGTTTCCTTAAGGATTTTTTTTTTTTTTAAGATTTATTTATTTATTTGACAGACAGAGAGAGAGCCAGCAAGAGAGGGAACACAAACAGGGGGAGTGAGAGAGGAAGAAGCAGGCTACCAGCCGAGGAGCCTGATGTGGGGCTCGAACCCAGAATGCCGGGACCATGCCCTGAATCAAAGGCAGACGTTTAACGACTGTGCCACCCAGGCACCCCTAAGGATATTTTTTTTATCTTTGATTTTTTTGTGAAAATAATATACATAGGTGTTGGTTTTTTCCTTTGTGTTTGGGTTTATCCTGTTTTGTGTTTTCTGAGCTTCGTGGATCTGTGGTTTGGTGTCTGACATTAATTTGGAGACATTCTCAGTCGCTGTTATGTTTTTGTGTTTTTTCCCCCCCCCAAAATATTTCTTCTCTTCCTTTCTCTTTTTTTCTGTTTCTGGTATTCCTATTATACGTATGTTATATTTGTTGTTGTCCCACAGTCCTTGGATACTCTGTTCTGTTTTTAGTTTTCATTCTGTTCTCTTTGCCTTTTGGTTTTTAAGGATTCTATTGATGTGTTCTCCAGGTCAGAGGTTCTTTCCACAGGAATGTTCAGTCTACTAAAACAACTATCTAAGGTGTTCTTTATTTCTGTTATAATATTTTTTATCTCTAGCATTTCTTTGTAGTTCTTTTTTGGGGGGATTTCTACCTCTCTGCTTATATTGTCCATCAATTCTTTCAGTGCTGTCAATTTATAACCCTTAGCACGTAAATTGTAGCTGTTTTAAATAGCCAATCTAATAATCTAGCATCCTTGCCATGTTTGGTTCTGATTTTTGCTCCGTTTGTTCAAATTATATTTTTCACCTCTTAGTAATATTTATCATTTTTCTTGATAACCAAACATTATGTACCGTGTAAAATGAACTGCTGTAAAGAAGCCTTTGGGAATATTGTGGTGAAGCATGTTGAGAGGGTAAGCATTCTATAGTCCTATGATTAGGTCTCACATTTTTAGTGAGCTTATGCCTCTAGACTGTGAACCTCACAAGTGTTTTTAATTTTTCTTCCCCCTTAAGTTAGACAGTTTGGCTGGTATGGGTTGAAGTTGGGTAGTCCCCTTTTACGTGGAAGGCTAGGGGTGACTGGGTTGATTATTTCCTTTCTCCCAAGGTAAATTAGATTCTGGTAACACCCCAGCAGGTTAGACTTCTGTTTAACTAGTTTCCCTTGAGAGCAGGTTTGTGTAACAAGAACAGAGTGCTCTGGCATACTTCAAAATGGTTAGTAATCAAGAGGGGACATTTCTCAGATATTTTCTCTGGGAGTCTGGTTGAGCTCATGGAAATTAATCTCAGATAAGTATGTGGCTACCTATGATTAGCCCCTGGAGTTTTTAACTTTCAGATTTGTCCACCCTGAGTCTTCAGCAAGTCATTAATTACAGTTCACGTTTTCCTACTCTGTCACTGCTAAACATGAGTTTATATCATTGTCTGCAGCTCTAAGATTTTTTTTTTTTAATTTATTTGACAGAGATAGAGACAGCCAGTGAGAGAGGGAACACAAGCAGGGGGAGTGGGAGAGAAGAAGCAGGCTCATAGCAGAAGAGCCTGATGTGGGGCTCGATCCCAGAACGCCGGGATCACACCCTGAGCCGAAGGCAGATGCTTAACCGCTGTGCCACCCAGGCGCCCCTGCAGCTCTAATGCATTACCCACCAACTGGATCACTCTAGCATCTCCCCTTGCTTATCTGTAAATTCCCACCGTAACAGACAGAAACCTAGCTCCTAATCATTTACTGGCCATTTAATTGTTCAATTTCAGCATACGTGTATAGCAGCATCAGAAATGTTAACCCATATACTCCATGGGAAGCAACTTTTTCAACTAGAGTGTCATATTGATGGGCGGTTTCTTTTGTCTTTAGTCCTAAAGACTCCATTAATTTAATAAGTTATTTACATCAGCCTCTTTTTTTTTTCATACGTTTGTCGTACAGGTAGATTGGCTTATCAGAGTCTGTTTTTCCTCATATCTTTCAATTTCCTAAATGATTTTTTAAAGAAAATTCATGTACATTAAGGTTCCCTCTTTGTGCTGTGTTTGACACATCCGCAATGTCATTTATGCACCATTACCTAGTAGTTCACCACTGTCAAGATCCTTTAAGCTTCATCTATTGAGACCTTTTTTTTTTTTTTAAAGATTTATTTATTTATTTGACAGAGAGAGAGAGACAGCCAGCAAGAGAGGGAACACAAGCAGGGGGAGTGGGAGAGGAAGAAGCAGGTTCCCAGTGGACGAGCCTGATGTGGGGCTCGATCCCAGGACCCTGGGATCACGCCCTGAGCCAAAGGCAGATGCTTAATGACTGAGCCATACAGGCACCCCCGAGACCTTCTTTTTTAACCCCCAAACCACTGCCAACCACAGAACGTTTTACTCTAACTTTGGCTTTTCCAGATGACATTTAATTTGCAACATACAACCTTTTAAAATTAGCTTATTTTATTTAGAGGAAGACAGTTAAAATTTGTCCCTGGCTTGACAGCTTATTTCTTTTTATCACTGAAAGTATCCTACTACATAGATATGCTCTATTTTATTTATCCATCAGCATATTGAAGGACATCTTGGTTTGGTTGAATGAATCTGCTAGAAACATTTGTGTGCAATGTTTTTGCTCCTTCTAAAGTGGCTGTAAATTTTGCAGTTCTTCATTCTCACAGCAGTGAAAGAGTGTTTATGGCATTCGTTTTCCTTGCCAGCATTTGGTGATGTCAGATTTATTGGTTTTTCTTTTTATTTTTTTATTTTATTATTTTTTTTTTAAACTTTTTTTTTAAAGATTTTTATCCATTTATTTGACAGAGATAGAGACAGGTAACGAGAGAGGGAACACAAGCAGGGGGACTGGGAGAGGAAGAAGCAGGCTCATAGCGGAGGAGCCTGATGTGGGGCTCGATCCCATAACGCCGGGATCACGCCCTGAGCGTGAAGGCAGACGCTTAACCGCTGTGCCACCCAGGCACCCCTTATTATTATTTTTTAAAGATTTTATTTATTTATTCGACAGAGATAGAGACAGCCAGCGAGAGAGGGAACACAAGCAGGGGGAGTGGGAGAGGAAGAAGCAGGCTCACAGTGGAAGAGCCTGATGTGGGGCTCGATCCCAGAACGCCGGGATCACGCCCTGAGCCGAAGGCAGATGCCCAACCACTGTGCCACCCAGGCGCCCCTGGTTTTTCTTTTTAGTATTACAGATATTCTAATAGATATGTAGCAGCATCACATTGTTTTATTTTGCAATTTACTAATGATAAATTATTTTGAATATGTTTTTATCTGTATATTTTTGGTGATGTGTCTGTTCAGATCTTTTGCTCATTTTTTTTAAAAATTGGGCTGTTTTCTTTTCTTTTTTTTTTTTTTTAAGATTTTATTTATTTATTCGACAGAGATAGAGACAGCCAGCGAGAGAGGGAACACAGCAGGGGGAGTGGGAGAGGAAGAAGCAGGCTCATAGCAGAGGAGCCTGATGTGGGGCTCGATCCCAGAACGCCGGGATCACGCCCTGAGCTGAAGGCAGACGCTTAACCGCTGTGCCACCCAGGCGCCCCGGGCTGTTTTATTTTCTTACTGTGATTTTAAAAGTCCTTATATGTTTTGGATACAAGTCACTTATCAGATACCTTTTTTTTCCAAAAATTCTCCTATCTGTGGTTTCCTTTTTATTCTCTTAATAGTGTTTTTCACAGAGTAAAAGAGTCTAGCTTTTCATTTCTTGTTTTTTAAATAAATCATGATTTTGATGTTGTATCTAAGAACTCATTGCCAAACCTAAGAGCAACTAGGTTTTCTCCTATGTTTTGTTCTAGAAGTTTGGTTAATTTTGAATTTTACATTTAGGTCTCTGAACCATTTTGAGTTAATTTTTGTGAGGTTTGTAAATTTTCTGTCAAGGTTTTGTATTTGCATGTCTAATTTTTCCAGCACAATTTGATGAATAGGCTATTTTTTCTCCATTGAATTGCGTTTCTACCTTAGCCAAAAATTGGTAGACTATATTTGTTTGAATTTATTTCTAGGTTCTCAGTTATTTTCCATTCATCTAGCTGTCTTTTTTGTTTTGTTTTGTTTTGTTTTGCTTACAATACAGTGTCTTCACTACTGTTGTTTTTTAGTAAATCTTGAGATCAGATGGTGTCAGTCCTCCAATTTTTTTTTCATTGATAAGGTGGCTATGTTGTGTCTTTTGCTTTTCCATATAAACTTTCTATCATGTTTATAAATACATTTCCATCATGAACCTCAAAACACTTTAAGACTCTATTTACTACCTAGTTCCAGATTACTTCAAAATTTTTAAGTATTTGTTCCAGCAACACCTCACTCTCATTACTGGAATTGCATTAATACTCTAGATCTGCCATTAACAAAACACCACAATCTGAGTGATGTTAAACAGAAATTTATTTATTCTTTCATAGTTTAAGAAGCTATAAGTCTAAAATAAAAGTTGTCCGAAGGGCCATTCTCTCTCTGAAGGTTGTACAGGAGTATTCTTCCCTACCTTTTTGCATCTTCCTGTTGTTACCAGAAACCATCTGGCATTCCTTGACTCAGATGCATCACTCCAATAGCTGCCTCCTCTGGCACATGGCATCATCTCCATGTGTGTCTGTGTTCAGATTTTCCTCTTCTTATAAAGATACCAGTCATTGGACTAGGGCCCGCCCACTGTAATTCAATATGACCGCATATTAGCGTGATTACACCTGTAGACTCTGTTTACAAATGAGGTCAGACTCAGGTACCAGAGTTAGAAATTCAGCATATCTTTTTGGGGATACAGTTCAACTTATGAGATTGTGTAATAGGAACTGATGTAAACAATCTTTCATGTGAGATTTTTTTTTTTTAAAGATTTTATTTATTTGACAGAGAGAGAGGCAGCCAGCGAGAGAAGGAACACAAGCAGGGGGAGTGGGAGAGGAAGAAGCAGGCTCCCAGCGGAGGAGGAGCTTGATGTGGGACTCCATCCCAGGACTCTGGGATCACGCCCAGGGCCGAGGCGCCCCTCATGTGAGATTATGTCAATATGGTTAACATTGGGCTGTTTTTAAGATTTACTGCAGATTTAAGTAGAAGGGACATTATAATTCTCAGGTATCTTGTTTTCCCTAAGCCCACCTTTTTTCCTCTCCATTTAAAGGGTATTTTTTTTTTATTTTTTAATTTAAATTCAGTTAACATATAGTGTAATATCAGTTTCAGGTGTACAACATATATATAAGTCCTCCTCTTAAATAGAGGCTCAGCCTTGTGGCTCTTTGGGCTGAATCCTCTGTTAGTATACGTGAACCCTGGGAGCAGTGGTAAGGAGTAGCACAGAGAAACCTGTCTATAATAATTATGATTAAGTTACAGGCTTTTAATGAGTCTGTGTTTCTGAACTGCAACCTTTACAAGTGTTTCTTCATTTTCTTCCTTCCCATAGGTGAGAAAAGAAGGGTAGAAGGAGCTGGAGTCAAGGAAATGCCCTTCCACCACATGAAATAAGGTTCTTGAAAGGTCTTTCTTACTGGAAGTAGGAATTTGTTAAGGTGAACATACTCAGCATATTTCAAAATGGTCACTTTCCTCTCTTCCCGCCAGAGGTATGAGGTGAGTTTTCTTTCTTTTTTTTTTTTAAATATCTTTATTTTTTAGAAACTAGTGGAGTTCTTAGAAGTAAACCCCACAAAAATATGGGGTTCTCCTAAGACCGAAAACTCCCATGAGGTTTACATTCTCACTCTGTTTCACACACGTCTTCCAGCAATTTGTCAAAATTACCGTTAATGTGTTCCTACCAGTTTATGGCTCCAGCAACTTCTGCTGCAGGTAAGCTTTTTCTGTGATTTTTCTGTATTTGCCAGGCTCTCCAGATTTCAGAGTGTCAGTTTGGTCTGTGATCTCTTTTCTCTGACAGGTCCAAGAAAATTTATTGATTCTTAGTTTTAGAATTTTTCTTGTTGTAAGGATGAGATTGAAAACTTCCAAGCTTTTTCATGTCAGGGTTGAAGCTAGAATCCTGTTGCTTTCAATTTTTGAAGGTAGTTTCGTCATTTATAAGATTCTTGTTTGACTGGTTCTTTAAGAGCTGTGATTATGTCTTTGCACTGCTTTCTGAATGCCATTGTTTCCACTGAGCAGTCACGTATTTGGATTTCTTTTGTATATTATAAGTAACTTCACTCTGGCTCTTTTCAAAATTTTGTCACCTTTGGCTCTCAGCATTTTTACTATTAATGTATCTGGGTGATATATTGACTTAAGATTTTTCTGCTTCTCCACTGTTACACTGATTGAGTTTTAAATATTATTCTACATAGACATTTCTGGTGTGAAAATAACTTAGCTTTGGTTTATCTTTTTACATATTGTTGGATTTGATTTTCACATACTTTTTACATTTGTGCATCTATGTTCAGGAAATCACATTCCCTTCCTGTATTGACCTCATTAGGATTTTGTACTGAGGTTGGTTACTCTGGCCTCATAAAAATATTGGGAAGTGTTTTCGCTATTCCTATTAAGAATTAATGTAAATTTGTTATTCATTAAATGTTTCAAATATTTTGCCAACAAAGCTATAAATTTGTGTTATTTTGGGGATGAAATGATTATTAACAATAGATTAATTTACTTACTATGAATCAGACTGAATCTAAAACCTTATTCATTCAATCTTATTAAGTCGTGTTTTTGATGAATTTTTTACTCAAATCCAATTTTATATGTGTTGGGGTAAAGCTGTTC
The DNA here is from genome assembly GCF_002007445.2 of Ailuropoda melanoleuca. Lineage (NCBI taxonomy): Eukaryota > Metazoa > Chordata > Mammalia > Carnivora > Ursidae > Ailuropoda > Ailuropoda melanoleuca. The sequence continues at coordinate 126,850,029 of NC_048220.1, read as the reverse complement.
TTAAATCAAGTTATTTTCTTTTTAATGCCTCTGTGTTCTCTAGATATAACATTTTATCCTTCTATGTGATGTGGTATTTTCTTCCTTATTTCTTTATTAATCTTACTATGGTATTATCATTAAAATTTTTTTCCTTTGTTGATTTTCTCCATTGTAATGATACCAGTACATTAATTTTCTCTTACCTTTATTATTTAGTTCCTGATAGTTTCTTTTAGTTTGATTTGGTTTTCCCCTAAATTCTTGATATGAAGAAAATATCACATAATTTCTGACATCAATTTTCTTATACAGAGATTTAACTATAAAGAGTTTTTACGCTCAGATACAGGTTTTGAAATCTTCTACTCTATTACCATTGTCTTTTTTTCTTATTATTTTGACAGAGAGAGAGGCAGCCAGCCTCAACATTTTCTTGATTCTATATTATTTAGAATTCTATGTTTTTAGTTACAAGTGCTGTGGAGGGGGGTATTTTCAGACTTGGCTTTTTCTGAAGTAATGGCTAGAACTCCACAGGTCACAGAACCAGTGGGAGTGTTTTGTCTGCTGCTATTTCTATCTCAATTATGCAGTTCAGTGAGGGAAATAACAAACAGCTATCTGTATAAAATCACATTGTTTTGCACTTGAGCTGTAATTTCATTATTTCTCCTAGCCTAATTACAGCTAGATTCCATTCAGGTGCCACTGCTTCCACATATATTCATGTTCCATGTTGTCCTTCATGAGAAAATATCCATAATTGCAATACTGTTGTAGTCGAAAGGTTTCATTACCCCACATACTAGCATCAGTAGGGTCCTTATCACCACTTTAAGAAGGTAGAGGTCATATTCTAAAGTCCCATTCTGAAGATCTTTCTAGGGCCACACCTGGAACCAATTGCATTAGTTTTGGTTTCTCCAAGAAAGTAGAGTTTGATGTAAGACTTGAGTGCATATATTTTAGTGTGAAAAATTATCTGAGGAAGAAGACACTTGGGGAAGAGTAAAACAGAGAAGGAAAAGTAATATAAAGTTATTATTGATGTCATTGCTTCTGTAATTAATTGGGGCATGATTCTGCTGAGATAATTTGAAGAGTTTTATGAGAACACTTAAAAAGTATTAACATTTCAGGCAGAGAGAAGCATATCTCTGTTGGTTCATTTTCGTCCTTGGTCAAGGATCCTAGCAGGGAGTACAATTTCCACATGATGTTGGGTTTTTAAACATTCGAGGACCCAGTGTGTAGCTGTAAGATTCAGACACCACAATGTTACAGAAGGTGTGGGATAGAAATATAGAATGACATGGTGGCATTGAAGCAGGGTGCTGCCAATGCTTAACTACAATGTTGGTTACCATAGAATGGTTAAGCTCAAATAGGTTAAGAGAATTTGAGGTGATATACAAGATGGTTCTGATCCAGTAGTGTATTCTAACTCTTAAAGTTGTGAATCTCAAAAGAATGTTTCAAAATTATAAAAAAGTGGTAAGAATGGTATTTAGATAAATTCTCTTCTCTAGTTTATATTTAATATTTATTACATTTTCTAGAAAGAAATACTAAAATGTAATGGTTATGATCACTGTAACTAGGCTTTTGTGTCATTATAACTAGGCTATAGTTTCTAGATTTTCAAGCAAACACAAATCTGTGTTTGGTAGTATAATGTGTTAAGGTAATTTGTAGATGTAATTAAACCATATTTAGCTCACTTTAGGGGGAGCTCATCCTTGATAATGTGCACCTGATTCGAGCTGTTGAAAGGCCTTATTAGCAGAGCTGAGACTTCTCTGAAGAAGAATAAATTCTTCCTCTTGATAGCATCTTTAGTTTACACCTGAGAATTCTTGCTAGCCTTTCCATATGCTTTGCCCTGGGGATTTCGGACTTGTGTAGCTAGACCACACAATTGTTTTAGGTATTTATAGTATTTCTCTTAATGTATATCTCCTGCTGGTTCTCTTTCTCTGATTGAACACTTTTCTGCTACTGATTTTTTTAAAAGTGGTTCTAGGGAAAAGAATTTTAAGAATATGATTTCTGAATTGGTTCTGTCTCTTCTAAAATTTGTTCTGTATTCAGATTAGATATAAAACCATTAAAGACTATTTTCAGGAGTAAAGAGAGCACTGGTATTTCATGACATGATATGGAAATGTCCATGAGAAAAATATTTTCATTGTATATTCTTAGTAAAATATCTATAGTTGTCGAGGTTCTGTTGACTAAGAGTATCACACATAGAAAATATTAGTCAAACTAAAGATTATGATGAGATTGGCTAGTTACTCATAACTGAGTTAGAAAAACTAAAGAAAGAAAGAGGCAATCGCATAGCTTCAAATGATCAGTTTAAGTTCCATATACATGACCTGAAATGTTCTATATCTGTGCCCAAATAACCCCAGTGTCCTGGAGCCTCAGGGCCAAGCTTTCTGAAAGTCAAATTCTGTGAGCAGTTAAACTACAACACAAATTGAGTTTCCCACTGTGTGAAATTTCAGTTAAAGTTAGGGCATTTATGGGTGGGGTATAGAAATGGCATCCTGAAACTGGAATGGGAACATATGCATAGATCTTGATGAATCTAGGGACATTGACACCTAGATTCTACCAAGTCGTCTTTGTCTGTAGAAATAGCTCTTCCCCACTGTTTATGGAGTTTGGCACTTCTTTGCCCAAGGAAGTGGTCTCCACTGAGTTAGTTGCTAGTCCTCGTTAGGACCTACCACCATCACCCTTCTTATTTCCAGACCTATAGCACATCCCATAATACCACAAAGGGTAAGAAACAAAGTGCGACCCACAGAAAGCTCTGCTGTACACCAAAAGAATTACATGTTTTTTCCCCCCAATTTATCCTAACAGAAATCTGAGGAATATGTATAGAAAATTGTTATAAGGATGTAGGATCTTGGTAGAAGGAATATAAATTTGAATCAAGACAAACTTATTGATTTGTGCCCACTAAACAGATTCCAGATTCAATATTTTAGCTTAAAGATTTAGAAAAGGCTGTAATAGTTTGTAGGGTTTGCTGAAGCATGGATCCAAAATAAGAAAGTTGAAATACCAGAAATTTCCTAGTAGAGAAAAACATCAAAGCTCAGGGGGAGTTGGAATATTACAGTGGATTTAGCTAGTAAGAATTATTCAGCCGTGCTAGTGAGATCCAGAGGACACACCTTTCGCCAGAACTGTGAGGGAAGCCCCACCATCCTTGAGAGCTCAATGATGTCATCTTTTCTGTATGTCAGGAGTTACAGTGGGAATTGCTGCCCTTGAACTGGAATCCCTAAATTCAGTGGAGTAATTGGATCCTGGAGTGAAAAGGCAAACTGATGGCATTTAATCACCAAAGACGAGGAGGGTGTGGTTACCATAAAGGGCAGTTGAGTCAAAGCAGTTGACTAGTGGATCATAGCATCCCTAGTAAAGAAATAGGACAGTTTATTAAATATTTATGTGATCTGTATAAGCAAAAGAGTTCAGGATTGAATGAACAGAGTTCTAGCTTTAATTACCTAAACAGTCATGGCTCTTACATCAATTCTCAAACTGGAAGCAGTTCACAGGTATAGAACCCTTTGAAGGAAAGGGAATCTGGGTCCACTTGAAAAAAGACCCCGCTAAACTGTCAATTTGTATTGCTAATCTATCTTTCAGGCTTTTCCAGAGGCACTATAGAAAGTTATCAGTTTGTGCATTAGGGAAAGAGAAATAATCATAATACTTTTCTGAAATTACTAGACACTGACTCTGAACTGGTAATAATTCCTGGAAACCAAAACATCAGTTGGAGTCCATCAGTCCCAGTAGGGGTTTTTGGAGGTTAGATGATCAATGGAATTTTACTAAGCCTGTCTTCTAGTGGGCGCAGTGGGACTCTGAATCCATCTGTGTTTATTTTTCTAGTTCTAGAATGTATAATTGGGGGAAAAAAACAACCCTTTTCAGCAACTATCAGAATCTCCACATTGGTTCCCTGACCTGTGGATTGTGGACTATTATGTTACAAAAGACCAAATAGAAGGCCCTAGAACCGCCTCTACTGACAGAAATAGTGAACCAAAGGCAATGTCACATTCGTGGAGTGATTGCAGAGGTTAGCACCACCACTAAGAACTTGAAAGATGCAGGAGTTGGGACTCCGTCCTCATCCCATTCAATTTGCTTGTGAAGAAAATAGATTTGAACAATGACCATAGTCCTAAAAATAATTGGTTGGTGACTCCAATTGCAACTGCTATTTTAGATGAAGTTTTATTGCTTTATCACATCCACAGATATCCTGGTACCACATATGTAGCTATAATCAGTCAAATGTTTTTGTTGTTGTACCTCAGGGGAATTTCTAGTGGTCCAGTGGTATGGGACATGCCAAGATATCTTTTCTAAGATAAAGAATAAATTGTCACATCTGACTTCTTCTATATCTAAAAAAAGTGGCACAATGCCCAGGGGACATCTTTGAATTTCAGAAGCAACATATTTCTCATTTGGGTTTTAGTGTGGTCCAAGAAGGCCCAAAGCTTCTACTTTAAAAAAATTGATTGATTGATTGATTGATTTCAAAGAGAGAGAGCAAGGGAGTGAGCGAGAGAGGTAGCATGAGCAGGGTGTAGGGGTAAGGGAGAGGGAGAAGCAGACTCTCCACCAAGCAGGCAGCCCAATGCGGGACTTGATCCTAGGACCCTGGGATCATGACCTGAGCCAAGGCAGACGCTTAACCCAGTGAACCACCCGGGTGCCCGGCCAAAGGTTCTGCTTTTAAGTAGGACTCAAGAGAAGGCTGCACAACAGGTTTAGACTGTCAGGTAAGATGCTTTTCCACTTGAGTTCCATGACCCACCAGATCCAATGATACTTGAACTATCGGTGGGAGATAATCATCCTGTTTAGAGCCCTTGGAAGAACCCTGTAGGTGAATCACGATTCTGACTCTTAGGAACAAACTCTACTAACCTATGTGGATAGCTACTCTTCTTTTGAGAAACAACTTGGGCTTGCTACTGGAACTTAGTAGGAACTGAAGTCTTAACCGTGGGCCAGTACTCACCAAACAATGTGAACTGCTTATTATCAACTGCATGTCATTTGACCCACCAAGTCATAATGCTGAGTGTTCCCAGCAGCACTCAATTATCAAATAAAAGTGGTATATGTGAGATGAGTCTCATGCTTTCAGGGTTACCTTAAGAATAAGATAGAGATACAGATTTCCATGGCCCTCAGTCCTATATTACTTTCTCTCTCCTTATCTGTATCTATGAACTCATGGGGAGTCCTCTACAATTAGTTGATAGAGAAGGGACACCTCTCGCTTGGCTTATAAAGGTTTCTGCAAAACATACAGGCACCACCTGATATTACATGACTGGAACACTGTAGCCCCGTTCTAGGATAACTCTGAAGGACAGTGATAAAATCCTCTCAGTAGGCAAAACTTCAAGCGGTAAACCTGGCTATTCATTTATCCTGGAAGGATAAGTGGCTAGAGTAGTGGTCTGTGTGGGCTGTGACCAGTAGTTTGGCCAGATGGCCAGGGTCTAGGACGAAACATAAGTGGGAGATTGGTATCAATCTTCTGGGGAAGGTGTATTTGGATAGTTCTTTCAGAATAGGAAACAGTGTGAAGATAAGTGTGTACCGTGTGAATAGTTACCTAAGTATGACCTTAGCAAGGGAGAATTTTAGTGAGTGTTTAAGACGACTCATTCTGAACAAGTCCAATCATGGTCTAGCCACTGCTGAATGACTACCAGCCCCAAAGAACAGCACTAAGTCTCCAGTATGACCCTCATTCCCAGGGGTGGTCAGCTAGCTATCTGATGGCTAGTTAATTACATTGGACTGTTTTTATCATAGAAGGGAGAGCTCTTTGTAGGTTTGGGAATAATAACTCTGGATATGTGTTTTCTGTCCCTGAATGTAAAACTTCTGCCCAAACACACATTTGTAGATTTATACAATGCCTAATCTACCCTCATGATATTCCACAGATCATTTATCATGATCAGATAAGTCATTTTGCAACAAATGAAGTATGACATTGGGCTCATGCTAATGGAATTCACTGGTCTTATCATGTTTCACATGATTCTGAAGCACTTGTCTAGATAGAGGAGTGGAATAGCCCTTTGTTGACTCAGTCACAGCACCCACCAGGTGGCAATCCCTTATGGGTCTGGGAAACGAGTTCCAGGATGCTATGTACGCTCCCAATCTATCACCAGTATCTACTGTTGTTATTCCCATTGCCAGGAATTTCTGGTCCAGGAGTCAGTGTGTGGAAATGGGATAGGTTCCACTTATTAGCGATCCAAGTAAATTATTTACTTCTTACTCCTGCATTAGGCTCTATTGGTGTAGAAGTATGTCAGAGGGAGAAATGCTTCCATCATGAGAGACGGTAATGATTCCATTAAAGTTGAAGTTTATTTGTTTGGCCATTTTGGGTTCCTCATGCCTCTAAATCAATAGTCAAAAGAAGGTATTGTACTGAATGGGATGACTTTTTTTTTCATGATTATCAAAGGGAAATTGTTATTACTATAAAATAGAGATGAGGAAAGGTATACCTGAAGTATAGAAGAGTCCTTAGGGATCCCTTACATGCTGGGATTAAAGTCAGTGAAAAACTTCAGCAGTCTAACCAATGCAGGACTGCTAAGGATCCATACTTTTCAGGTTAAGGTTTAGTTCACCACCACCGCCATCCCTCCCTGCCATCAAGGCAATAGTCCATAACCAGCTAAAATGCTTGCTGAAGGCAAAGGGAATATGGAATGGTAGTGAAAGAAGTTAGTTATAAATACCAGCTGTAACCACATGATCAGTTGCTGAAATGAGGACTGTAATAGTTATTTGTTCTTAATTTTGTTATGATATTTTATATTAATACAATATTTTTATTTCCTTTTATTAGCATCCAACATAAGATATATTAATGTGTTAATTTTGTCATAATGTTTATGTTATAGAATATCAAAAGAGAAAACATCAGCCAAAGACTTTGCATCCTTTTCTGAGGAAAGAGCATTTTTTTAGTTGTATGTAAGATAGTTTGTATCTTATTAAGTGCAAATATCATGTTGTTGGTATCCTTATATAGAGATTAATTATGGGTCAAAGAGACGAGTGTGGGTGGCAATTTGAGAAGAGGTAGATTGTGATGGCCGATTTTATGTGTCAGCTTGGCAATGCGAAAGTCCCCGGTTCTTCAATCAAAGACTAATCTGGGTGGTGCTGTGAAGGTATTTTATAAAGGTGAATAAAGTCCAAGTGAATTAACTTTAAGTTATAGTATTTTAGATAATCTAGAGAGGTCTGATTTCATTATTGAAAGGCTTTAAGAATTGAACTAAGGCTTCTGTGAAAAAGAAGAAATTGTGCCCGTGGACTGCAGCTTTACCTGATAACTGACATTCCCTACAAATTTTGGACAAACATAGCCAGTCCTAAAGTACACATATGACAATCCTTTGCAATAGATCTTAGTATATATCTCCTAAGGGTTATGTTCCCCTGGTTGATCCCTGAATGATCTATATTTTGGTGCCAATACTGATACAGTATCGAAGTAATATACGGAAGGAAAGTAATCAACTTTATTCTGTTTTAGCACATGGGCAGATTAAAAACACAAACTGATAATTTTAGAGCATGATTTCTCTTCACACATTGAAATTTAAAATGACACATTAAAATAGCTTCCTTAAAGACATTTCACAGATCATGATCTAAGCAAAAGGAATAGAAAATAAAATACATTTGATTCTTTTTAATGTTTTTACTGTCATTAAATGATTGAAGCTGATATTTCTGTTTTCAAAGCAAGTTTTTCCTTTAGTGTTCAGGTATGTATTAATCCCTTAAATAAATTAGCAAGATCTTTATAAATAAGTTTTGCCTACATTTTCTAATAGACTCCATTTTAAAGAAAGTTCCACTTATTTGCACATTAAAATTTAAATGATATAAAATTCATGAAAGAAATTTAGAAGCTGGTATCATGTTAGATAAGTTGGAACTGATGGGAAATATTTATATTTATAATAGTTTAGTAAATTGTTACGCATTCATGTCACTGTCTAGTTATATTTGGTTATAGAATTGATAATGATAATGAACAGTAATCTCTGGTAGGAAAAATTTTAAATGTTTAATTATATGCTGTGCTATACATCTCCTCGCCCAAGTAAAGAAAGTAATCTATCAATGTTCTTTTATATAATAAATTCAGTGATTAAATATTTAATACAAATATACATATATTCAGTAAGGCTTTGCTTCTAAAATGAGCTCTTTATCTTTTCTGCTAAAAAATATTGGGACATAGGCTTATTTCATTGATTACTAAGGAAACATTGTAAAAGGGTATACATGGAAGATATTTAGTTTATAACCTGTTTATCACCATATTTAGATGACATTTTCTGTGTCCATCTTGTGGTCATATTAAGATTCATCTTTTTGCAGTATAATGTGAACCATACTTTCCTTTGATTCACACAATATTAAAGAAACAGGGTGAACATTCTCCTTTGCAGTGATCTATACTAACGGTTTACAGTTTCTTTTTGGTCTGCCATTTTGTATTGTATTCTCACATAAATCTCAAGTGCCAGCTACATTTTGATTCCATTAGTTTGGTCCCAAATTTGCCTAGATAAACATTTTTTTCTTTTTACAATGCATCTCATTAGAAAGTTGACACATTTACTTTCTAGAAATGAAACGGCTCTTGACCGTAGAGTTTAGAATCTTTAATATTCAGTCAAGTGTCATCTTATCACACTCAGACTTCTAGATGTGTCGTAGAAGGACCCAGTGGCAAAGGTAAAACTTAAAAGAAAGATTTTATCTGTTGATTGAAGCTATCCAATGAAACAAGTAGTTATTCTGTAATGTATTGCTATGTTTCTTCAATATACATATTGATGTATAAAAATAATATTAAATACAATTAACTTTCCATGGAAATTGCTTTTTAAAACATTTTTATATGATTCTAGGAATTTAAATTTATATTTTTTATATCAATATGGAGGAAAAGTTATCTTAATTTTTGAGTGATACAGTTTTAAAACAGTTTCTAGTCAATATCAAAAGTAAAACTCTTCTTAGTTTTATGTTTCTAGTTCTCTGCTAAATCCTTTACAAATATTTATAAAAGTTTTACCAGGTTAACATTAGAAATAGTATTTGGTAGATTATGGAGTTGAGGTTTAGAGAACATGTTTTACTTTCTTAAGGCCTCAAAGCTAATAAATGGTAGAAACAGAATTTATATATATTTTTCTTGACACCATAGAACACATTCTTACATATATTATTGGATTTGTTTTCAGTATAAACATCAAAAAATAGTTTACAGACTGATTTCTCAAATATTAAACATTTAAATAATATAACTGTTGACGGGGAATGAGTTAAGGGAAAGGAAAGGATAGGATCCAGCTCCTACCAGCTTCCCTGACTCATGGCATTGTGAAAACTGAATATCCACAAGAAATATAATGAAGTTTGGGGCACCTGGGTGATGCAGTTGGTTAGGTCTTTGACTCTTGGTTTCAGCTCAGGTCTGATCTCAGGGTCGTGAGATCGAGCCCCACTTCAGGCTCTGCACTAGATGAGGAATCCACTTGAGTTTGTCTCTTTCCCTCTGCCCCTCCCCTCCTCTCTAAAATAAATACATCTTCAGGGGAAAAAAAAGAATGCAGTTTGACCCTTATACCCTCCCCCAACACACACACACTCAAAATCGAAGACCTAAATATAAGATCTAAACACCTAGAAGAAAACATAGGGGAAAATCCTGATGACATTGGATTTGACAGCGATTCCTTGAACATGACACCAGCAGCACAGGTAAGAAAAGAAGAGTAGATATATTGGACTATATCAAAATTAAAAACTTTAGTGCCTCAAAAGATACTATTAACAGAGTAAAAGGGAAAAAAGTTTGCAAGTCTAATATCTGATTGAGGGGTTAATATCTAGAGCATGCCAAAAACTCCGACAACTTAACAGCAACAAAAAGAAAAACCTAATTAAAATTGTGCAAAAGACTTGAATAGACATTTCTCCCAGGGTGATATGCAAATGGACAGTAGCCTATGAAAAGATACTTAGCATTACTTATTATAAATGCAAATTTATCTAAACCATAATGACCTGCCACTTCATGCTCATTAGGGAAGTTAAGGGGAGGGAGGGTGAGAGAGGGGAAGAATGAATAGTGAAATGGTATTTTCTATCTCCATAGTTATTTTTCTAGAACATTATTTATTTGGAATCAAGCAGGATGCAGCTTTTTAAAATTGGGTTATTTTACTTAATAGTATGCATTTAAGTTTCCTTCACATCTTTCCGTGACTTGAATGCTTATTTCTTTTTAGCACTGAATAATATTTCATAGTCTGGATGTAATTCAGTTTATTTATCTGTTAATCTACTTTTGGACATGTTGGTTCCTTCCAATTTTGGCAAATATGAGTAAAGCTGCTGTAAATATTTATGTGTAGGTTTTTGTGTAGACCTAAGTTTTCAACACATTTGGGCAAATACCAAGGAGCAAAATTGCTGGATCAATATACTAAGAGTATTAGTTTTGTAAGAAACTGTCTTCTAAGGTGATTGTACCATTTTGCGTTCTCATTAATGAATGAGAGTTCTAGTTGCTACACATGAGCCATAACTAATTTTCAATAATCTCATTGTTTTATAGCATTCCCTTGAAGAATTGAAGTTATACATAGAAGCATCAAATTGGTGGCAAAGAATAGTTCATGTTCCCTTCTTTTCATTTTCAGGAGCAGTGAAAAGAAGTATCTTGTTCCTTCATGTTCTGTATTAATCCATGAAACACTGTGTTTCATTAAGAAGTGCAAAAATAGGAAGAATGGTAGACTATTATTCACTTAAAAGTAAATGAATAGAAGCATAAATAAATGTAAATAAAGCACCTGAACATTATAATCTGATGGTGTTAAATGGCATATTTATCTCTCTCTTCTTAATTTAGAAATGGTGTCTCTGCAAAGGGTTGTTGTAAGAAATATCTGACCAATGGCCCAATGACCATTTTTGTGTTTTATAAATGTCACAATTATTATGTACTATTTAAAAAAATTTAAATTAATTTTGCAAGATAGATATAATTCTGTTTAGAGATAAAGAATCTGAGGCTTAGGCAAATCAGTATTTTCCCACCATTTCATTAGTAGAAAATAACAGAAATTGATTTTTTTCCCTGGAGAAACCAGAGGTAGTACAGCATTCTGTGAGTTTTCAGAAGTGTTAAAATTTAAAAAGGAAACTATTCTGATGGTAGAGGTGGATGCACGATATAAATTCAAATACATGCTCTATCCAATCATAAATCTTTATAATACTATAATATAAAGGTATATTGTTAGATATTAATTATTAACGTACTTGTCCATCTGCCCTACTAAATTTTGGACACCTACAGGTTTAAAACAAAGCATAGTTCAGTTGCCCATTAAATCTTAAAGTCCTTAGCATGGAGCTCAATTTATAGTGTTCAATATACACTTTTTTATCAAGTCAGTGAAGGGGCTTGTAAATTCACAGCACTATAGAATAGTAACAAAAGGTAATATGTTAACTGAATATTGAACATTTAACTTGTTCAGTTGGAGAAAAGTGTTTGCTTCAGAATATTCATTGTCATGATGAAATACATATATAAATGAACACATGTATAATGTATATCATACAGCACACGTGTGTGTATGTACGTTACATACACATTATATATGTGATAAATACTTCAGTGTAAAAATGTAGAATGAAAACTGCTCTATGGAGACAGGAAAGAAATGTTTGTAGCAATTGAGTCTGTTATGGAACTTCTGTCTGATGATCCTGCTGAGTCCGCAGTTCTAAACGGATGTCATTCCTGCTGAGAGCAGGGCTTGGAGCACGCACGACTGAGTTTTCTGAAACAGTGTAGCGTCCTGCAGCAGTGAGTCATGGAGGGGCTGAGAGGCCTCAGTCTTCATTGATTCAAGTGGCATACACGGGAAAATCGCTTCAATTTATTACTTTCCCATTATTTATCCAGTCCCAGATTATTTTATGAGTACATGTCACTAAAAGCAGATAAATAAAAATTAATATTATTGTATTAAAACTAGGAACATTTTGTTTATACTGTAGGCAATAGTTTCAGTGATTATTCTTAGAAGAAAAAAAGCTAAAAATAGTTTTTCTTGTTTTTCAGCCTTTTGCAGATTTTGAGAAGGCAGTTCTCATGTGCTTTATTTTTTTTTAATAGCAATTTTTATGGTGAGATGCAATAAGGTAAATGCATTGCTTAGATTTTTCTTTTCTTGGAGACAGAAAAATAGGAAGGTAATGATAGATTGATGGTGGGTTTTAGAAGTATTTTTTATGATTGATTTCTCTGTAAAGGAATTGGTATGAGTTTGTCATGCATTTATTGGTTCTTAATAGAGAAGGATTTTTTTACTGACAAAAATTATGAACAGAATTTTCAGTTGATTTCTAGGCTAGGACATTTAGAAATGTTGACTGACTTAATTGAATATTTACTGATTTTTTCTTTGCTAATATCAATAATTTTGATATAATAAGAATTTAATTATGGAAGAATGAATGGTATGATCATTTACTAAATATAATTACATGTCCATTTTTCCCAATTGCTGCATAAAGAATTAGGGATAAACATGATGCATCTGAGAGATTTAGTGGGCATTTAGGATTCACTTAGTTCCTCCACAGTAAATGCCTTTAAAGTTCCAGTGTGCTCTTTTGTTAATACTTAGTAACCTGGCTTCTGTTTTTAACCTATCCTGTAGCGTCACTCGTGCTATTTTCTTCAAGTAAAATATAACTTATTTCCTCAGGTTTCACCCCCTTTAACTTTTCTTCAATATTTAATGCTCATTAGTTATCCTGGCTAATCCCATGTCACCTTCTGTATTAATACAATCTTTAATTTCTCCGTTTATATCTCACTGTCACTTTCCATGTTTCCTTTAATTGTATCTTTATTTTGCATTCACTGATAACCTGAGACATTTCTCTCTTGCAACAAAGTGCTTACATTTCTCTAAATGAATCTGCATTTTAAATTTGATTCTACATTTCTAGCTAATATAACTCATGCCTTCTTTGATGCCACACAACTGCTTCGAATACAATGTTTGTAAAATTACATTTATTTCACAGCCCCATCTCTACAATCCGAATAGGTCTCTTTCTATATTTTACCTCTTTTGAAAATCACAGAATAATCTCCTTTGCCTTGTTTCTCTAGAAACCTTCTGAATGAGATATATATTAATTTATAGTCTATGAAATAATTTTACATATATTTTCCCAGCTGATAATTCCTACCAAAAGCAACCTGTATTTTACAGTAAGATTAAATGACTTTACTAAAAATGAGTATAATTATAAGGATCTCATTACCCATTTATTTAAATCTTTACTTTCTGAGAAGGCAGAGTACAATTGGCTTTCATTTAGATAAGACATAGTTTAGATTACCAAATATTTCTCATCCACAGGAAAAATAGATTACACAACAGAGAAAGTTTAGGTAAGTTAAAAAGTTTTATCTTGTTTGATTGAGATAGAGAGACCGGAAACTATAAAGTGGAGTTGGGGAAAAACAAGAAAGGCAGAACGCCTATAAGCTTCAGTGTGGGCAAATAAAAGAAAGAAGATTGGGGGTTGGTTCTCTGCTTTTTAGTCTTGTATGTAGGTAGAAGGGGGACAGTGTTTGTTCCTTAATCTTGGGGAATTGATGTAAAGACCCTAGCAAGTCCAGTAGAATTCTTTCCTTGTGAGAACTCTTTCTTGTCAGTCCTTGAAAATGTATTTCTTTTTCTGAATCTCATATTCTGAGGAAAACTGGTTAGGAATATGGGAAAATATGATTCTCTTATGAGATTTAGATTTTTAACAATCAACAGAGATGTTACTGTTTCAAAGGTATCTGCTAATAACAAATCAAAAGCAAGATCAGAACCTTAGATCATTTCTGAGACCCAGAGTAGGACCACACAGGAAAGAAGTGGTCAGGGTCTAATCAACGAGTCCCATTTGTAGCTGTTGCCATGTTACGAGTGTGTGTTTGTGGCCCAAGCTATTGTGAACCACTTTTCAAATAAAACAAATATTAACATGCTTATATACATGGTACACATTATACAAATCTTATGAGTGATGTTCTAAAGGATAACATGTTTTTGGAGCAAATTGTGCCTTCATTTCAGCAGTTGACAAGGAAATTAGAAGGTTATGTTTATCTGAATACTACCCAATAATATTTGCTGGCATTTCTCAGTGCATCTATATTCATGATGGGCTGCTTTCCATTATATGCAGCAGTTAACTTAAGATTTCTTACACTCTAATTAACGTGTAGGTATCTGTAATAATGAGTAAGAAGTATGAAACATATTAGAAATATTTCAAGAATAACTCATGGCTCTACAATTCCACAGAATTCCGGAGAATTCTGATTTCTCAGTTCTGACTCCCAAAGATTAATATCTGTTGGTAAATGAGAAATATTGTGAGTGGATTATAATGTTTGGGGTTCTACACTGAGATTGACTCTATTACTATAGATTTATTTTTGTAGTTTAGAAAACCCCAACAAAATCTGGAATAAAGCACAGAAAGTTTAATAGTTCCAGCCTTAATTCCAGAATTTCTATTTTTTGTTAAATGTAATGTAACAGTATTCTTCCACCCGTTCTTCTTTCCAAGTGCTTTAGAATTTTTCTCTTACACATCTGCATGACAACTTACTTCATTTTTGGAAGTTTCTACTTTCTTTATTCACTAAAATACCTCTTAGGTTGTCTTCCTAAATGAACTTTTTTCTGTGTGCCTTCCCCTTTTAAATGATAATTTTAGTCCTCTGGTTTAAAAAAAAAAAGCAGGTAATCCCCATGGCGTTTGAAAAATGACTATTTCCCTTATTTTTATCTTTTAAATCTCATAAAATATCTCTTATGGCCCACAATAATTTGGAGCAATGCAAAAAAGGGAGTGCCAGGAAATGGAGTCCTGGCTTAATTAGGTTGATGCTATACAAAACCCACCGCAACCAAATACCAATTGGTATCCGTGCATACTTCTTTCAGTGAAATTATATATATATATATGTATATGTATATATATACGTATATATATATGTGTATATATATATATAATGCACATAAATATATTCACAAGATCATGCTTCTCCCTAACAAAATAGCTATTCTCAGAGTTGAGAACACAGCAGCTCTCTCTCCAGATGGGATGAAGAGCACTTTTTTCCCATCTTCAGTGAGTTTTTTCCCCTCTTCTAGTTGAGTGGAATTCCTCCTTTAATATCTTATAACTTAATAATGAAATGTATGGTTAATCATTCTAAAAAAGAATTAAGAATGTGATAGGAAAGGAGGAGAAAAAAAGGATTAATATATAGACAAGTCATTTACTTCAAAACAAGTGGGAAATACTCATACCTATTACAGACCTTAATTCAAAATTGGGTCCCATAGTTGTAACTAGTTGTAAATCTCTATTGGGTGAGCTCATATGAATAAACTCCATGTGATCCAGCTTATATTCTTCCCTATCTGATGATTCCCCCAGTCTTAAAATACATCCCCACACATGTTTCCTAGGTTGGTTTTGGTATCATTTGACAAAATCATGAAATTACGTCTTTGTGTATCACATCTTCTAATGAGGTTATACTTTGTCACTCACCCTCAAAGTTCTTTTTGACTGGAGTCTCGTCTCTTTTTTGACTAGACAGATATGGGATCAATGAGAAGTGAAGGAGTGTAATAAGGCAAAGTGTAATAAACTAAATTACTGCCCTTGGATGTTTGTGTTCTAATCCTTAGAACCTGTGAATGTGTTACCTGGGATGGCACAAGGGACCTTAAAAATATGATGTAGTTAAGGATGTCGAGATGGAAGTTTATCCTGCATTTTGTGGGGTGGGCCTCAGAAGAAAATAGAAAGGCTAAAATCAGATAAGGAGATATGATGATGAAAACAGTCTGAGTCTGAAAGATAGCACACTGCTATCTCTGAAAATGGAAAAAAGGTCCTGGAATGTCAGCACCCTCTAGAAGGTGGAAAAGATAAGGAAACAGGTTTGCCCCTACAGCTTCCAGAAGGAACGTAGACCTTTCAACATTTGTTGTAATTTGTGTGCAGAAACGATAGGAAAGTAATATTAGGGATACCTCTTGGAGAGGAACATCAGTATTTTTCAAAGCAGTTATTTCAAAGGAAGTTATAGTTTTTCTCAGGCAAGGGAAGATTGATCTCACTGAGGGTATAAAGAGATGCTTCTACTAGCAAAGGAGGATCAAAACAATGTAGAATTTAAGTTCCTTGATTGGAATTTACCTGTAGACTCATTCTGATTTTCAGAGTTATACTCCTCCAAAATTGTTCCCCTAATATAACATAAGACACATAGAAAATTCTTGAATTTCTTTTGTGTTATAACTCAGTCACAAGCAAGATTATATTTGGGGCTTTGTTTTCAGAAATTTTAAGCTTACAACTGTAACAGTTTCAGAGCATTCATAGAAGCAAGACCTCAGCTTGGTAGTTAAAGTCATGAGTTCATCTTTTCACTCTAAGTTCTCTACTGTATTTGGAAGCAATTGCCTAACTCTATTATATCCTTTATTTTTACTATATTTTTTATGGCAGCAAATAATTTGTCACCTAATTCTCTTCATAGACACTTGATTACAGGTGTCCACAGGTGATACTTAAGTCATTGTTTTGTCATTTTTCATGTCTTTCCACATTTCATGAACTACTAGCACTGTCTTTATCACTGGAAATACTGTCATTAATGCCTTGAAATATAGTCATAGAAGGGAAATCATTACAGATGAAGTGTACCCAATTCAGATAATCCATTCTTAAGGTTTTGTTCCAGTATAAACACTCCTTGTACGCAATTGTATTATCAGAAAATTAGAGAAGAACTCACTAGAGAATGTGGATGAAAGCTTTTATTATAGACAGCAGAGGGGATAGTTAAAAAGTCAAGGTGAGACAGATGCTCGTATATCTGGAACTAGATGCTAAAGTCAGTAGGGCTGTCTTCAGGAAAGATAAACAGTAAGTAAGGTAAGCAAGGAAAACCTTGAACCATTGTTGGTGTGCTGGTGCTCACAAGGAAAACCCGGGACCCTCCTCAGTCTCTAATTACCTGGATGTCTTCACCTTCAGTGACAGTGTTCCATGGGAGAGGATGATGTCATTTATCATGAAGCAAAAGATACATCTGGTCCAGGAGTTGGACAGTCTTAAGCTAGAAATCCATTAGGAACTAGAGATGCTTTGGGCCTGTTGCTCCCTTAACATCAGCAACAGATGAGACAATTTTGTGATAAGAAACAATCTCTCACACCCTGTACCGACTTTTTGAGTATAAAAAGAATGTGCCTGCTGCTTCATCTTCAACATCACAAACAAAATATCTGCGTTTCATGATAACATCAGACTAAGCAGGGAAGACAGTTCTGGGAAAAGTAGTTCCAACCTAGCTGAGTTGTGCCAACACAAATCCATAATAGTATACAAAATCTTTAAAACCAGTGTACTAGTGTTGGCTATTCACCGTCGACAAGAATCATAGAGTTGAAGCAGCATCCTGGAGATTACCTGTTTTACCTGGATTTGAGCCTTTCATTGTGGGGAGTTTGGGAGCCCTGGGGTACTGAACACTCACAGAAGGGTTGGGACAGTGGCTATTAACCAATGAGTAAGTATTTCAAATTTTAGTCACTTGGATGACTCTACTGTTAGCACATGTAACAGTTGAACCAATATTTGAATGATGAATGAATGTTCATTTATATGGTCCTGGTTTTTAGTGTCCTTGTATCTTAAAACTTCCTTTCTCTTTTTAAACTCTTAGCTTAAGGTACTATTTCTAATCTCCTTTGACAAATATTTTTAATTAATTTACATCTGGTTATGGTGAGTATGCATTTCAAAGATTCTTCAGGTTACAAATTTCACGAGAACTTAATTATTTGAATATATTATTTAGTTTACTTAATATGTATTTCAAATATAGGCATTGATTTAAACTATCAAGAAGATGATATAAGTAATCTTAAAATATGTAGTATCTTATTTTGTGTGTGTGTGTGTATGAAATAAACTAATATATTAAAGTGTTTTTTCATTTTTTGGTAATTACTGTTTGCATAGTTATTTTGTGAAAGCTTAAAAAATCAGTATTCTTTGTTATATGTTATAATAAATTATTCCACATTCTCAAATATTATTAGGATATTAGGATTAAAAGTTATATATTCATCATTTAGGATGATGAAGGATTAAGAGTTATAATTTCATCATTTATACATGAATATATTTATAATCTCACAAAATATTTACATAGCTCAACATATTGCCCTTATTAAAAAAATTCTAATCCAGTCATTTTATAATGTAATGTTTTGTAATAGTTGCTTACATATTGTTTTTTTTCTAAATTCTGAGTTTGATATTTACATTATGTAAAATTGAAAGATAAAACTTTCTCAGGAGGCAACTAAAGACTATTTGACCCTTAAATCTCATTTTCTTCCTAAAACTCTAGAGAACCAGTTCATTATTTCTTCAATTCTAATACTAATAGTATTTTTCTGAGTGTATAAAATCTGCATTAATACATAAACTTGATTTCCATTTTTATAATATATTTTGGCTTTTGCCAATCTGCTGTTAATATATGCAATAAACCTAAATGACAGAAAAAAATTTAAATGTCATTCATTATGTTATTTATAATTAGTATTCTTTGATCATTATAATAGGTTATATTTTAAATAATTCAGTATTTTTAAAAATAAAATTGATTTATTCATAAGCAATTTTAGGCAATACCAAAAGTGTGTGTGTGTGTGTTGAGTGAGGCCTATATATGGAAACCCACCTAGGAACCCAATGACTCTGTCATTTGAAGTGAGCGAAATGGGGTTGATATGTTCGGTTTTTGTATTAATACATGTCACCTTTCTTTGTTCACTGATAATGTTGATGTAATAGAAGTAATAGAATGCTTAACATTTCACGATTTCAGTGGATTTTACATACTTGCAAATTAACTCATTTTTATTGTGGGCCTTGGGTACTTTCACCCATTCATTCACTGAATACTGGCTGCATGATGGTGAATAATCTCCCAGGCAAGATAGCTCTTATTTGGGGTTATTTATTTTGGAAAAGGGAGAAATTATGCAATTATATACCATCAGCATCCAACACTCGCAATATTTCTAGGATAGGTGCCCCAGCCTCCTAAAGGGATTTGGGAATGACCACTCTAGCATTCATCCTTGGCATTGCTCATATTCATTTACTCTTCCCATTAAGTTTACTCCTTTGGGCAGAGCTTTAACGGGGTTATTTTCAGTCACAACTTGCAGAACGAACTTATGAGAGGTGGGTTAGTGAGATAATCTAGTTTGCTCTGCCACAGTGGAACTTGAGGTCAAAATGGTAGTCATCATATCACTTCTGTAGCATTCATTCAAGATCGCCCCACACTCTCAGCTATAATTCTCTGGTTGAAGAGGCTTCCCTGGAGGGTGATCCAGGATCTTTTCTGTCGGTTCCTATGCCTATTTCTTTAAAAAGTATAAATAGAAGTACCAAGAGATACACAAGTTTATCCACCTGAATCCCAAATCTATTTATGACTGTCTTAATTTACAACCACTCTTCATTTTCATGATGATCAGATTCAGTTACTCTTGCTAATATGGGAACCCCTTTCTGTGCCTTTTGCTAGACTGAAATTAGAAATCAACCTGACAAGGCAAAGCCACACCACTAAATTTAGTTATACTCTTAAAATGTACTTTGGTGTAAATGAATCCATCTGGAACCCAGGCTCTTTGGAGAAGTCTACATTTGTAGAAATTGGGAATCAAACATTTTCAGATGTGTCACTGGCAATAATGGAGAATAGGGCCTACTGCCACCCCTCATTTCCAAGAGTCATGCATTAACTACGAAGGCCAGAATACATATACTGACTCTTGGTTAAAGGTGTATTCTTGGGGACCTGCGTAGCTCAGTCGGTTAAGCGTCTGACTACTGATTTCAGCTCAGGTCATGATCTTGGTCTTGGGATTGAGCCCTGTGTCAGATTCTGTGCTCAGCAGGGAGTCTACTTGAGGCTACTCTCTTTCTCCCTCTGCCCCTCATCCCCCACACTGGCACTCTCTTTCTCTCTCACATAAAAATAAATCTTTTTTTAAAAAGTGTATTCTTCGTTGTGAAGTATGTTGAATCACTGATGTCAACATCAAAATGGCACCTAAACTATATCTCAGGGCTTTCCAGTGTTCCACTGGGTTGGCACTTTCTGCAGATGGACTTAGTGTGAGAATTCTGCAGATGGTCATGTGTTTATTGCCGTACTATTGTAAGAGATGGGTCTGTTAGAAGGTATGCTACTGGGGATTTTATCAGTAGATCAGATACTCCGTGATCCCTTGGGAAGTAATGCTCACTTACATACTCTATGCAGAAAAGGCAAACCACTATCTGCAATATGTGTCTGTTCTAATCAAAATGAAGCATTGCCTGATGTTATCAACTTATAACTGAACGGCTAACTTTCTTCTCAAGGGATGGCCATATTCTTGTATCTTTGAAATTATTTAATTTGCCATTTTTTTCTGAGAGGTGGTTGGGTTTTTTGATGGATTACCTTGGTGGAGGGGAAACAATTTTCAGTACTTCAGTTTGGACTTTCATACTATGATAAATCTTTACAGATCAAAGGATCAGTACAGTGTTTCTGCCAACTGCTAAGCATGTTCATTTCATTTATATATTTGGAGAATAACCAGTTGAGCTGAAGAGAATCACCCAGACCAAGCAATTGTCCACTTCCCAGGGCACTCATACATTATGACAGAACAGTGTAGGGCTATAACGGCTGTTATGGACAGAATTATGTACCCTTAAAATTCATTTTAAAGCCCTAATCCCCAATGTGACTATTTGGAGATAAAGCCTATAAAGAGTTTATGAAGGTTAAATGAGATCATTGGCGGGGGGTGCTAATCCAATAGGACTGGTGTTTTTATAAGAGTGATACCAGGGATGCAAGTGCACAGAGAAAGTACCATGTAAGGATACAGGACGTAGCCGTCTTCAAGAAAGAAGGGCCTCAACAAACCTTCCAACATCTCGATTTCAGACTGCAAGCCTCCAGAAATTTAAGCAAATAGATTTCTGTAAACTGTTCAGCGTGTGGTATTTTGTTATGGCAGCCCTAGTTGATAAATACAATAGCTCAGTACTCTTGCTCCAACTTTGGATCACATTGAAGAGTCATCTCCACTTCAGAGTTCCCTACAGGGTCAGTTGAAGCCTTGTTACTGCATTACTACCTGAGTCCTCCTGTACTAGGTAAATACATCGTAGTGCAATTGCTAGATTTTAAAGTAGTTCTATTTTGGGGGCACCTGGGTGGGTCAGTCTTGGTTAAGCATCAGGCTCTTGGTTTCAGCTCAAGTCTGGTCTCAGAGTCTTGGAATCCAGCCCCACATCAGGATCTGTGCTCAGCATGGAGTCTCCTTGGGATACTCTCTCTCCCACTCCCTCTGTCTCCCCCACCCCACTTGTGCCCTCTCTCTTTCTCGCTCTAAAATAAATAAATAAATCTTTAAAAAAAAAAGTAGTTCTATTTTTAATGATTGAGGAACCTCCATAAGGAACATAAATTCTTTATATACTTTGGATACTAATCCTTTATCAGGTATGTCATTTGCACATATCTATTCCCATTGTATAGGTTGCCCTTTAGTTTTGCTGATTGTTTCCCTTAACGTGCAGAAGCTTTTTATTTTGGTACAGTCCCAATAATTTATTTTTGCTTTTGTTTCTCTTGCCTCAGGAGTATATCTAGTAGGAAGTATCTATAGCCAGTGTCAAAGAGGTTACTGCTGGTGTTCTCCTCTCGGATTTTAGTGGTTTCCTGTCTCACATGTAGGTCCTTCATCCATTTTGAATTTATTTTTGTGTATGGTGTAGGAAGTGGTCTAGTTTTATTCTTCTGCATGTTGCTGTCCAGTTTTCCCAACACTATTTGTTGAAGAAACTGTCCTTTTTCCATTGGACATTCTTTCTTGTTCTGTTCTTTTGGTCTGTGTCTATTTTGTGTCAGCACCATACTGTCTTGATCACTATAGCTTTGTAATATAACTTGAAGTACAGAATTTTGATGTCTCCAGCTTTGCTTTTCTTTTTCAAGTTTGCTTTGGTTATTCAGTTTTTTTGTGGTTCTATGCAAATTTTAGGATTATTTGTTCTAGCTCTGTGAGAAATGCTGGTGGTATTTTGATAGGGATTGCATTAAATGTGTAGATTGCTTTGGATATTATAGGCATTTTAACAATATTTGTTTTTCTAATCCATGAGCATAGAATATTTTTACATTTCTTTGTATCCTCTTTAATTTCTTTTACCAGTTTTTTTTATAGTTTTCAGAATGCAGATCTTTTACCTCTTTGGTTTAGTTTATTCCTAGGTATTAATTATAAATGGGATCAATTCCTTGATTTCTCTTTGGGCTGTTTAATTATTGGTGTATAAAAATGCAACAGAGTTCTGTATGTTGATTTTGTATCCTGTGACTTTACTGAATTCATGTATCAGCTCTAGCAAAATTTTGGTGGAGGGTTTTTATCATGAACGGATGTTGTACTTTGTCAGATGCTTTATCTGCATCTATTGATATGATCCTATGGTTCTTATCCTTTCTTTTATTAATATGGTGTATCACGTTGATTGATTTGCAAATATTGAACCACCCTTCCAGCCCAGGAATAAATCCCACTTGATCATGGTGAATGATTCTTTTAATGTACTGCTAGGTTTGGTTTGCTAGTATTTTATTGAGAATTTTTGCATCCATGTTCGTCAGGAATATTGGCCTGTAGTTCTCTCTTTTAGTGGAGTCTTTATCTGGTTTAGGTATCAGTTTAGTGATGGTGTCATAGAATGAATTTGGAAGTTTTCCTTCCTTTTCTGTTTTTTGGAATAGTTTGAGAAGAATAGGTGTTAACTCTTCTTTAAATGTGTGGTGGAATTCACCTGTGAAGCCATCTGGCCCTGGACTTTTGTTCGTTAGGAATTTTCTGATTACTGATTCGATTTCTTTGCTGGTTATTGGTCTGTTCAAGTTTTCTATTTCTTCCTGTTTCAGTTTTGGTAGTTTATATGTTTGTAGGAGTTTATCCATTTCTTCCAGGTTGTCCAATTTGTTGGCATATAGTTTTTTGGTAATATTCTTTTATAATTTTTTTGTATTTCTGTGATGTTGTTATTTCTCCTCTCTCATTTGTGATTTTATTTGGGTTCTTTCTCTTTTCATTTTGGCTACGGGTTTATCAATTTTATTGATTTTTTTTTTCAAAGAACCAGCTCCTGGTTCATTGATCTATTTATTTATTTAGTTTCTATATCATTTATTTGTGCTCTAATATTTATTATTTCCTTCCTTCTGCTGGCTTTAGGCTTTGTTTGTTCTTTTTCTGGCTCCCTTATGTGTAAGGTTAGGTGGTTTATTTGAAATTTTTCTTGCTTCTTGAGATAGTACTGTATTACTATATACTTTCCTCTTAGGACTGCTTTTGCTGCATTCTAAATATTTTGGATCACTGTGTTTTCATTTTCATTTGTTTCCATGTATTTTTTTTTTTTTAATTTCCTCTTTGGTTTCTTGGTTGACTCTTTCATTGCTTAGTAATATGTTGTTTAACCTCCATGTATTTGTGGTCTGTCCAGTTTTTTTCTTGTGGTTGACTTCAAGTTTCATAGTGTTGGGATCAGAAAATATGCATGCTATGATCTCAGTCTTTTTGTACTTCTTGAGGCCTGATTTGAGACCTAGTATGTGATCTATTCTGGAGGATGTCCCATGAGCACAGAAATAATTCTTAATTTAAAAAATAATTGAATGGTTTTCTGCTATGATCAACATTATTCACTGGGTGTATACACACATACATACACACAGACACTCACACTCAAGAAATCTTCCTCTTTACAGAACTCAATGTCAGATTCTCATGTGAGCACCCAGTCTTTAATGACACCTATCTGTTTGACCAACAGTTTTTTTCCAGAGAGATCTTGACATCCTGACTTCTTTTCCATTTCTCCTTTTCTATGACCAGGAGGTCTTAATCTAAATATATTTTCATTTTCCAACTGCATTTAATGTTTGTTCATTAAATGTCTTCCTTAAGGTCATATTCTTGGCTCCCTTCTCTCAGGTTCTCTGACTGTGTGAAGAATAGATGTCTCTCATACATGTGGCCTCATAGAATTCTAAACAGAACTGTGCTGCAGTTACTACTTTTATCATAATAATTTCCATGTCTCTTCTCACTCCTAGACATATCATTTACTGTGTCACTACCCTAAGCTTCTGCTTATTGGTTCCTTTGATCTCAGTCCTTCATTTTCAATATTACACCATAGAGAGTAACTGCAATCATTGAAGTGTCTTGAGAAATGGGATGGAAATATAATAAAGTAGACGTGGATGTAAGAGTCAAAATAAAGCTCTGTCACAGGAGCTATCTATTCATATCCTAGAATCCATGGTGCTACAGAAACTATGATATGGGGGCACAGTTCCTAAAATCTTCTAAAATAGCCTGGTCCTGTTTTCCTTTAAATTATCTCCAGATTCTCATATCCAAAAGACCACCACGACTGCACATATAGGGACACAGGTTACAAAATGCCTATCTTTGTTACTTAGGTTATTACTGGGGTTAGAATGAACTACGTGAAGCTATTTAGAAGTTGGGATAGGCTAGTGATGGGTAATAAGGAGGGCACGTATTGCATGGGGCACTGGGTGTTATACGCAACTAATGAATCATCGAACTTTACATCAAAAACCAGGGATGTACTGTATGGTGACTAACATAATATAATAAAAAAAAATTATTTATTTATTTATTTATTTATTTATTTATTTATTTTAAAGATTTTATTTATTTATTCGACAGAGATAGAGACAGCCAGTGAGACAGGGAACACAAGCAGGGGGAGTGGGAGAGGAAGAAGCAGGCTCATAGTGGAAGAGCCTTGTGGGGCTCTATCCCATAATGCCAGGATCACGCCCTGAGCTGAAGGCAGACGCTTAACCGCTGTGCCACCCAGGCGCCCTCATAAATAAATATTTAAAAAATAAAATAAATAAAATCTTAAAAAAAAGAAAAGTTTAAACGTAAAGTAAAATCTCCTTTCTTGTAGTTTAACAAATGCTGTACCAAGTTCTATTTTCTTTCATATTGACATAAGTCTGTATAACTGGGTTTCTTAGTATAAAATATGTACAGTTTTTGCCTCCCCTCAACAAAGACTATTTCTAGTTAAGAAGACTTATAATATAACATTTTTATTTCTTAGCTACAAAGTAAAAGTATGCTTAATATAATTAAAATAATTTATTATTGTAAGTGTTGACCTAGCCAATTTAATGACCTATTTTATGCAGTTTCCAAATGAAATCATTCACTTTGACTAATCAAAAGTTAGCATATCAAAATGTTATTTGTATAAACTCTGTGTAAAACCAGTTATCTAAAATTGCCAAGTAGGTACTTTCAAGTATATCCAAGTACATTATCTCAAGAAACTCATATATCTCACACTTTCACAAATGACAGTACACAACTCCTACACTATATGCTACTTTTGAGAGGTGCAGATGAAAGGAAAAAGAGTCACTATACTAACGAACTGTTCATTCCTTCATTGCTTCATTGTGACATCCTCTCCTCTTATTAGATCCATTATATTCTTCAAAAGACATATTGATAGCATCTACTCAATAGTAATTCATAGGAGACCATGAATCTATGGAAATTTTCTACATCTGGTGGCATAAAAATTAAGATCTTCTGCAGTTAAATATGTAGTTTTACCAAAAGGTGAACTTTACAGGTACATACTAGGTGCTATGGACATAATAATTTGAGGAGTAATTACTTCTTTAGGATACAGTTGTAAACTTATTTTCTGTTGGAAATATTTAGAAGCAGATGTAGAAAATTTAAGCTTATAACAGTTTGAAAATCTGTTCAGGAATTAAATATTCACTTGTTTTTTCCTGATAACAATCCTGTATTGTATTTATATATTACTACAGTACAGCATTTTATTTTATATTATACCTTAGGGATACACTAAAATGTGAGCCAAACAAAGCACTACCAAAGGCGTCTTAAATCATTTGAAGCTGTATTTTTAAGAGTTGGAGTTCTGAGAAATTATCTAGTGGTGGGAACCTTCCCCAAATTAATTTTTTTCCTCAAAATATTTGAGAACACTTACCAGAATATTTCATAGAATATAAAAATTATATCATTGATGGGGCGCCTGGGTGGCACAGCAGTTAAGCGTCTGCCTTCGGCTCAGGGCGTGATCCCGGCGTTCTGGGATCGAGCCCCACATCAGGCTCTTCCGCTATGAGCCTGCTTCTTCCTCTCCCACTCCCCCTACTTGTGTTCCCTCTCTCGCTGGCTGTCTCTATCTCTGTCGAATAAATAAATAAAATCTTTAAAAAATATATATCATTGATGTATTTTTTTAAATAGGGATTTTTTCAAGTGTACAAGGTAAGGGTATTCACAAGAAGAGGCTGTGATGGTATAGCTTACCAAGATCAGAAATAAAGTGCTGTGTATACTCTATCATTATTTATGGGTATATGGAAAGCCCAGTAGTGGAGATGAGTCCAATGAGTAATGAGATAGGTATGTTAAGAAGGAAAATATCAGGCTATCGATTTTATTCTTTTAAACATGGTCAGTCAGTGTCCTAAAATACATCTTTGCCCTCATTTATTGTTTTCAGTTTTAGAAAAAGTTTTTATTTTTGCAAGGGCATATACTGCTTGTATCTTTTTGACAAGCAGAAATTGTAACTTGGAGCCAAGTACTTCAGCTAAACTCCCACAGAGAGTAGATTGCAGGTTGCCATCCTCTTTGATATTCATATTCCAAGACCCTCAAGAAAGATAACCCCTGGAATGCAAAATTGGCAAGAGCCTCACTTATCATTTTTTTTTAAATACACACATCTCAAAGATCTAGAGAAATGATTTACAAATATAAGCATTTCTTTCTTTCTTTCTTTCTTTCTTTCTTTCTTTCTTTCTTTCTTTCTTTCTTATTCTCTCTCTCTCTCTCTCTTTGTTTCTGGGAAAGGCTAAACGAGGAGGTTATCTTTCTTTTTTAGCACTAGGGCAATCTGAAAATTATTATTTTTAGTTTATTTACCTTTTTCATGTCTGCCATTTGTTCTTATTTGATGGTAACACTACAATTCTTGTCATTATCATCACTAGTTCTACCTTTCTCTGGGCAATTAAAGAAAAATCTGGTTATCTAAATATCTAGTAAGTCTCTAATAGAGTGCAAAGCAACATAATTATTGGAATTACAATTGTATGAATTTAAAAAATTAAATACAACACTCACCTTAGGGGAATTACCTTATATATTAATAATGAATGGTTAAAGCAGATTCTTGATTAGCAACATGATAAAAAAAATTTTTTATCATACATTAATTACACAAACTGTCATGATGTCTTTATTGCTTGACTCTGGAGCTTGATAATCTTAATTTTTATCTAAGTGTTTTTCTTGTAAAGCCCAATGCATTTCTCTTGACTTTTTGTTAATCACATAAGTTACATTACATTTACATATCAATCCAGGTGCTTTGGTACTTACTCTATCTTCCCAAATAATTTTTCCCAGACGTGAAACACAGAGACAGTCATGGCATTATTCAGTTTCAAAGTCTTATGAGACATTCATTGAAGTGTAGATTGAAATTCCAGTGTTCAGTATACATTGCTTTAATTGTTTTAAGTCATTAGGATGAGCACAACCTGTGGTCCATTTTTAGCATTGGTCAAAATCAATGTCTATATTGATGTCAGTTCTCTGTAAATAACAGATATCTACCTTTGTTTATCTACCTATACTCTTACTGGAGAGAACCTCCATCTCTTTGTTATTCAAGTGACATTGGAATTGTCCTTTGCAGCTTCTGTCTGAAGTGTTAAATTTCTGTTTGTCTACTAATTAATGTTTTTCTTTTCTACAACCTCTTTCTGTATTTCCTGGTGTAGTACAGGCTTAGAACCTAGATGTTGCGTTTTATATGTATAGGAATCATTACTGGGACTATAGAGAGAAAAAGTAGTGCAGTGGGTTAAATGTTCATCTTCTAGTAAATATATCCTTAAAGTAGTCTAAGTAACCATCACTGTGACTAGGAAAGCAAAGTAAATATGAGAATAGTAGTAAGTTCTCTAGAATACCTCCTTTCAGTTGAGTTCAATACCAGTGTCAGTTAGCCTGGAAAGTTAGTTTCCAAGTGCCGTGGAAGCCACAGGTCAGTCCTCCTAACATTCTGGCTTCTCATTGGAAGCATTCTTACAGCTGGATATTCATGTTATTTTATGGTTTTCTGAATGGTCAGAAGCACTTGAAAGGGTCCCTGTCAGCAAGGGGAAACCCATCATTCCTCTGGAATACTTTTATGTAGATAAAATTTCCCAATAGGTAAAGGAGACAGATTTCTTCAGGTGGGTCCATTTGGGTCCTTTTGACTTTGTCTCTGGTTTGTTGGGAAGAGAGATACTCTTTTTAAATATGAAAAATGATTATGAGATTAAATTGGCCACAGGACACAGTCTCAGATCTACGTTTATAGACCTGTCAAATAGAAGTCCAAAAAAAGAGGTACCATTCTTGCATGCAGGATTACTTAGTTCTTAACAAAGCTAATAGGAAACTGCCAGGCCATTTTGTTGAATTGTGTTTTGTTTTGTTTTGTTTTGTTTTCAATTGTAGTTGTTTTGAATTTGGTTCCTCCATTCCATTTGTCCAAAGAACTGAAGATCAGGAAATATGAAAATAACAGGACTCTACAAATATATATTTTTTAAGATTTTATTTATTTATTCGACAGAGATAGAGACAGCCAGTGAGAGAGGGAACACAAGCAGGGGGAGTGGGAGAGGAAGAAGCAGGCTCATAGCGGAAGAGCCTGATGTGGGGCTCGATCCCATAATGCCGGGATCATGCCCTGAGCCGAAGGCAGACGCTTAACCGTTGTGCCACCCAGGTGCCCCCTCTACAAATATTTTTAAAATGTCTAGATTGTAGTAGAAATAATTCCGTTTGATTCAGTATGCTTTGATATCTCAGAAGTCGGAATTTTGTGTATTAAAAGAGCTGTTACCACTGTCTGATAATCAGCTTTTGAAGAGGAAAAGACTTCAGATCATCTGAACACCATACATTTCATAATTAAACCAAATCTCTCACCTTCTACAGGCATTGATTGATTCTATGAAACCCAACTGCCACCCTTGTAAGGTAGGGGGGAACTTCTGCACATACATTAGGAATGGGCTATAAAAAATTCTGCTGACAAATAGCATGTTTCTTTAATATGTTTTGATTTTTTTTTAACTTTTTGATAGGTATAATTAGAGTCTAGGTACTCACATGGTTTTATTGGTGACACAGCCATTTTAATGAAGCAAATAAAGACTGTGCTATAGGAATTATTTCATCAAATAATCCCCATTACTCATCGAATTATTTTTATCTTCTTTCTAAATCTAATTATTCATTTCTTTTTGTAACATTATTTTTTACATAAATGAAAATTGATTATTTTGTTAAAAATGGGGCTTCTAAGTTTGGAACCTGCCATATTTTAATATATATTTTTAAGTTTGTCAGCAAAATTCTTACCTTTAGATATATTTTTCTGCCCTATGTGAGCTCTACAATGAATTACTGATATCTAAGCAGGCGATTAGTTGTAAAGTCTCTCACAAATCAGCTGTGAATTTTTTGTGAGATGTTCTAGTTTCCATCAAAGTAAAAAATCTCTTACTTTTTTCCCCAAATGTCCCTGTTCCATGCCAGACACCAAACACTCAAACACACACACACACGCTGTGGTGTGTGTGTGTGTGTATAGCAATCTTTGAATCTTAAACCAACAGTTTTAGTTCCTATAACTGCCATAAGTTCAACCTCCTACTTTTAATTTCAGACAAAAGATAAGCTTTCAAAATTTCAAGAGAAATAAGCACAGCATTGGAAAACTTAAGTTGGTCGTTTCAATCCCAAGGATGTGACTCATAAGTAAATACTTGCATATTTGTCATATCTGTATTTGGAGCAGAGATATCACATGTGTCCAGTGAGGGAGACTGGTCTGTAGCATGGTACAGTCATGATCATCTGTTTGATCAGGATCTGGTTCAAGAACAAAACAACAACAGCAAAAAATGCAGCAAAGTTTAGGGAACTGTATCTACTAGGTACCTATCAATATTAGAAAATAATGCTCCTCCATAGCTAGTCTGACATTGGACTGACAAATGCTGGGTCCTGTACACTTGTAAGGTAGCCATCCAGTAACCCAAGGTAGGGCTTGAGCTTTTCAAAAAGTGTGGCTTGCTGGCCTGCTTGGAGCATCCAGGTATTCCCAGTGTTACTACTTGCAGAATGAGAAAAGATACTATTGCTCTTTAGTCTATATCCAACTTTTGAGTTAAAATTTTCTAGCATCACCTTTATTTTTATAACAAAACAAATGGAGAGATTTTTCAGAATCTGGAATTTAAGCTGAGAGAGACTATAGCCAATTTCAGTTGTTCAAAATCTCTTTGGTTCCTAGGTACTATCCCAGGGATCTAGAGAATTACCGTGCAGTTGCACCGTCAGTAGTTTCATTGCTTCTGCAAAAGCTGGGATCCACTGTCTACAATAACCTCCTAGTCCTCAAATTGCCTAGTTGGGTTTTTGTTTGTTTGCTTGCCTTTTTGTTTGTTTTTTAGTAGGCCATCACATTTGCAGATTATAACATTGACTGTGTTAATTAGCTGATTCCTTGATTGTAACACTTTCTGCCTTCAACAGATGCCCTAAATATTTTACTTCACTTTGGCAATATTGTAATGTGTCTAGTGAGGCCTTATGTCCCTGTGAAGCAAGGAATTGAAGCCAAGTTGAAGTATCAGTTTTTCATTACTGTTTCCTTTCCCAGAGTACCAGCAAATGGTCTACATGGTAAATAATTCATGGATCCCTCTGGTGGGAAAAATTTCTCCAAGTTTTCCTATAAATGACTAAATAAAATAAGAAGGGTTCTGAAACTTTGTGGAGTCCTTTTCCGAATACTGAATACTGAACTCCTTCCTAAACAAAAGCCAGTAAGACTTTGAGTCATCCGCTAGAGGAATAGGGAAAATAGAAAGCTGAGTATAGATCAGCTACGGAGAAAAAGTTTGCAGATGATGGTACCAAAATCAGAATAATTACAAGGTTAAGAACTACAGTAGTTATTAGAACAGCACATTTCTTTACTAAGATTTTGAATAAATCTATATAATGGTCAAGTGGTGACCATCTTGATCAAATTTATCTCCCTTCTTTACTGGAATTACAGAATAACTTCCCTTTTTACTTCTTGTTTTCTAATTCTTTTAAAACTGTTTTACTCCTTCTAATTGAACACTTGAGAAAGGGTATTATTCTATACATGGCTGTGGCATATTATTTTATTTAGGTAGCTACTTTTAATAGTTTTATATATCAAATTAAACCAGTATCAGTATTCTCCAGGGCCCAAAGTAATATTGATTTCTTTTCATTCAGGACATTTTCCCCAACGTAGTGTGAGATTGACACTCTCTGTCATACCCCTTTTCTTTCAGAAAGGACAAAATAACCAAATTAGATGCCTTCCTCCCTCACCCCACAGGGAACTACATAAACATTCCATCTGGAGTAGAGAGTATTGATGGAGATCTATACTTTGCATAGCAAATGTCTTTCCAATCGGTTTATAGGTAAATCAGGAAAAAGAAAGCACGTTCTTCAGTTAGTGGAAACTATTCCTATGAAAACCACAGAAAAAAAGGAAAAGTTAAAAAAAAAAGAAGTCTGACTCAAAATACCAACCAATATTGATTTATCATCATACCAAAGGCAAAAAATTTTTATGAAACAAATAACACCAATATTTACCAGAAAAGACAAGGCTAGGGGAGCATAAAAAAAATTATTGAAACATATTTCACCGGTTCCTACCCCTGAGATTCCCTCAATCCATCAACCTAAGCTATTTGACAATTATTTTCTAGCTGAGAGTTTTATCCTTCTGGGATTTCCTGAATTCCTTGTTCTTGCCATCTCTGCATTTTCCAGAGTCCCTTTCTACAATTCATCTTCCAGTGTCCTGGCCCCTTGCAATAATGATATACAGTGTTTGTTTCTTCTTTTTCTGCCTTCAGATGATTCCAGACTAAGGGTTATTTGAACAAATTGTTCTAACTCAGCAGTTAACACTGTATTTTTATTTGTTTGTTTTTATTTCTTCTTTTCTTGTCTCTGTTGTCCCCAAACTGAGTAGCTGCTGCTAATATTTTAGTATAGTCTGTTTCTGCCACCCTACCATCTTTTCACTAACTTGAGTGTCAGTAGTTGGCATGAGAGTGCAAGGGGAATAAAAAAAAAAAAACACTTTAGTAATACCAGCAGGGGAGGAAGGCAGGTGAATTACCCAGGAAGCCTAGGGAGCCTCTCAATGGCATTAGCTCCACTGGCAATTGGAATAGAAGTGCTGATTTCCATCCTATTGAGATGAGAACAATGTAGAATTTATGGTACTTTGATTTTTTTCTCTGTTAGTATTTTTCCACCTAATAGTTCTGTTTACCTTTTCCCCATTGTCTGGTATAACTACTGTCCAACTGATTGCCTTCGTGTAGGGACACAGTATTTTATCCAAGTTCTCAATTATTCACTGATCATATCTCTTTCATTTCTGCTTCATCATGACATGACGCACTGATGACACAAAGGATTCTTGTAGGCGAAATTGGGTTAATATATAAGTGGACTCAGAGCTAGGGCATGAGATTCATAAACTCATAAACCAAGTGATTCATTACCAGCTAAAGATATTGTGGACCGATCCCCCTTTGCAGGAAAATCCACAAATGGAAAAAACCCACTCATCTAAAATATCATTCTTCCTTCTTTCTAGGAGTTGATCTGAGGAATGGAAAGAACTAACAGATGCAGCAGGATGAAAGAAAGTGGGGATAGTAGGGAAAGGAAGAGGTCCTGTAAAAGAAGAAATTAATTGTTGTTCTTACATTTCTATTTTTCTCAAGATTTTCTTCTGGCTACCTAACATTTAACTTTGCTCTTAGAATGATATACATCACACAAATACCCACCTTCTGTTTACTTGAGACAAATTCCTTCTAAGAACTCCCATAAATACCTTATTTCATCCAAATCAGAGGCGCCATCCTTAGGTTACTGCAGGACTGGGTTTATATATGTTTACCTATTCCAAATGTGACAGAGATATATGCCAATTCATGACAAAAACCTGCAGGATACATTTCTTTTTTTTTTTTTTTTTAAAGATTTTTTATTTATTCGACAGAGATAGAGACAGCCAGCGAGAGAGGGAACACAAACAGGGGGAGTGGGAGAGAAAGAAGCAGGCTCATAGCAGAGGAGCCTGACGTGGGGCTCGATCCCATAACGCCGGGATCATGCCCTGAGCCGAAGGCAGACGCTTTAACCGCTGAGCCACCCAGGCGCCCCAGCAGGATACATTTCTGGCTTACCATATTTTTATACCATCAAAACCAATGGTGGTTTTGTCTAGATTTAGGAACCTGTATCATCAGTGCTTACCTGACCAGAAAGTCTTAAATGTGGAGAGAGTGTTTTTTACTGGCTACTACTCCAAAAACCAGAGTGCTGGAAGGGAGATTTTTTTATAATTTGAGGTCTCTTACCTGATTGTTACATTGCCAAAAGACCCTCAGCTGGTCCACTCAAGTTAGGAACTGCCAGACCAATTCCATCCTCATTGTCAAATTTTTGAAGAAATGTAATTAAAAATAAAATATCCTGCCAATCCAATAAACCTATCCACAAAATAAAAGAACAAAACAGTTTTATCACAGAACAAGCGTTAAACCAGACTGCAATGTGCATCACAGGTAATCTGCTGAAGAGATTATAAAGAAAAAAGAAATCTCACCCTATTGTATAGCCAGACAGATATAACCTATTACAAACCATGCTGTTTTTTATTCAAAGGAACTATAAAATTTCTTGTGTCTTTTCAACAAGCAGAAGATACTACTTGGAACCAAGTGCCTGGGCTAACCTTCCATCGGAGTACCACCCTCATTGATGGTCACATTTCAAATAGGTTTCTCCAAGATCCCCTAAGAAAGACACCCTTAGAATTCCAACTGACAGAAGACTCATT
The DNA here is from genome assembly GCF_002007445.2 of Ailuropoda melanoleuca. Taxonomy (NCBI): domain Eukaryota; kingdom Metazoa; phylum Chordata; class Mammalia; order Carnivora; family Ursidae; genus Ailuropoda; species Ailuropoda melanoleuca. The sequence goes on along the minus strand of NC_048220.1, from coordinate 126,815,595 downwards.
TAGCTTCTGAAAGTATTTAAATATATCTCTGAGAGACAAAGAAATAGTTTAAAAATACGATTTCTCTAAAGAAATGCTGAAAGAAAAGTATATGGGGGTATCCTTTTCTTTGGACACCAGGAAAAAATTCAGAACTTTTTGGTTTGCATTTAACACTGCTATACACATTTTTGAACATAGCTACAACTAGCAAAACGTTTTTTTGCATGAACATGTGCAATATATGATTAGCTTAGTGACATCAGTAGTGGAAAAAAATAATTATTTCACTGTGATTTCTGATGCTGTTATGGTTATGTCCTTATAACGTGAGTGAACTAAAATAGTACATCATCTTCCATTAAGTTTATTATTTATATAAAAATTAAAATTAATATGGGTTAATAATACTCCTTGTGAAATTCTTATATTTATTATTTCATTTGCTCTTATAGTAACCCTGTCATCTTTTAAATTGTATAGATAAGGAAATTTGGATTATTAAAATTAAATAGAGAATACATTATTTTTCAGAGGTAGGTAATTGATATTACAGGTAAGAGTGACAAATACTCAATCTATTATAATTCTTTAATGTCTACATACATCCTTCACTAACTGGTTTTCACTATCATGATTTATTACTGAGAGTAGTTGGATTGTTTAAAAAAAAGAACTGAGTCACTACCATTTTGTGGCTAATCTTAAATAGATAGGTAGTGTATAATAAATCAAGTGAATCAGTTCCAGTTCTTTTCCTGGTTCTCCGACTCTATTATTTTAGAAAATTTATTTAAATTACCTTAGATTAATTTGTTTTGACCACAGATAGGTTAAACAATGTCTACATCTCAGAATACATTTGATATATAGTAAAATATGTTAATGTTCCTGAAACATTTTAGGTGATCAATAAATGTCAGTTTCCTCCCACTTAATATTTTATTGATACACGTACCCCCATACCCAGCTAGTCTCATTGTAAGTTAATCATCAAATTATACTTTGAAGTCAAGTACCACTCTACCCATACGGTTATCTCTCTTCTATTAAAAATACAGCAGTAATACTACCTATTTTGGGGCTGCAGATGTTCTTTGTTTTCATATAGAAGACAGGTCCAAGGACACATTGTCTCAGTGATTCATCCAGAAGTACAATATCTTCGATATTTTTGCCAGGTATAACTAATATACATCTAAACTTTTTTTCATTACTCGTTCCAATGTAGAATTTTCTAAGTTATTTTCTGTGTCGTTAGAGTTGAACAGTCCTATGCAAATGAATAAACTAGGGATGTCTTTAGTTGTCCAAGGAAAAAGCTGAGTTAACCAAGCCTCCTCTTTTTTCCTGCAATAACTCTTTAGTTACCGTCCATAACTGACATGATGCCTTGTGTTTCATGATATTCTCATGGTCTTCATGGTAAAGGAATCAAACTTACTTCCACTAAATGCTTCATGAAGGTATAGACCCTTAACTTTATGATACGACATTGCAGTTAAAATTTAATTTCAGTCATTTCCTCTGTCTTTTGGTTAAAAAAAAATGTTGGAAGGGACTAACACATGTTAAAGGGTGCAAGCTGGGTTATCTCTAAGGAGGTTTTCTGGTATCAACTACATGCCACTTCTATTTACACATATTTGGCCCAAATTTAGACACATGTACATGCCTCAGGGAAAGGAAATGGGATGTAAATCCTACTCAGAGAAGAAATATACCCTGTAAGGAATTCTGTGGAGAAAGGCAGAACCAAAATCTGGTGACAACTTGGCATATCTGTCACAAAACAAGATATTACCAATTTCTTCTTGAAATGTCCTTACTTCCAGTACTTTTTATGACCATGTCTTTATTATTCATATCATAGTATATGTCTGACTTTGTTAGGGAGAGAACTCTCCCATATCAAACCGGTCTACCTTTATTATTTACCTCTTATCATATTACCCTATATCAATTATTTGCAGAATATGAATCACAGACTCATATTTTCTAAATGGGTATTTGATCATTCATTCGTTTTGTTTTTTGGTTTTTCTTTCTTTCTTTTTTTTTTTTTTTTTTGTCCCTTCTCAGAAGAATGTAGGCTTTCTGGGAAAGAGAAAACTGTCTGTCTTGTTCAGAGATGCATTTCGAGATCTTCAAATAGTGCTTGGCATTTAATAAGCACCAAATAAATACAAGTAGGTTGGATACATGCACATAAAATCAATTATTTCTAAATATTTTCAAACAACTTGAAAAGATTCCATGTAAATTAACACCTACCTATTTTGTCCCTCTAACCACCTCAAGTATTTTGGGAATACATTCCATTAGAAATTATAAATATATTTCTATTATATGAGGACAAATTTAATGGTTTTGCACACTCCCACGTTTGAAATGAGGCTGTAAGTGGAAACACTATAGATAAGAAAAAAAGTGAAAAATTATGGAATTGCTGTAAAGGGAAATTTATTGTCAGTATTAATTCATACACAAGAGAAAATGATACTTTGAGGATACTTAGTGCATTTTTCCATCAAGCTGAAAAATTGTGCCATTTCAGCATAAAGACAACAGAGGCTTAAATTTAGTTATAGCCAATAGATCATTTTGCACAACATTAAGCCTGCAAACCCTTTTAAGAATTTTTGATTCTGTAGTACTTAAACAACTGTGTGCAGTTAATTTCTGTGCACAAGGACAGCCAAGAACCATTGAGGCACCATTCAGACAGTTAGAAAATATAGAAATGGTTAACAAAGTAAATTAGAATTGAAAAAAAATTGGGGTAAAAGGAAGTCATTCCAGTTTGCATAATTCTGTAATGCAACTTCTCTTGATTCATTTCAAAACTGATAAAAATAGAGGGAAAAGCTTGTCTAAGACCTACAAACCAGTCTTTAATCAGATTCCAATGGTTATAACTGACCCAGCATCATATCTGTATATATACTTGTCTTGAAATTTGGTGATTTCATGATTCTGTGGCCCAGTTTGGAGAGTATTGTGCTGTGTAAATTACCTCCTTGATGTAAAGTGTGTTCTTTCTTTAAGCCTGCATTTTTCTTGTTTCAGTTGTTATGCATCATTTTTTCTTATATTTAAGATGAGAGGGACACTATCCCTTCCATTTTCTTCAACTTTGATAATTCCTTTATAGATTACTGGTACACTACTCAGTGTTCACCGGTATCTCACTTGTCTTTTAAAGTAATGCTAGACTGTGGTCCATTCAGCCTGCTTTAACTTTTGAATCTTCATCTGAAATACGTCTTGCCGACCTGTTTGATTTTTATTTTCCCTAATTAGGTTTGGATGTCTTGAAATGATCAAGGATGTATTTTCATATATTTCGGAATAAACTGCTTCAGGTTTTAAAGGGTTCAGAACTTGAGAAAATGTAAATTCACTAGTTCAGTTGTCAGCACCTTTTTCCATTACATAATTTTAAAAAATATGGTATATATTAGTAACTCTGACTGAATTAAGGATTCTTTGTGCCATTTTAAAGTGGGTGGTTTCTTATAAATGGCAAAGCCTAGTGGGAAACTTTTCAAACTGTGGAAAGCAGCTTCCCTGGTATGTTTTCTTACAGGGCACTTCAGATCATTTGCCTGGCTCTCTCTTTGGTCACTTCCTCTAAACAAATTGGATTTCCTCGAGGAACTTGGCCTGTGTGCAGCTGATAAGTAGTGCGTCAGGCTATACTCCTATCTGGTATTCCTCCTAGAACTTTGACTTCTTTCTTTTCATCCAATTTTCTGGTTGTTATAGTTTGTACTTATGTTTTTCCTCTTCTGCCTCTCCTTTCCCTTTCACTCAAGTACAATTTCTTGTCCCTTTCAGTGCTTAAATAATAAGTTGCTTTGTCAAGCAATACTAATATGCTGTCTGTAGTCACAGTCCTTGGAGTGACTCATCCTGTACAAAGGCATTTTGTACTGCCTGCCTCCAAAAATATAGATAAATAACTATAAAATCTTCAAGAATGTGGATTAGAATTTAGCATAAAATGAAATGAAAAAAAAAAAACCCACATTAAACTCCGTAAGATTTTTCTTTAAATTTCTGCATTAAGTAACTTAAACTGTATTTGAGGTTAGAAAAATCACAGGGGATTTATAGATCCATGAACTGGTGAATATTAATCAGGAGGAGCCACATCAACTGAAATAAACAACAACCAAAAACCCTCCAAATAAAAGTATATAAAAGTAAATATAGATAGCAAATCTTATATGTTGCCTATTCTTTATATTAATGAAGTCCCTAGGATGAAGAAGGTAGAATGTTTGGAATTGGCAACTGTGGTTATTATAAAACATATTTATTTGAATTAATGAGCATAGAAACATAATTTCCATCAAATAATTTAAAATAGTAATTATAAATTTTGCATTATTTAGCATAATGCTGGGATTAATGAGGCTAAGTAATGGTGACATGTAACCTTTCATAATGTTTAGAATCAACTCCACAGGTCAAATAAATTTGCATTAAAATGTGTTATAAATAATTTAATACCAAAATATAACCAAAACAATAAAAAGGCCAAATGGATAGCTTCTTCTTTATAGGTGTGAATCAGTCTACTGCAATAGCAGGAAAGTGACTGAGTCACTTCTTTGTAAAATACTTTCAGTCCAGAAGAGAGTTAACTAAAAAACCACAATAATATGCATTTAAAATAATAAAAATATACACAGCACTGAATCACAGGAGAAAAATATATTTTCTGTTTGTTTTATGTGTTTACTTTAGATTATCTAATGACAAGCCACATATACTAGCAAAGATTGTTTAAATAGTTTAATCAACCATAACCAAAATATCTTACTTTTAAACTAGGCAATTTTCCAAAGACTATAATGCCAATGAAATATTGCTATGTCAACTCTACTTTTTCCTACAGGGTAACATTTTAGTAAGCCTGATAAATTGTATCATTACAGAAATTGACCTAGATAATTATTTTCTGGCTCTTTTTTATGCTACTTTCTCTGCTGTGGTACATATATGGCAGAATTTAAAATTTAGTTAACCTCAGATAATATTTAAAAAGAAAATATGAATTTAATTCAATTTGTTCTTTCTAAGCTTTTTTCATTACGTACTCACTGTAATTCTTTGCACCAATATTAGAGAGCAATCTAGAATAAAACATACTGATGCTTGTTCAAATGCTTTTCAGGCTTTGAGAATTGAATTTTATCATTCTGAGTGTAAAAATATCCACTAAGAGATTCTAAAGTACAAAAGTACAAAAGGACCAAACAAACAAAAAAATCAAAAACCCTGATTTTTAAAAATTGAGATATAATTGACACATAACATTATATAAATTAAAGTATACAGCATGTTGATTTGATGAATTTATATATCTCAATATGATTACCACTGTGGCATTAGCTAACACCTTTATCACTGCACATAATTATAATTTCATTTTTGTGGTTGGAACATCTAGTCTTTTAGCAGCTTCGAAGTTTATAATGTAGTATTGTTATCTGTAATCACTATGCTGTGCATTAGATCCTCAGAACTTATTTATCTATTGTTTATAAGTTTGTATCCTTAAACAACATCTCCCCAGTTACCCCACTGCCCAGTCCCTGTCAGCCACCATTCTCCTCTCTGTGTCTATGAGTTCGGCTTTCTGTAGATTTTGCATGTAATTGAGATTATACTTGTCTTTCTCTGTCTCACTTATCTCACTTAACGTAATGCCCTCAAGGTCCATCCATGTTGTCACAAATGGAAGGATCCATTTTTTCTCCTGGATGGATAATATTCCATTGTGTGTATATGTACGTGTGTATACCACATCTTTATCCAGTAATCCATTGATGGATACCTAAGGTTGTTTTCGTATCTTGGCTGTTGTGAATAATGCTACATTAAACATAGGAGTGCATGTATCTTTTGATATTGTGAGAGAACTCTGATTTTTAAACAGGTTTTTTTCAGTGCTTAGGTAGTTGAAAAATACTATATTCTTAAGGGAGCAAATAGACTAAATATCTGCTTACACTACATCAAAAATTAAACTATTTTTGTGCAATCTACCTATAAAAATGTTGCATTAGCTTTTAATTTTTGAGTCTACAAATTCAGATTTTCACCCCAAGTATATAACATAGCTATACATAACAAAGCACTGAGACCACTTGAAATTTATTTTCAGTCACCAAATGTATTAAGTACCTACTTTATGTCACATGCTAGACTAGCTATTAGTGATAAAGTGTGTGTAAGATGTTTTCCCTAACCCATTTAGTTTTCTACTTAATGCTGGGGATAAAACATTTTTTTTTCAAAAATGAAGTTAAAACTACAGTAAAGAAAAGGATAACCTATGGAAGCACCAAAAAAGTGGAACTAGGCTCATTTGAAATAATAAGTGATACTAAATCTGAGGCCTGCGAGGCGAAGGGAAGGGGAGTGATCATTCACAGTACAGAGAAAGGATGTGCAAAGTCCCTGCAGCAATAAAGGCCATCAGAAAAAGAGATCAAAGCAGCTAGAAATTAATGAATGAAGCAGAGTTCCATGAAATTAAGTCGAGATGAAGCAAGAGACTCTTGTCTGCTAAGTGTGTTGAAATTCATTCTAAATTTAATAGGAATAGAATTGTGAGAGGTATTAAGAGAGAGAGCAACAAGAATAAATTTGCCTTTTTCACTCTTGCTGTCATTTGGAAAAGAGAGCAGAGGTGACAAGTTTAATGGCAGTGAGGGGATCACTTAGGAGTTTCATCAAATGGTGCAAATGAGAGATGATGGTGTTGTGTTGGAAAGCAGAAAAAAGTCTGCCCAAAAGGACAGATTCAATATTTTTATATTATATAATTTATACAGTCCACATGTTGCATATTAATCATCTCTTTTTAAAGTAGTATGTTCTGGGGTGCTGGGTGGCTCAATCGTTAAGCGTCAGCATTGGGCTCAGGGCGTGATCCGGCGTTATGGGATCGAGCCCCACATCAGGCTCCTCTGCTGGGAAGCCTACTTCTTCCTCTCCCACTCCCCCTGCTCGTGTTCCCTCTCTCACTGGCTGTCTCTGTCTGTCAAATAAATAAATAAAATCTTAAAAAAAATAAAGTAATATGTTCTATTATTTTCTATTACATTTAATGTGTAGTACACTTCGTACAAATTCTTACGACTAGCTTTAGCATGCACATATTTTGAAAATTGAGTATTTTATTTCATTTTTTTGACAATTGAATTACATTGTATATAAACCAGAAGATCTAGTAATTGAAGGAAGAATCTATGCTTAAAAATACTTTATTTACCAAATTATTTTAGTCCATCCGTTTAAGTCATGTATAGATTATCTATGTCATACTTTCTCATATTTATTTTATATAATCTTATATTACATATGCTTTTTAATAAGGTTTTTATAAGTTAGATGCATCTGTATGAAAAAGTTAGAGCCAGATTTGGGCCCAACTAACATTTTTTTTAAAGATTTTATTTATTTATTCAACAGAGATAGAGACAGCCAGCGAGAGAGGGAACACAAGCAGGGGGAGTGGGAGAGGAAGAAGCAGGCTCATAGCGGAGGAGCCTGATGTGGGGCTCGATCCCATAATGCCGGAATCACGCCCTGAGCCGAAGGCAGACGCTTAACCGCTGTGCCACCCAGGCGCCCCTCAACTAACATTTATTGACTTAAGCATACAAAAATGCTAGTAATAGATTTCTCTTTTAATTCCCAAATAAAATCTTGCTGTTTTTAGAATATTACCTAGGTATGAGAGTATTCTGATTCCCAAACCTAAAGTAAGAGAGCTTACCACCTACCACATCTAGAGATTTTTTTTTTATTTGATAGAGGAGAGTCTTGCATTCAGTAATCAACAATGATCCATTAACCTGTTTTTCAAAAATCAAAAGCAAAAGCTAAAATACTATATCCTTTAAAACATGTTATCACTGTCAAAGAACAATGAATTCTCAATTATTCAATATATTCTTTGAAGTAAAATATTTTTGTACACAGTGAAATCACTATTGGATTTGAATATAATTCCTCAACAAGTAGTTGACAATTAAAAAACAATTATCAAGTGCCTAATAGAAGAGCTACGTTTTTGGTTGTGGGGATTAAACAGTATGCAATGAAATAGATTGCTTTTGCTGTGAGTCCTCAAAAATATTATCAAACAACTTTGATTCTTTTTTCCCCTTTTTAAAACAGCAAAAGGATTTAAAATATACTTTATTGTATTTATAAAGATATAATGGGCTTATATAAAGTTAAATAAATTATAGATATAACTAATGTAGTAAGTTCCAGATTTTAATTTATTTTCTTTTTTTTTTTTTAAAGATTTTTTTATTTATTTATTCGACGGAGAGAGAGACAGCCAGTGAGAGAAGGAACACAAGCAGGGGGAGTGGGAGAGGAAGAAGCAGGCTCATAGCAGAAGAGCCCTGATGTGGGGCTCGATCCCAGATCGCTGGGATCACGCCCTGAGCTGAAGGCAGACGCTTAACCGCTGTGCCACCCAGGCGCCCCAAGATTTTAATTTATTTTCTTAATTTTATGTGTCTTTTTCATAAAAGTTATTATATATAAGGACTTACAATATTATTTCCCAAAATATTTTTAGTATTTAATTGTTCGTCTGTTCACTGTTTAAAACAAATTTGACCATTGTTTTTACCATGCATCATCATTTTAATATATCATTATAAATTGCTGGCTACTTCTTACCTGGAGTTGGAGTCTTATTTTTCAATGATAAAGTTCAGTTTTTTAACTCCAAACATTTTGTTTTGAATCAGGTTTTGATTCTTTGTTTTCTCCAACTGTTTCTCTGTGTTGAGATGTTTTTGTGGTAGGGAATACTAAATTCTCTTTCACAGAAAGTTTGAATTCTTCATAGATGTTTAAGCTTAAAGAAAATTTTTATGGCAGGCTAAAATATAAACATAGTTCAGGTTTAACAGTTTCACAAGATACTGTGAAATTCACAAGAGACAGGTTATGTCTCTCTTTCCTCGTGCCTAACACTGGATCATTATAAAAGGGCTCTAATTCAACCATGTCATCACAAAATCTCAGTGAGGCTAAAATTCATTAATTTCTCCCAATTATCACCATCTGGTAGTAAGGGGAGTTTTTAGTATAATAATACACACTGTGATGCTAAGAGTTCTGTAACACGAATAAAGAGTGAGTATTCTATTTTCCGGACGCCGGTGGCTCAGTCAGTTTAGCGTCTGTCATCAGCTCAGGTCATGATCCCTGGATCCTGGGATCAAGTCCCATGTCGGGCTCCCTGCTCAGCGGGGAGCCTGCTTCTGCCTCTGCCTGCTGCTCCCCTGCTTGTGTGTGCACGCGAGTTCTCTCTCTCCCCCTCTCCCTCTCTGACAAATAAATGAATAACGTCTTAAAAAAAATTAAAAAAAAAGAGTATTCTATTTTCTAAGTGGTTCACTCTCAAAAATTTAAGAATTTACTGGGGACTTGCCATGATTGGGCACTGCTTTACTGTTATCTGGCTTCATTTCCAATTAGCAGTGGGAAATTTCAAGGAAAAACCGTTCCTTTTTGAGTATGCACTGGACCATTTTGAGTAATGCAAGCCAAATTTCATCCATAAGACAACTCTCTAAATATTTGAAGAGGGTTATCAATTTTTTTTTAACTTCCATGTGTCTTCACTGAGTCACTAAATGTGATTATTTTTAGTCGTCTAAGAAATATTTTATATTCATTTATATTTAGTATTCATTTGCAACTTAAGCTTATCCTTTTTAAAATATGATATGTAAAACGGTCTACAACACTCCAGAATTAATCATTAATCAACATATGACACAGTATAGCATGCTCATTAATATTTATCTTCTGAACTCTACTAAGCAGTCCAACAACTTGTTAATAATTGCATTACTTACATTTAAAAAAGGCTTATTATTAGTATGGAAGGATAAGTAAAATGTATCTCCTTTAAATTGTACTTAAATATTAATGCTTTTACATAATCAGTATGTACAATCATTTAAAAATTGGTTCCCAAAGCTCTTTGTTTCTCTGTCTTTCTCTGTGTGTGTTTCCGTCTCCCTCTCTGTCTCCCTCTCTGTCCCTGTACACACACTCACATACATGCGTATTTAATCACCAGAAGGATTGCCTTCCAATAACTGAGTCTTAACAAATAACGCATTATCAATGAATGTACCAAATATTTCTTGAAAATGAATTAGGATAATGAATCCTTTCTATTTTAAGAAATGGTTTGAATTATATTTTGCATTGTTTAAATGATGCAAATATAAGCTTGTTAACAATTAAATTTCTCCTTGGAATATATAATCATGGGGATTTAAGTGAGTAGAACTATAAAGAATGTGAACATTAATTAATTAATGCTGGAAAAAAGGAACAAAACTTTGCCATTCTATTTTTTCATAAATAATAAATAAAATTCTTATATTAACAACTAAATTGTTACTTTAAAAATAACTTGAAGTGCCACAACCTTATCTAAAGTCCATTTTCTCCCCAAGACCATATGATTAATACAACAAGTATTGTCTATAACTTTTGTTTCATTTACATTCTTACTCTTGGTTTACTGTAGTTTTTTTCTTAACATGCCAATGAAAGCATTCTTACCAAGGGCACCAACACCTTGTATCCTACAAAATATGAATCCCATGTTTTCATTTTAATTTTTCTCTCAGCAATATTTGACTGAAAACCACCCTCAATTTCTTGAAAAAACTCCAATCCCAGGCATCAGTGACAAAAGAATATCCTGATAATTTGCTCTACTCCCCAGCCACTGCTGAGGCTTTCCTTCTAACCTCAAAATACCATACTGCTTTAGGGCGTGGACTTTTCTCTTCTTTTATTCCATAATGTCTGGCCTTAGGGCTTGGAAATAACCTGTAGATGATTGTCAGATTGATAGCAGCAGTCTCGATATCTCCCATGAGTTCCGGACTCATATGTCCATGTATCCAACAGACTACTCAGGCTCTTCTTCTAGAAATGTAACAGGTATCTGTATTTTACATGGATGAAATAGAATACTGCTCCCTCTCCACTCCCTTCCATCAGTTCACAGCTGATCCATTTTCATGTTATGGAATCAGCGTTCTGGTACAGCATAAGTTACCCTGGATATATCTATTCATATAAAATTCATTGTCTTGGTTCTGCCTCCAAAATATTTCCCAAATGAGCTTATTTCCCTCTGTATCTACTAATTCTTTTTATTATACGTCCATCATATCCTACTTAGATTAATACAAGAGCCTAACAATTAGTTGGACATGGATTGCTGTTTTAAATAGACTGAGTCATGTCAGCCGCTTGATTAAAATCACCCAAAGGCTTTCTACTGGAATGTGAACAAATCCAACCTTCCTGTCATGATTTAAAAATCTGATCCCTGCCTCTTCCCGCAATGAGACCTCTTCCACCTTCCTCACTACGGTGTAGCTACATTAGCATTCTTCTTACTTCTCAGTTATGTCTGGTTTCTCCCCATCTCTTGGTCTTTGTTTCTGCTGTTTCCTCCGCATGGGAATGTATTTCCATAGGATGTGTAGCGACTGGTTCTTCTTCATTATTAAGCCCTTAGTTCGGATGTTACCTGATTGCCCTGACCATTCTATTTTAAGGTAACTTCCCAGTCACTAGTTTTCTCATGCTAATTTATCACCATATTGGTCACTCTCTGTAATACCACATATATTTACTTTGTGTGTCATTAATTTTCTGTATCTCTGCCTCTCCGACACATACTGGGAAAAAGAAGCGCTGTGGTGGGCAAAGCCTTCTTTGTCTTGCTCAGTTATATGTCTCCAGTGCTTACTACAGTGATTGACACATTAGAAAATTATTGGTAAAGATTTTCCTGAGTAAATATTGGTGAAATGTCAGCTAATTAAGCAAAATAACAGATGAACAATGACAGTATTCTTATTTCTCAGAAATAAGAGTAAGTTGCAATTTTATAAAAAGGCATTTCACTACTTGAGCTTTTTAAAAATTATGTGCTTATTAGTTTAATGACTTTTTTTGTCAGACATTAGGTGATAAGGTTTACCTCAGTTTACCCTGGCATTGACTTTGTGAGAAAGATGATATCATCTTTATTTAATGTCTCAGGGGGTAGTTACAGAGAATTTAATTCATTTCGACATACTACCGTTAAGTTATGGATCAGGTAATTTAGTGTTTCTACTGCACTTTAGTTATCTTTCAATATAGAATGTTCAGTAATTGAAAAACTCACAGATTTACACACCTGGTTTTCAAAAATGTTATTTTTTGTCAACGTCATCATTAAATATACTCACTATTTAATTTCTAGGGAAGTCTTATGTGGTAGCAGGCTTATGGATTTCCCGCATCATAAAAATATGACACATTATAAGGAAAACAAAATACATTTTTAAAATGATAAAATGTGAAATAGTCTTCAGCATCTGTGCCTTTATTTTTATAAGTCACTATTCAAGAAGCTATTATAGATGCTATCAAGCTCATACTTCATTTTGACATGTTAACATAAGTATTGATATAGAAATGAATAGGTCATGAAAACAATAAGCAACATTCTAAAGAACTATACATTTAACCTATTTTCCTAAAAATAGAAGAAACTCATCAGAAAATAGCCAATTACTGTTCAGGTCAGAAAGGGATCATACCCCTCAACAAAGTCATTATCGTTAAAACTTGAAGAAAATAAATTAGCCAAGGGCGTAGGTATTTCTATAATTTAATTCTGTTAATTATTTAATTCTAAGTTAATTACTTAACAAATAATTCTGAAATAATTTACATTGGGAATTTAAAAATATACATTTTTTGAGTTTAAAATTTTCATCATTATCCATCACAGTCCAAAAAAAGAATACTCTGATCACTATCACGCTTTGCATTATGTGCATATTACTAAGTCATATTTGAGATTAAAGTTATAAATAAATAATTATAAGAGAAATAAATGCCAAACCTAAGCAGGCATGATGTTCTAAGGAAAGAAATTTGCTTGCAAGCTTGTGCTCATGAACATGAGAATAAAAATACACATTTAAAATATTTGTTTAACTAGGGAATTTAAATATTGTTATAGTACTGTGGTTCCCAAATGCATGCAGAGTCACCTCCCCTCCCTGGGGCCCCACCAAGCCACAGTGAACTTAAAAGATGCCCAGGGCATTTTAAATTTTCAAGGGAAACAGACATTGGTCAAACATCATCTAAACTAATATATTAAATGGTTTAGGTTGAACTATTTATTAAATTGAGTAAACCAGGGTGCCTGGGTGGCTCAGTCAGTTAAGTGTCTGCCTTCAGCCCAGGTCATGATCTCAGGGTCCTGGTATCGAGCCCCGCTCCCCTGCCCCTCCCAACTGCTGGTGTGCTCTCTCTCTCTCTCAAATAAATAAAATCTTTATAAACAAACAACCAAATAAATAAATAAATAAATCGAATAAACCATATACTTAATACAAAACAGAACATTTAAGTTTTGTTTTGTTTTTTAATACTGGAGATGGCTGAAAATCTTACACACTAAAATGGCATGAACTTAAAACATTTAGGAAACTCTAAAGTCTTTAGAGACAGTTTTCAAAATCTATTATTATGGCATAAAATTATGTAAGTAATAATATATTCTCATTTTCAAGAATTCAGATAATATCAAAACATCAAAGAAGTGAGGTGTGCCACCATGCTTTTCCCCATGCATTGCTTTATGCAAGGGTAAGCACTGTGGATTTAGTTAGCCCATGACTCATTGATCAGTATCAGGTATTTATCAAATGCTTAACCTTAACAAGGCACTGTTGCTGGAAAAGAAAGCATACAAAAGAGATACAGCAGCAGCTTTTGTGAAGCCTATATTTTGGCTCATCAGGTGGAAGTTTGATGTTTAGCCTACCATTTTATTTTTAAAGCATTTGAATACGTAGCTACAGGAATTTTTTTTCATATAAATAGGATTTTTTTTTCCTCTTTAACTGTCTCTCTTTTTTTCCTGGGAGATACTCTCCCAATGTGAGAAATACAGGCTGGGAACAGACTGCTTTGACTTGTTTTCAGGTTCCACCATTCACTAGTCCTGTAATCTGAAGCATGACCCAAAGAGATCTCTCAGTGACTCAGTTTTCTCATCTGTAGTAAGAGCGTTATAATTTTATCTACATTGCATAGTCATTGTGAGAATGTAAGTGTAATACATTTGAGGTGTATATAACCATATTCCACATGGACAAAGAACCTGATTAATATTATATGTGATAGTAATGTTACTATGAACTTCACCCTATGCCTTTTTGAGTCTTCTTGCCAGGAATATTTCCACATAAAGTTACTTCATATGCAGCTTTTTTAACACCTTGGTAGTATTTCATAGAATAATGTCCCATTATTTATTTTATTATTCTTTTTGTTTGTATGCTTGCTTGTTTCAAGTTTATATTTAAAATCCAGTTAACATACAGTGTAGTATTAGTTTCTGGGGTACTATTATTCTTTTGTATGGTTGGTTTTGACTGCCGCGGAGCAAAAATTCCTGTGTCCTCAAAGGTCGTTGTAGCTGGACTAAGAAGCAAATTGACCTCAGACAGATTAACAGGAGAAAATCAGATTTATAGCGTAGGTACCGGGGAATCCACACAGACATGGAAATTCTAAAGACAGTCAGGCAAAATGAGATATATATGTTTCAAACGATATATATGGGGTCTTGGGATAGGGGTCTGGGACTTCAGAGGAAAGGAATGAACTGCATAGGGCGGTAAGAGCAGGTGTTGGTAATTAGATGTTTTCCCTGCCATTACAGATGGGTCACTCAGATAACATTTCTCTGTTAATAACCCTTATTCTGGGGGAAAAAAAAAACCCACTTTAGATTCTTCTGTGTGGGTAAGGGAGGGACAAAACTTTCTCCTGAGCGCACAGGGTCTCAAGTGCCTTCAGCTCAATATAATCCACATGCCAAAGTGGCATATTCTGGGGAGAAGGGACTGTCCTGAACCCCTTTGTGACATTTGGTATAAAAAGCAATGCAATATTGAACCTCTTCATACATTTTTCTACAAATGTGCAAGAGCTGTTGGAACTGGGGCAGTGTACAGTGTAGGAGGTTTGATAAATAATAATGTAATTAATTCCAAACAAACAATTTAACAATTTATATTCCTAGTGGCAAAACATTTTCCCTGCATCGTATTTTTTTCTTTACTTATTAAAAGTTCCAAGATTTTAGTATTTTGTAGCTTTGTATTTCTTTTTCCTTAGGGAGTAGTTACAAATTTTCATTTTTAAAGTCTGTTTTGGAGACTTTCCATTTTGACATATTTCTCCACCCTTTTACTCCCCATTTCTGCTGCTTACCTGGCCCAGTGTCTATCCATAAGGGTTTAGCTGATTAATTTAACACAAACATGTATTTCACAATTTCAGGAGCTCATATTGGCTTCATTTCTTACCTTTACCGGAGGCAATTATAATTTAATATTGGATAACACCTGTAAATTTATTTGTAAATTTGTAAAATTTCAAATTTATAAAGTATAAATTAAAAGTGGAAAATGAATTATAATCTTGTTTATAAGTAGAGCAAGCTTAGTGTTGTGGGGGTTAAGGGAGAACATTATTGGGGAAACTTCTTTCAGTTCTCTCTTTCAGGAACGCATCTTCAATCACAGAACATAATTTCTTAAGTTTCTGCCACAGAGATCTTGAGAAAATCATCTGGAGTAATATGTGGAAAGGTTAATGTATATTATGAAATTCAGTTTAGTTAAGTACTTACTCTTAGCCAAATCAGGATACAGACATATAAATTTATAATTATGCATATTTGAAGCACTTCATTATTTTTCAAATCGTTTTGCCTTTTAGCATAATAACATCTATATTATAAATTGTACTTTTTTTTTTATTTCCCCTTTTTCCCTTTGTGCTGTACAAACTATTGCAGTGACAGTACTCACCAAATATTTTTTTTCCCCAACCATATTTTCTTGTCATCCTTGTACTTAGGCGAAGTCATATTTCTTCTTCGGGTCAGTGAGCTCTGAATGATAATGATGTAGGTCACTTGAAGAGGACACAGGGAAAAGTAAACATTCAGTTCTCCCTTTGTCTTTCCCTGTTCCAGCAACTGAGGTAGCCCACATGGTCCAAATGTTATCATGACAAGGTGGTAGAATTGCTCTCAACCTGGATCCCAAGGCGTCTTTAAGGACAGAACCCCCGTCTATAGAGATTTACATTGCTTGTCACTATAGCATGTCCTTTTCTACCCTAATACATAGTCCACACTTTTAAAACATGAAATCTTAACTTTTTAGAGACAGGTTAAATTGTAAAGGTTCTTCTTCCTCAGAAAAGGTCAATTCCATTGTTAAATTATTCAGCATCCTAAGGTCAGAGAACCTGGCTTGTACTGAGTGCTACAGAAGGAATTACGAATAACTTAATACAGTAGAGATGTTTGGTTGGAGTTTCTTTTTAAGATAATAACACATTATATTTAATTATATAATGAAACCCAAAAGTACCAAGTTTGGCTCTAATCAGCAACATTTATGGCTTTAAGTTCTAAGTACTAATGTCTGCGGATTAGTGTATGCAGAATTTTACACTTGCCAAATCTGTAAATTGTAGTTTTATGCAAATAAGAGCTTGGAAAATCTGCAGAATAAACGAAATTTCCATCACAGCTGACTACCCTCATCTTAACCTATGATAAAATCTTAGTCAGAATCTCTGGATATACTATTCTAGTTGAATTAAATGTATGTTAGCTACATTCTTTCCTCAGAAAGCATAGTATATGCAATGACATCTGATCTCTCTTTGTGTTTTTTTTTTAACCGTGGGAAAAGAAAGATTAGTGCAAGACTGCTCTTCACTATCAGGGTCTGTTTTGTTTATTCAAAGGAACCGTAGTTATTTAGTCAGAGGGGTGCAAGGATAGGGTCAAAGAAAGAATTGGTAAAACAATCACAATAAAATTGAGGTTGTGATCTTTGTGAGCGGGGTTGATGGAATTTAGCTGCATATTCTACATGTTTAAAAATAATTATAATCTATACTACTGTAACAAATTAAGGAATACTACAGTTATATGTTAGACCTCTACAGAGAGATGATTCCATGAAATGTCATAGTGGCAAAGCTAAGATGTGAGCCTAAAAGACAGAATTTGTAGGAATATATTGAAAAATTGTCATAGAATGTAAGTTTATCATGAAATAATTTTAATTGTGTGTTGTTTTTTGTTTTTTTTTGTTTTTTTTTTGTTTTTTTTTTTAGCTATTTTGATTTTTAACAGATCCCAAAGAACAGGGCTTGAAGTAATGCTCCTTTGCATTCAGTAGTCTTAGAACATACACAGGAAATACTCTTGCAATGGCAATTAATGTATTTTGATATCTGTATTTTATCATGGCTTTTCTATGATCATATAAATTCATATCCAAAGACATACTATCTGTTAGAAGAACTCCATGTCTGTTATATTTGCTTACATTGTTTTGTGGCAACCTAGTTGATTTACACTTACACATAAATGTTATTATTGGTAAGAGATTTTTAATTTAGTTCATTGAGAAGTTTGGTGAATTGAGTAAATATTTATAAGGTTTGTAAAATAAAAATAATAATAAATAGCCTGTTAAATTGACCATTGTTATTACTATGGCAGAACTAGATTCAGTCATCATAACCTTGTACAAGAGCACCTTCTCATAATCAAGCTGAAGAAAATACACATTTTTTTTGTATTTATGAAGCTAGAAAACTTTAGGTTTTTTATACATCATTTAGGGTTTCTAGAAATTTTAAAATACCTACAAATTATACCTTATTGATGGAAAAAGGGGAAAAAGCACTCTTTAATTCGTTGCTTGGGACAAATTGAATATCCCTTTTTTTATATACTAATTTCCCTTCAATTTATATATTATTTGAGGAATATTGACTCGGCCTTTGTTAAAATATAGAACAGAAGTAACAGAAAATGATCTGTGTTTTCCTTTTCATATCTTTTCTATAGAAAATATTTTAAGAGTATTATGGTTGAGGGGCACCTGGGTGGCACATTCAGTTAACTGTCTGACTTTCGTGTTTTGGTTTCAGCTCAGGTCATGATCTCAGCGTCATGAGATTGAGCCCCCCATTGGGTTCCATGCTGGGTGTGGAGCCTGCTTAATATGGATTCTCTCTCTACCTCTCCCTTTGCCCCTCCTCCCTGCAGTCTCTCACTCTCTAAAGAGTATTATGGTTGATAGACTTTATTTGGATTATGTAAGTCATAATTCCAGATCATAAAACACACATAAAAGTCACCTTCTACGTGAGTCTGATATATTATTGATGGAAAAATGGCATCAGGTATAGTTAAAATATAGGTTTCCTTTATGAAAGTATATGGAAGCTTATTTGTTTGTTTTAAGATACATAAAGGAAAAGATAGTTTAAATGCTCCCAGATGGAGAGAGAACTTTCTTACCCCCCCCCCCATTTCCATTAATGCACAATCACCAGTGATATGGTATGAGTGGAGTTGGGAGAAATTTACATCTTCCCTTTATCAGCTGTCTCTATAGCCTCCTAACTCCAAGTGGCTGTTGGAGATATTCTGGTTTTGGGTCTACTTGCTCACCATGTCAGAGTAACTTAAAATAATCCAGCACTCTTCTCGTGAGTTTGGGTGACCCACAAGTCAATTTCCTTCTGTATAATTCCCTCAGAAATGAAACTTTAGTCCTTGAAACAATTTACAAGTTCAAAATAAAATGTTGAATATATAGCTTATATAAACAGTATGAATAAAATATAGTCCAATTAGAAGGTATTAATTGTGAGATTTGGCATGTTGCTCCCCTTCTTATCCGCATGTGTGTTTGTACACACGCAATCATGAATCCTTTTTTTTTTTAAGATTTTATTTATTTGACAGAGGGAGACAGCCAGCGAGAGAGGGAACACAAGCAGGGGGAGTGGGAGAGGAAGAAGCAGGCTCCTAGAGGAGGAGCCTGATGTGGGGCTCGATCCCAGAGCACCGGGATCATGCCCTTTGCCGAAGGCAGACGCTTAAGGACTGCGCCACCCAGGCGCCCCACAATCATGAATTCTGTCAGACAATTCTGAACATACATTCATGTTAATTACAGATAAAATTTTTGGTTCCTTTAAATAGGATACTGTCCACATACAGAATCATTACTTTTTCATGAATATCAAAGCGTGAAATCACCTCCACAAATTTCAGATTACTAAATTTTGATTTAAATTATTTTTTAAAAGATTTTATTTATTTGAGAGAGAGAGAGAGAGACAAAGCACAAACAGGTGGAGGGGCAGAAGAAGAGGGAGAAGTAGACTCCCCGTTGAGCTGGGAGCCCGATGCAGGGCTCCATCCCAGGACTCCAGGATCACGACCTGAGCTGAAGGCAGATGTTTAACCAACTGAACCACCCAGGCGCCCCATGATTTAAATAATATTAGACTATGCCATGCGTAGTTCAAAAACTATGCATTATTTAATATTTTACAGTTATAATGTTGAGAAGTGAAAACAGTTGTGTTCCATTTGAAATTGAAGAAAAATCTTCATTCACCCTCTTTTTTATAGTTATTTTCACAATATCAAGTCCCAAATGATAAAGTAGCTTGCAGACGAACCAGAAAATGACATAGAATTCAAAAGGTGTAAGTTAACAAAAATGTAGAATATTCTTCCTATTCTTATAGAAATTGTCCATTTTCTTCCATCACGTCATATATTTTGACTGGATTTGTATTGAAAAACTTTTGTATTTTGATGTTAAAAATTTAGCCAAAGGATATTTTTTGTTAAATATTAAAATAATAGCTTGCCTGTGCAAAGTTTTTTTCACATAATCATGTAACATACTTATCAATAGATTATCATAAAAAATTATTACTTATGTAGAAACTAGGCTAAAATTAGGTTATTAAGGTTTTATTTTTGTTTTCTGAAGAATAACTCAGTACTAGATAAGCATTATAGGAGACACAAAAGCTTTATTTTCTTTTCCTAATTTCTAATAGTTTTTCACTGATAATGGAATACGATAGGTTTTGGATACAGTGCTTGAAATACTAATACATGTCCAAAGAAATAAGGATAAAAGCATTATTATCGTAGTCTTTCAAAAGTAACAAAATTCACTGAGCATTACAAAGCTTCCTTAAACAAACATACTGCACAACTCTAACTACCTCTCCATCAGTGGGAACCATGACCTGCTGCCATTTATCCAATTAGATACATTCCAGAGGTAATGGTATTCTTGAATCCTTTTATTAGCTTTCAAGCAGTACTCATGAGAAGAATAATATGGAATCAAGAAGAACTGAAATATGCCTCTTTTTTTCTTCAACCATTCATCTCTGTGGGCAGGCATCAGTATCTATTACATTATCAGTGTGAATGCTTGCTACAGATACAGTAGGATGCTTGATTTCCATTTTTTCCTCAACTTACCTCAGTTTCAAAGTTCATCAGCTCCAGGGAAGTACAGTTACTTCCCACTGAGTACTCTTTCAGTCCCTCATCTGACTTGAATTTGTGCCATAAAAGCATAGTCATTATTCAGTGAATTAAGGCATGCCTGTGAGCAACCCATTCTCATTCTGACTAGTAGATTTTCATTTTAAGGGGAAGACAAGCAATGCCTTTTGATTCTCACTCCATGAAATTTCTTCTCACCATGGGTGATTATGATTGAGTGGCCGTTACACATCTCTGATCACATTTGTATTCATCTTACGTTATTTGTCTTCTATAAAAAAATAATCCAAATATAAGAGTATTTTTAAAATTTTCACTTACAAATCGAAGTGAATTATGTTCATTAAAGAGCTGTAGCGTTATTGAAGCAAACCAGATATGGTAGATACAGCAGTTGACTATGCTGCTTTCAATATACCGAAAAACTCTAAACAGAAAATGATTTTGGAGATAAAAGTTACTGTCCTTGATATTGCATTGTAACATAGTATATTACAGTTTTAATGAAAATAGCTGTAATGGCACAGCTTTCTAATATTTCATAATATGCTTTCTTAATTATTTGTGATAATAAAATAGTTAATATGATCATAATTATCTTTTGCTAAATTATAAAAATTAAGGATAAGACTAATGACCTGGATTAATTTATTTTCTCTTTTTCTTGCTCTGGTTATAATTGAAGAGATTTTATTTTCAAAGAAATCTAATCCATCATCTATTGCTCAACTGAAATTTTAAAATCACTCTAAAACTTTTTGAAAACATTTATTTCATGATTCCCCAACTACTTGCAAAGCAAGATATGTTAGATTCATTCTTTTTTAAATTTATAATCATTCTATAAATGTTTTATTTATCTTTTAGGTAAACAAAAGAACAAGCTAAATATGCATAAGTAAAACTAATTATGTCAAATAATTAGCACTTGATAAGTGAAATTCTGTCTATATTGAAAGCAAGGAAGTGGCCCAGGCACATAGTAGGTGCTTACTACATAATTGGTACATTTGTATTATTCATATTATATATATTTCACACAAATGACAATCATTAAGTATATAACAATATTGTTAAGCCATGGATTTTTTTTTTACACAGAAACAGACATTGTGTCCCTATTTCTACTCAATGAATTTATATATTCCCAACTTGAATCCTTTCTTTAGTTAGTATACCCACCGAAAGGCTGATTATTTTTTCTCTTTCTGTAAAGCAACAGTGGCTTTCTACCAGAGAGTAATATCAGAGAACTTGTTAGAGAGTGAATACTGGGTTTAGAGATAGAGAAAGAAGGTAAGAGATTAAAAAAAAAAATCCACTTGCTATTTATAAGTAACTTACGGGACAGGTGCACATTGCAGTCTCTTAGAAACCACAGACAACACGGCATATGTAACATGTTGGAGGTGTGCAAACGTATGTGAAGACATCAAAGAATCTGAGTGATTGTATTTCATGCTTTAGATATTGTGGTGGGGGGAGGGTTTCTCCCAGGTCTTTTCTCCCAGTGGTTTAGACTCTCGTATTAGCTCTATTCAGTTTCAATTTATGGTTTTCCATTCATAGGTTATTTGAATCTTCTGTATCCAGATGGATCCGTGTTGAATTCTAATGCTATTATGGTGACTTAATCCACAGGCCATTCAGCGCCCTTTACTCTTTTACCTCTGAAATCTCAGTACACATACTATCTGTTGATCTAGGAATCTTGCCTGCAGAACTCAAGTTGAGTCTCACCAGCAAGCTGAAGTAACATCTATTATGTCAGAGAAAGTATTCCTCTGAATATAGAAAACTTTCCAGAATGTCATCTCCAATGACTGAACAGGTATTTGTTTATGCTATCAGTAAAAATTCCAGTTCTTTTAAGCCTTCCATCACGAAACGTCTATAACCTTATGCCTACATTAATATAGTTACGGTATCAGTCTCCATGGTTTATGATTTAGAGTGACACACAGGTAACAGACAGTAAACATGAGTACACTGGCCTTTAGAAAATGTATGCTCTCATTTTCAAGTGTCCTTTACTGTTTGGGTCATAAAGAAAATGATTTTAACATTTGCAGGGGAATAAACGTACACTCACAGTTTGAATTTCTGACAACTGGGATTCCCTAGCTTGTGTAATGAGATTATTCCGCCTCCTATTTTGGGTCACTAAACAATCTAAAATACTAGTATCCCCTCCTTCTCTATTAACATACTGATGTATTAATATTTATTTCAGCAAACATCAAATTTCTACTTCAGGCCAGGCACTATTTTAAGTGTTGGTGATAAAATGTGAATACAAAAGATCCCGTAACCCTTGTCTTCATTGAGTTTAAAATCCTTAAAAGCCATGTGAAACTTATTTTAAACCACATTTCATTAAATAGACTTTATTAATTAGGTAAATTTCTCTGCAAACCTAAATGAGAGAATTAGTGTTAAGGCTTCTGAGATTCTCTTGGAAGTCAGACTAAAATCGAACATTTGTCATCCCAATGAAATACTTTTCTAGATACAGATTCTTTTTCTATGTAAAATGGTAATTTTCTCAGTAAACATATTTCTAAACAGACTTGCTGAATGTTAGATACCTGAGTTGATGGTTTCAAAATATTTATTCATGGGAATCTTTCTGCAAAATCACAACACAAAGGAGACCAACAATTCTGCCTATTTAAGTAGCTGAAACAGTTCTTTAGAGTCTTATAACAAGAATGAACCTTTGCTGGAAGGGAAGTCTTGCATTCAGACAGACTTTTGGGATAATGAGTTGGATGCTAGAATACACTGAGTAGCTTTAAAAATCATCTACAGTCATTTCACAGACTTTTATGCCTTTTAGATTTGCCTCAATTTTATTTTTTGTATCTTAGATTTACTTCTTCAACTAAAATAACAAAAGTACAGTTAACTGGTTATAAAGAAGGCTTTGAGATACTTTTAATTGACATTTTTGTAATGCCTAAAATATTCCTATATGGCAAATTCAGTGCTTAGGAGAAAAAATGAAGTCCGTTTTTTCTTTCTTCCCTAATATTCATTCTCCCATTATTCTCCATTTAAAGCACCTTGTTAAAATTTACTAGGCATATAACCACCAAAAATTAAAACAAAACAAAAAACAAAACTCAGCTTCCCACCCTCCTCTGCCACAGTTTGTCCTTATGATGATCTCAGTCCAAAGGTAATCTAACCTACTGAAAAGTGTCTTTAAATGGAAGGGAATTCTTTCTGCTTTCTCATGTGTCTTCTGACAGTTTGTAAAGCAGACTCAACAATATTGGATTGAAATGTCTAAGTCTTCTTTAGAACAAGATAGAAAATAGAAGGAGGATTTATCCATGATGGTCCAAAAAAAAAAAAAATCATGCTAACTCCAAGTTGCCCATACTTACGTGAGAGAAAAACTTTGATCTTTTTGAATCCATTGTTACTTTGAGTTTGCTGTCACCCTCAGCCTAACCTATTTACCCCTAATATACTCTCCATACTAGAAATTATAGCACTTATTTATCACTCAATCCATATTGAATTAATGTGGTTGAGCTCTGGGAGAAATAATGTAAAAATGTAATATCATTGTTGTAAGTTGGGTTCCCCAGAAAAACCTTAGATGAGGATTCTTGTGCAGGGGCTTATGGAGGATTTCCTGCCAGAAAAGAACACATGAGGGAGTAAAAGAAGCAGGTCAAGAGAGAAAGATACCAAGAACGCATGTGATGTTAGGCAAAGTCCCATCTTCACGATCATGCAGCAGAACACTGTGGTATAATTTATGCCTCAGAATTTGCTTCTACTCCAGACAAGGGAGGTGGGCTTTCCTGCTCTGGCAGCAGTCAGTCATTGGAGACTGAGAGTATAGACTGAAAATTCTCAGGTACTTGGAACTTCTGTCTCGTAAGCAAATGTTTCCGGTAGCCCAAGGGCAGTTGTAGAAAGAGTCTAGGTGCCAGACTTCATAAGTGAGTACATAAGAGCTTGAAAGATGTTGCCCAAAAGTACTCAGAGACCTAGAGAAACATAGTGCTGCAGTTAACATAAGAGAAACATAGTCCAGGAATCATTTCCCTAAACATAGTTGCCATACTTTTTTGTTTGACTATTAACTAATTAAGAAAAAATGACAAAATCCATTCATAGGGAATGATACAAATGCAAAAGAAAGACCTAAATAAAATGTTAAATTACAAAGGTATACCTCAACTCTTCATATTTTGAAGGGCTACATTTGGCATTGTACTTAGATCGAATAGGCAACTGCTTTCTTGGATTTATTGTAAGAATGGCAAGATAAGTCAGACTCTTAAGTTATAACCTGTTGTTAGTTCTGCATTTTGACTTAAGTTTGCCATTTGCCGTTCCAACCCATTTCTTTCAGAAAAGTCAAAGGCAGCTTTACAACTTTTCTTTTCTTTTTTTTTTAAATACAAGCTATTTAACTGAGTTTGTTGACTTAGCAAAGCCTAATGCATCCCTTTAGCTAATGAATTGCCCCAAATGTACCAAGCAAATAATTTGTGAATAATCTTGAAATTGTAGAATATAGGTAGTGACTTAAAAGTTCTGAAATAGGGGTCACCTGGGTGCCTCAGCTGGGCAGGTGTCTGCTTTCAGCTCAGGTCATGATCCCAGAGTACTGGGATTGAGCTCCACATCAAGACCCACATTGGCTCCCTGCTCAGCAGGAAGCCTGCTTCTCCCTCTCCCTCTGCCTACCATTCCCCCTTGCTTTCTTTCTGTCAAATAAATGAGTAAAATCTTTAAATTTTTTTTTTTAAATTCTGAAATAGTCTTGATGCATCTAGGAATGTATCACTAAGGGAAGTTACAAAATGAAAAATCAGTCTAGAATGGTAACATGGAGAGAGGATAAATGTATACAAATTCAAATTTTTTATATATATTAAATATATATAAATTAAATGTTATATTCTTTCAAGAAAGAAAAAAATCTAAAACAGGGACTCTAAGAACCTTGAGTACAGTTGTTACCTTGTTAACAACACAAACTTAATATCTGTTTCATCTAGTATTTTATGAATCAATATTAAAATTAGCTACAACTGCATGGCTCTCTTTGAATTTATTGATGTTAAATTCTAGAAAATATTAGAATATCAAGGGATATACCAAAAATAGAACACACAATTCAGAATTATTTTCTACTTTCTCTAGAACTAGTACTGTAATAGCAAATATTAGAATAAAATATTTCTTCTGAGCTTTGTTTCCATAGATATTTGAATTCAGCTTCACAAAAAAATTAACACATAACACATCTTCTGGAATGATTCATGTTTGTCTACATTTTAAATGATAGATTTTGCTTAAATCAGATGGATGTTTATTGATAGATCTTCATTGAATCAGAAGGATGATTATTGATTCAAGCCCTATTTCTCCATGAAAATCATAAATCTGAAATAATGATATTAATTGTACTTTAGAAGAGAAGCCTCAAAACAGAAGGAATCCACCTAATGTTTTAAATCTATAAAGAAAATTGAGATCATTTTCATCTTTATTCACTTTTTAATGTTCCAAGTTATCTTTACTTTGAAGTGTCAGGTGAAGTCAATATGAGTCAAATCCGGCACTATCCACCTGGGGCAAGGGCTTTATTCCTCAGAGCCTTACTTACCTTGTTTGTATTAAAAAAAAAAAAAAAATCAAGTGTTTCTGAAGGTTATATGAGATAATGACTATAATGACCTGTAAAAAAGGTGGTAGAAGGTGGTAGAAGTCTTTAAAAAGTGTATAACAGATTCTAATATTTGGACATGGGCCTACTCTTGCTATTTATGGCTGGCTTAGGATTTAAATGTTTTATTCAAACAAGGCAAAAGCCAACAGTTCTCAAATAAATGGCTTCTTTGTTTTATATTTGGAATATTGCCAATTACTAACACTTCAAAACCTTCACTTCTTGATAATTAACATAAAATTTTATGATAGGAATGAATTAGTTGATGGCAAGATTAAGTCATCAGAGTCACAGAATTATCTCCCATCCCTTTTTTTTTTAACTGTATCTGAATGAAATTTTGTTTTAATTCATGATCATAATGTAAAATATCCATATTTAAAAGAAATACATCTTTAATTCATTTCAAATTCTGTTGATCTCTTCTTTTATCAACAAAGAGAGTTGAATTATCAAATGAAAGGTAAAATTATAAAAACTGGAAAGAAAATAGTCTCGGAGTAATAGCTCTAAGTTTTTGTTGAGCCTGTTTTCCTTTCAATTGAACCATATTCTAAGTGAGAAAAAAATTGAGAGGAAGAAAGGGAAAGTAGTCATAAGAAATCCAAAGTGTCTATGCTGTCTTTGAGGTCTTTTTGTTGGCAAAGGCCCATTTTATTTTTTTTTTTAAAGATTTTATTTATTTATTTGACAGAGATAGAAACAGCCAGTGAGAGAGGGAACACAAGCAGGGGGAGTGGGAGAGGAAGAAGCAGGCTCATAGCGGAGGAGCCTGATGTGGGGCTCGATCCCACAACGCCGGGATTACGCCCTGAGCCGAAGGCAGACACTTAACCGCTGTGCCACGCAGGCTCCCCTGTTGGCAAAGGCCCATTTTAAGCACCCACATTATAGAGGATCTATGTTTATAAAAATAGTTTGTAACAAGTATTCTGATTTAGAAATATGTTTTTTTAATGTGGCACAAATTCAATTTTCATTTATAAATTCTTTTATTTTTTTTTCTTTAGTGATACTCCTTTTGTTCTAAGAATATTGCAAAAGCAATTTTTTTTGATTTGATGAAGTCTTCTTTGATGTTATATTTCCTTGAATAAAACTCTTCAGGTATTTATTATAAGGTATATTTGAAGGAAGTTTATTATATCCGTATTAGGTGTTTCTTAACCTGTGAAAGACAAATAAATATATATGCATCATCCAGATATGATTACATGATTCATCTATTCACCATATAATTATTTGTCATTTCAAATTCCTCCAACCTTGCACCCATTGTGGAGTTTTATATCATGTAATACATGTGATATCATGAGACAGACAATATATAATCAACTTTTTAAATAAACATGATTTGTTCATTTTTTCAAAGTACCTTTTAATTCATCTTGTATTTACATATGCCAAAGCTGAATTCATCAGACTTCATGCAAATATTTTTAAGTTGTCTTATTTAAAATTTTATTTAATAAATATCTAGCTGCTGTTTCAGAGTATGCTTTTCTTTTCTTTCTTTTTTTTTTTTTAAAGATTTTATTTATTTATTCGACAGAGATAGAGACAGCCAGCAAGAGAGGGAACACAAGCAGGGGGAGTGGGAGAGGAAGAAGCAGGCTCATAGCAGAGGAGCCTGATGTGGGGCTCGATCCCATAACGCCGGGATCACGCCCTGAGCTGAAGGCAGACGCTTAACCGCTGTGCCACCCAGGCGCCCCATAGAGTATGCTTTTCTAATTCACATTGTTTTTACCCATTCATCTCATATAAATAAGCCAAGTTTTTCCGCTCAAACCTCATTATTCTCATATTTCACCTGCCACATTACCTCAGGGAATTTTCTCTATTTCAGATATATTCTCTATCCAATGCTATTTTTAACCTGAATGAGGATTTTCTGTGTTAACAGAAGCAGTGGATTCCTGGTTCTAACTTTTCTATATAAGCTAAGTAGATCCCTGATTTTGTTGTAACTGGACTTACAGCTTCTGTCATCTGATGACTTGATCATTGTATCTCTGTGAACATACAGATGATTCTGAATGGGATGTTATAGAAAGTGTGGTTTATTACCATGAAAACAGTGACTTTGGTTTAAGGACTAATGGCTAGTTTAAGGATATTGTAGTCCAGACAAACCCATTCATGAGTGTTACATGTCACTGATACAGTAATATTAGTTCAGGGTCATTTACCTCTAGTTGACTTTGCAATTTTCACAAGTTCTAAATTTTCAAATAAAACAGAGGGGGGGAAAATGGGCCTGTTTCCAGAAGGCTTGACTCAAACAGTAAATAGTTTTTAAACAGTCTAGACTACTTAAACTTGTAATGAATGCTGGGTTTATGTGAGTAGGGGGAATATCGAGAGAGATTTTAAAGCAGTCCCTCTCCAACTGTATTTACTAACATCTGCATTCCAAATTCTGTGCTTAGGGTTACAGCAGACAAAGTAAAAAAAAAAAAAAAAAAAAAAAAAAAAAAAAAAAAAAATCAGCTTTCCTTCACAGAGCTTGTAGGGAAATTGACAAGCAGTTACAAGATAGTGAAAATAAAGGGCTTAGACTGGAGAAGCGCAGTGTACTAACTTTGGTAAATGTTACGGTTCCTAATCCAGATTTAGCAGAGTGGGTTATTAAAAAATTTAACTTGATATCTGGGGTATGTGCATAAGTAACACACACCTATTTCCACTGCATTGTATGGGGCTGTTCTAGCCATCACCATTTAGTGGACCATGGGAAAGGTGAATTCTATCACTTGGATTTTTCTTCTAATGGAGAAGTCAGCTACCACTTAGACTTCCTGAAGTGGAAGTCTGAATCATAAATGGCAAAAACTATCACCTTATCTTAAAATAGAAAAGCTACAAAAGAAAAAAATCAATTTAAAATCCAGATTCTTCTTTGTCACTGGAATGTTTATGCTGATATTTATAGCCTGAATATATTTCTCAAAATGTTAAATTTATTAAACACTATGTGTGTGTGTGTGTGTATACGTATATATATATACATATATGTATGTCACAGAATGTGCTGCCAGAGCTCATGAATTTTCTCTAAAGAATTGATCTGGAAGATCTGTCCATATTATTTACACTTAGCATGTTTTTGTCAGTATTGCAATTTTGGGGCTTTTTCACTACAGTGGGAGCTAATCCCAATTCATGTCAGCTGAAACCTGGATGAGTGGGAAGTATAAGGGGCCTGGTGAACATTCTCTACATTTCTCCAGCATCAAGACAGATCACTTGATTTTATCAAGTTGGCTTACTTACTCCAAAAGCAGCTTCACAGAATACAGTGCATTTTGCTTTTAGTTCTTGTAGATGATTGATGTAAAAAATGAGTTTTTTAAATTCTGCATTTAAATATATTCTCCCAGTTATATTTGCCATGTATAACCTTGTGATTCAGTCATCATTTGGAAAAATAAGACAAGTAACAATGGTTTTATAGGAATTAAATGACTTACAGCATATGAGGGCCTTAGAAAAAGAATAATATGTTAAACTCTCAGTATACTTTAGCCATTATTAATATAATTTTGATATATATATATATATATTTGATTATTTTAAACATGGCTTTGGTTACATAATAATTCCTTATTTGTATTCGGTGGGTAATATGAATAGATTTTATTCTTCTAAATATTAAATATATTCAAATTGGGTTCTTTTAAGTTGCCCTATAATCTTCAATATATTGGGTATGAATTGTCACATTCTTGGGAGGGACTGTTTTTTACGATTTTTCAACTTTCTCACTGTGTGCGTGCATGTGTGTTTCTTTGTTGAGTTTGTCTTTCCTGCATATTATTTTTCTGAGGGGATGACTGATGCATCTCTTGGCAGCAGTGGTTTATATTTAGTCTGCATGCATGTGTGTTAATTTGTCCTGATCTTAAAGTATTCTCCTGCCTTGAATCAATTATTACATTGGAGCAGCATGCTGAGGAATGGATGATTTTTTTTTTTCTGCAAACATGGCTAAGTTTGAAAGAGTTAGCTTGGTACCTATTTGTGCATAATCCTTCTTTGATTTGCAACAGGAAGCCCAGAGTGGGCTCTCTGTAGAACTCTGGGGCATTGGCCCTAGCTCCTATCTAACAATGGCTTTCAAACCACATCTCCTAATGTTTGCTTTGAGGTCTGCCCAGCATCCGTTTTGCAGTTTTATTTCTCCTACATTCAGTGTTACAGATTTTCTCTTTATTCTAGTTCTGGAGATTTCTCTTTGTTGCCTTTGTAATTGGGAATATGTTTTGAAGAATTTTTTCATTTCAGTAACACTGACCATGTTAAAGTGTTTTGAGCAGTAAATAGGTATATGCTCATATGTGGCAAGCTTCCATCTTGACCTTGAACTTGATAGCTACGGTGCTTTTTTCTTTCTTTCTTTCTTCTTTTTTAAACCAGGTGTATCAAGGATTGTTATGGCCTATAACTGGCAAATTAGAAACACAATTAGGATGGTAATTTAAGGAATTGTAAAATCTACCTTAAATTTATTGGCTGCCTTGAGTGTTAGTTTAATATCAAGAGATGGACAAAACTGAATTTAAAACAACCAAGCACTGTAATTGTTTTGTAGTGTTCTGTGGCTCATCAATTTATTATGTACTATATCCTGATAAGAAGGTAATAATAACACTAATATTGGTAAGAGCACTGATTAGGTGATAAATACTCTTCTGATCGCTTCAGATTTATCTCCTTGAATTCTCACAGCCATTATTTGAGGGGTTACTTCTGTTATCTCCATTCCGCAGATGAAGCAACTGAGTGAAGAAAGTTAAGCAATTTGCCTGAGGTCACATAGTCATATGTTGAGTATCTGGGATTTAAACCCAGGCGCCTAGCTTAGCTTAAAAATTGATGATTTTATCATCTATGCTATAACTTATTAATATTAAATCATTATGATAATGCTAATTTATTGCATACGTTGACAGAAATAAACCAGACTCCTGCTTCTGAAACTCGGAAGACATGGCTGCACTTTTTAAGAGCTTCAAGTTTCATTGTCATGTGCTCTGTCGAAAGCTATAAGAATGAAACTGGTACTATTTTTAAATCAAGATTATTGATAGATGACATGGATTATTTCTATATAATCACTACATGAATTATATTTTAATTTTTGTAGAACTTATAGCATTGATCTCTTGGAAAAGAATATTTTCACTGAACAATAAACCAGATAATGGAAATATTAGTGGGAAGAGGTACTGTTTATCAGAGGCTGTTTGGGGCAATTTTTAGCCTTTTTTATAGATGGCATTAAACACACCCAGTTGTCAGAGTGCCATTCTGTGGTGAATATTCTGACTGTGAGAGTTTTCAAAGCATAAGACCAACCACAGTAGCGTTTAGATGGGGGCGTTACAGTCCACCAGAGGAGGTTAGCATCCTTTTTGTTTGCTTGACATAAATCTTTGTACAACAACAAATGAGCTTCTATTCCTGCTGGTTTTCAAATTCAAGCTTTGTTCCTTTTTGCTATTTCTGAGGCAGATGTATCACAAGAGGGGGTGGGAAGAGAGAGGGTGAGAACTTAGAAAACATTCTTAGAGTGAATATTGCTCACCCAGAGACAGACACCACAACGAATTGCATCAGTAACTCAAATCTTCTTGACTTTTTAATTAGATTCATAAGTCAAGAAAATGGGGCTTGGTATTAAAATATAGCTTAAAACATCACTCTAATTAAATATCATTTTAATGGAATTCTTTTTGAATATTAATAGTGAAATGGAACTTTTCGTGTATTATATATTTTACCTGACACATATATACTAACATATATAAATGTGATTATAAATAA
The DNA here is from genome assembly GCF_002007445.2 of Ailuropoda melanoleuca. Lineage (NCBI taxonomy): Eukaryota > Metazoa > Chordata > Mammalia > Carnivora > Ursidae > Ailuropoda > Ailuropoda melanoleuca. Next base: position 126,783,553 of record NC_048220.1, on the reverse strand, counting down.
GTAGAATCCTTTATCTGACAGAGAGAAAAAGGGAGCTATGTTCTATACATTAATTTTATACTTGACTGTATTCTCTTGTTTATAGTAATTTCAGTTGATTCTGAAAATCATTCCATTATACAGTCATATCAGTGGTGAATAGCAACAGTTTTACCTGTTCTTTCCAATTGTTACCTTTGTAATTTCTTCCTCTGTCTAGTGTAAGCTGATATTTCCAATAGGATGATAAATAACAGGCACAATAGTGAGTTCCTATTGTTGTTTCGGTCCTGGCTTTAGAGAATGTGTCTCAGGTGTTTTTTTGTTTCCCTGTTGTGTATGATGTTGGCTTTTGGGATGAAATAGTGTGTCAGCTCATTAAGGTAGTTCCTGTTGCTTAGTGAATCTTTATTTAGCACACATAGTGAATTTTGTCAAATGCTTTGTCATCATTTGCAAAGAGGATATGTTTTTCACTGGGTTTATTAATATGAATGATTGTTATTTATTTTCCATCACTGAACTCTTTTTGCATTTCTGGGACAAACTAATGTGGTCATGTTTTAAGTCTGCTAAATTCTGTTTGCTAATAGTTGAAGACTTTTGCATTTGTGAGGTTGGTATGCATTTACTTATTTTGGGGGCAGTCTTTGTTAGATTTTCATGAAAATGCTATACATGATTCAAAATTAGGGGCACCTGGGTGACTTAGTTGGTTAAGCCTCTGATTTTGGCTCAGGTCATGATCTCAGGGCCATGAGATTGAGCCCATGTTGGGCTGGGCGTGGAGCTTGCATAAGGTTCTCTCTCTCTCCTTCTGCCCCTTCCCCACCCCCCACACATATGCACGTGCACACTTGCTCTCAAAAAAAAATGTATATATATATATTAAAAATAACAAAATTAGTTTTAAATTGTTCCTTCTTTCTCTATTTTATAAGTATTAATACAGTATAAGAATTGTCATATCTGTAAATGCTTATTTGAATTTACCAGGGAGAAAATGTCTAAACTTGGAGCCTTAGGAAGGTTAGGTCTGAAAAATTACATCATTGTAAGTAAGCCTGTTATAAGTTGTTTTTGTCAATGCATATTTTTCTAGAAAATTAACCATTTTTTACAATTTAAAAATACATTTGCATAGAGTTAACTAAATTGTCATGATTTTGACTTTTTTACTAGATATTTGGTGATTATTTTTAGCTTTAATAAGATTTTTATTCAGTCATCTGATTATCCATAAATTTATCTGCAAATTTTTAAAATAATTAACTTTTAAATTTTTGTTAGTGCTATTTTGTTTTTTTAAAGTAAATTTTATTTTAGAATAATTTTAGGTTTAACAGAAAAGTTACAAAGAAATTATAGAAAATTCTCCTATAGCCTTATCAAGTTCCCATCATTATTGTCTCACATTATCATGGCCCATTCCTCAAAACTAAGAAATTGAGACTGTTACATTGCTACTAACTAAATTGTGTATTTTATTTGGATTTCATCATTTTTTCTATTTATTTTCTCTTTCAGTTCTGGGACCCAGTCCAGGGTACCACACTACATTTAGTTTTTATATTATTATGACTTTTTATTTTTTATTTATTTATAACTTTTTATTTCAGTATAGTTGACATACAGTGTTAACTTAGTGTCAGGTGCATTAGTGATTAAGCTGCTCCATATGTTATGCTATGCTCACCACAAGTCTAACTACTATTCTGTCACCCTACAATGCTATTATAATATTTTTTGGCCATATTCCCTATGGTGTGCCTTTTATTCCCATGACTTACTCATTCCATGACTTGGAGCCTGTATCTCCCATTTCCCATCTGTAACCCCTCTTCTCTGGCAATCATCAGTTCCCTTTATTTATAGGTCTCATTCTGCTTGTTGTTTATTTATTTGTTTGTTTTAGATTCTACATATGAGTGAAATCATATGGTATTTGTCTTTTTCAATCTGACTTATTTCACTTACCATAATATCCCCTATGTCCCATAATGCCCTCTAGGTTGCTGCAAATGGCAAGATCTCATTCTTTTTTTTATGGCTGCATAATATTAGTGCTACTTTTCTTATTTTTTTAATAGCATACAAAAAAGGATATATTGGTTTTCCTTATAATTAATTTAAAACCTATATATAATTGAGTGACACTTATTTTGATTTTTGATTTATAGTAATTTTCTGTTTTATTTCTATAAACAACCACCTAAATATATAAAACAATGTACAATATCTATATAGTATTTATACTGTGCTAAATACTCTGTATTATAGTAGAGTATATACTATACTGTATAGTAACTACATATAGTTATATGTGGTCATGTGTAGTTACATATGTATATATATGTAGTAATTTACAATAAAAGATTAATTCAGTGGCAACTTGGGGTGCTCAAATACTGTACATCAAAAGAAAAGGACATACTCTTGGCATACTTCTGGGAGATAATCTATAAAACATTGGAAAATTCTGCCTGATAATATCTTTGAAGTGTGTCTGTATACTTCTGTATGTAGGATGTTTGGCTATGCCAGACAATTTGCAGTAACAATGTGATTAATGATGAATGTTTGTAATCTTGCAAATGTTTTCCTCAAGAAGGATCATGGTAACAATATTTCTTTGTATGGTTTTTATATTTATTTTTATTTTTTATTGTTTTTGTTTTTTCAAGTTTTTAAAAATTCTAGTTAGTTAACATACAGTGTAATATTAGTTTCAGGTATAGCAATTAGTGATTCAGCACTTCCATACAACACCCAGTGCTCCTCACAGCAAGTGCCCTCCTTAAGTCCATCATGGTACGGTTTTTTTAAATTACTGAATTTATATTTGAATATAGCTTGTCTTGATAAAATTCTCATTTTCCACTTTTTCTCATTGAGTATTCTGTAGATATTGCTAAGTTTTCATAGAAAATTTGATAGCCTTGCTTTTTTTTTCACTTAAAGTAGGAAACTTGACTCTTCAAAGGGGTTTTTTTTTTTTTTAGATTTAATTTCCGTAAACTTAAATTAATTAGAATATGTTTAATGCAGGCACTTGTTTTTAGCTCATGGTGATCTCATTGAATGTATATGTCTCCTATGCTTAGGATTAGCATCCTAAAGGAAAAAAAAAAAATAAACAGAAAAAAATGGGAAGTATAATTTGAAAAAGCTTTTTTGACACTATTAAGGAAGTCAGACTATTCTAAATCCATACTATTTATGTGAGATTTCTTGGGTATATCCTGGAAATTTGGCATTTCATGCTAATTTTACTTTTATCTTTTCTTTTTTTTTTCCTTTTTCATCCTCCTTCTACTGCCTCCTCCTCTTCTACAACCAACACATCTTGTTCATCTTCTTTTTCTATTTCCTTGTGTTATAAATTAATTTTTTAAAAAATTTCCGTAGATGATATTTGGCTATACTACTCAAGGGAAAGGCAATGAAACATTTATTATTGTTTGTGTTGAGACAGAGTTATTTTCTTTTGGCTCAAAGTTTAAACAGATGTATACCTGTTTTCTGAGGTAGCATGTCCTTTTGACAATGGGAATGAAAACTACAGACTCTTTAAGGGATATTTTTAAATAAATGAAACATAAACCTCTTTAGAATAGTTGCCAGTATTACTAATAACAATGAAACAAATTTCACTGAGATTAAGAAGCTGGAACTATGACAATTTTATCTATTTTTATTAATGTTTTTGAAACTATGACAATTTTTGTAAGTCATTATCAATAGAATGATTTACCTATGTTTATATGTAAAAATATGTTACTCAAATTGAGTTTTTCAAATCACTTTTGAGAAATGGTTAAATAAAAATGGTTAAAAGAAAAATTTTTAAATGTTTAAGTATTGTTTAAATAATTATCAGAGACTTATTATAAAGCTTATAACTGTTTTCTGCCACACAATTTGATGTATTTGTAGACATGACTACCTGCTACTCATGTTTTGACACTAACATTAACTAAAATTGTCCTCTGGTAATACAGAATTCTGCTGTGTCTTTATCCTGATAAACCTGATGGATAAGTATTTGCATTTTAATCCTATAAAGTGTATTATTGAAATTTGTTTTGACACAAAGAAAGCAAAAATGAGAAGAAATAATATATTCTCATTGAAATAAAATTTCTTAATTTAATATGCAAATGATGCCTCCATGCCAAGTAATTACATGATGCCATGTACTAGGAACAGAGGTTTTTATGGTGTTCCAAATAGGAAAAGGCAGTGATAGAATATGCTTATTGCACAGTAGACATTCAGAGAGAAATGAGCTGAATGTACCATCTTTACAAAGTCAACAGACTTACTGCACTGATTCCCTCTTTGCTCGTACCCACTTACAGTATATTCAGATAAGAGTCTTGATAAATACTTTCTTTATTGGTACTATTTATATGTCTTGTGATAGAAAACCAGTTCTAAGTAACTGAAGCAAAACTGGAAGCTTAGTGGTTCATGAATCTAAAAGTTCCAGAGATAGGTCTGCTGGCAAACATGCTTGATTATAGAAATAGCAAATGTCATCAAGACATTGTATTTTGTATCCTTCAGCTTTGTTTTCAGGTGTATTGGCTTCAGTGTCGGAGTAAACTAAGCCCACATTGTAGAAAAGATTGCTACTTGTTTTGCCAGAGAGACAATTAGTATGATGCCAGTATTTCTATTCAAAATCAGCAGTCTGAATCTAATTTGGTCAAGTTGATTTACCAGAGCATGCCTAAACCATGATCTTTGTTCCCAGGTGGAAGAATTCATCTAGGGCAAACCTAGATATTATGCCCAATGCTGGAATAAAATGATAGAATCAAATCAGCTTGAATCAGCTGAATGAGGAATGAACAAATGTTTTACCAAAAATAAAGATACAGTAGAACAGGAGGCACATGCCCAAAGTCAAAATAATACATTCATTGCGATATTCCATGAAGAAATGCTCATGGAAAAATATTTTTTCTTTAGTAAAACATTCTGGATATTAAATAGATTGCCTCTTCAAAACTTAGGAAATAATTGGTTATATTAACTTATTTTAAAAATGATTTTTATTGAAGTACAGTTAACATATGTTATATTAGCTTCATGTGTACAATGTAATAATTCAACAATTTTATACATTACTGATTTCTCACCATAATAAGTGTAGTCACCATCTGTCACCATGCAGCACTATTCAATATTACTGACTGTTCCTCATGCTATATTTTTCATCACAGTGACTTATTTATTTTATAACTGGAATTTTGTACCTCTCAATTCCCTTCACCCATTTCATGCATCCCCCCAAACCTCTCCCCTCTGGCAGCCCCCACTTTGTTCTCTGTATTTATGATTCTGTTTCTGATATGATCATTTGTTTTGTTTTTTAGATTCCACATATAAGTGAAATCATGTGGTATTTGTCTTTCTCTATCTCACTTATTTCACTTAGCATAATACACTCTAGGTCCATCCATGTTGTTGCAAATGGCAAGATCTATGTTATTCTTGTGTATGTAATCACACACACACACACACACACACACACACACACACACATTATTCATTCATCTATCCATCTGTAGATGGACCCTTAGGTTGCTTCCAAATCTTGGCTATTGTAAATAACACCGCAATAAACACATGGGTGCGTATGTCTTTTCAAATTGGTGACTTTGTTTTCTTTTGGAAAATACCCAGTAGTGAAATTACTGCATTGTATGGTATTTCTATTTTTAATTTTTTTGAGAAAATTCCATACTGTTTTCAACCGTGGTTGCACAAATTTACATTCCCATCAACAATGCATGAGGGTTCCATTTTCTCCACATCCTCACCAGCATTTGTTGTTTCTTATTTAGTTGCAGCCTTTCTAACAGATCTAAGTTGATATTGTGGTTTTAAGTTGCATTTCCCTGATGATTAGTGATGAAGAGCATCTTTTCATATGTCCCGTTGGCCATTTGTATATCTTCATTAAAAAGTGTCTGTTGAGGTCCTCTGCCCATTTTTAATCATATTACTTGTTTTTAGTGTATGTTGAGTTATATAAATTCTTTATATATTTTCTCTATTAACCCTTAATCAGATATCATTTACAAATATCTTCTATTCACTAGATTGCCTTTTTCTTTGTCAATGGTTTCCTTCACTGGGCAAAAACTTTTTATTTTGGCATAGTTACAATAGTTAAGTTTTGCTTTTGTTTTCATTGCCTCAGGAGACATATCTAGAAAAACGTTGCTTAGGCCAATGTCAGAGAGATTATTGCTTATGTTTTCTTTAAGGAGATTTATGATTTTAGATCTCACATGTAGGTCTTTAATCCAGTTTGATTTTATTTTTGTGTCTGGAATAGAAAGTGGTCCAGTTTCATTCTTTTGCATGTAGGGGTCCACTTTCCAACACCATGTATTGAAGACTGTCTTTTCCCCATTTTATATTCTTGCCTCCTTTATTATAGGTTGACTATGTAAATGTGGGTTTGTTTCTGGGCTCTCTATCTTGTTCCCTTGGTCTACATATCTATCTTTGTGTCAGTACCATACTGTTTAGATTACTATGGCTTTGCAGTACATCTTGAAATCCTGGATTGTGATATCTACAGCTCTGTTTTTTTTTTTTTTTCTTCAAATTTTTGGCTGTTTGGGGTCTTTTGTAGTTCCATGCAAATTTTAAAATTACTTTTTCTAGTTCTGTTGAAAATACTATTTGTATTGATAGGGATTGCATTGAATCTGTAGATTGCTTTGTATAGTATGAACAGTTTGACAGTATTCATTCTTCTAATTTATAAGCATGGTTTGGCTTTCAGTAATGGACACATTTATTATTCTGCAGTGATAATGTTGATTAATGTTATGGTTCGTCACCCTCAAAATAAAATCCACTCAACAAGTAAATATGGAAAAATACAAATGCATATTTTTAATTAAACCCAGATTAGAGAATTGAGCCAAGCAAGAAAATATTATTTATAATATTAAATATATTGAATTAGATTTAATAAGTTTAATTTTCTTTCATATAATTAATAAATTGATTTTTGAATGAAAATTAAAACAGGATTTTGAAAACAAGTTATGTTAATGGATATGTAATTTAATGATTTAAAAAGATCATGTCAACATGGGTACATAAGAATTTTATTTCCTATTTAAATTGTATCCTAATATCATTAAAGTTTGAGATATATTATGTGGCACATCATACAAATGTCCACAAATTCACCATGCCCTTCTATGTATACCCTTTGAAATATGACTTTGATGTTCTTACTGTCTAGAAATGAGATTTATTTCTCTACTACCTTGAATTGTAGCTTACCTTATGACTGCTTTTTATTAGCAGAATGCCATAAGATTGACGTCATGGGACTTTTGAAAATTGTCTTTAAGAGATCTTGCTTCTTTGGCTCTCATCCACTTGTTCCATAGCCCCTGACAGGGCTATGAAAATGAGTCCCATGTAGTCTCTGTGAGGATAAAAAACCATGTGCAGCAAGAGGCTCAGTAATAAAACGCATATATTTATAGTGGACTGGTATTCAGTTTTGAGAAATAAGGTAATCTTTCCATTAGTGACAACAGAGATGCACTTAAAGGCATTATGCTAAGTGAAATGTCAGACAGAGAAAGACAAATATTATATATCACTTATATGTGGAATTGAAAAAAGCCAAGCTCGTAGAAACAGAGAATAGAATGATGGTTACCGGGAACTGGGATGGGGTGGGGATGGGGAGATGTTGATCAAAGAGTACAAACTTCCAGTTAGAAGATGAATAAGTTCTGGGGATCTAATGCACAGCATTGTGATTGTAGCTAACAGTAATATATTATATACTTGAAAGTTGTTAAGAGAGTTAATCTTAAATGTTCTCACCACAAAAAAAGAAATGGTAATTATATGATGTGATGGGAGTGTTGCTAACTCAGTGTGTTAATCATTTTGTAATACATAAGTGTATCAAATCAACATGTTGTACACATTTAACTTACACAATGTTTTATGTTGACTTGACTATATGGTTATAAAACTAGAAGAAAAAAATTCACCACTAAGCACTAGACATACGAATGAGGCTATCTTATATGATACACCACAAGGAGAAGGCGACTTCACTGAGTATCAGGCCAAGGCAATCAGAAATACCTGAGTTGAGCAGAGTAGCCAACACACCTGACTCACAGGACTATGAACAAATTAAGTACTGTTTTCAATTTGGGAGCGGTGAGATACACAAAATAGGTAACTCACTCTGTTTTAGAGGTGAGTGAGATTTTTGTCAAAATTACTCTTTTAAAACTTATTTTGTAATAAACATGAATAAATAATGAAAGGTGTAAAGGATTTGAGATGCGAAGTTTCTTCTTAAAATTTTAGAATTAGACATGAGGTTTTATAAAGCTACTTGTTATAATTTGCAGACAACTACATATGTATTTAGTATGTTAGGCTAAATTGATACGCTATTTTTATGCCTTATCATTATCTGTTTAATATACTATAATAAAATATTTAAATAGATTTTCCTCTCATCCATTCTTTAATTCATACATAATTATCAGTATATTTTCAATGATCAAGAAGAATACAAGTTTACTGAGTGATGACTGGCAGGGCCTAAAATAAAACATTGGAGGAAAAAGAATGAGAGCTTTAAATGGTAGAAAAGAAGTGTGCAAATTAATTCCACAGACTGATGAACTTCATTAACATACAGTTTCCTTTAAATATGCAAAAAGAGGGGCCCCTGGGTGGCTCAGTCCTTAAACATCTGCCTTCCGCTCAGGGCGTGATCCCGGCGTTCTGGGATCGAGCCCCACATCAGGCTGCTCCGTTGGGAGCCTGCTTCATCCTCTCCCACTCCCCCTGCTTGTGTTCCCTCTCTCGCTGGCTGTCTCTCTGTCAAATAAATAAATAAAATCTTAAAAAAAATAAATATGCAAAAAGAAAGCTTATCGATAGGGTAGAGAATACGTCTAAGATCCATTTGGCTTTAAGAATTAGTTTGTGATTAAAAATATCTAAATAATAAAAGTGATAGTTTCTAAGTTCTTACCAAATCAAACTATTTTTAAAAAGTGTGGTCTGAGCCACAAATGTTGGTATTAAGTAGAAAAATTTTAGCTGGTAATGCAGCTGATAATTTAGTACACTGGGAATCAATATATCTTTGTAATGTTCTATGAGCATAGCAAAAAAACACAATTTTTTTTCTTAATATAAGAAAATACTTGCATATTTCAAATAATACTTCACAAACCATGGATCAGGAAATCACACTGATGTTACAACCAGATGTTAAAAAAATAAAATAGAACAAAATAGAATAAGCAGATTTTCATCAAACTCTTGTTCCATGCTTATGCCTGTGTGTATGTATGCTTTGCAAAAGATTTTAATATAAAATGTCTTTCTTATTGTGAATTTTAATCAAAAGTTGAATGTCCACTGATTTAGGTGTATGTTTTCTCATACCTATAAAATCAACACAAAAATGATTTTTATATTTGGGCAAATAGAAGATTGCAATGGACTCTATAGTAGAACTTGTAGAAGCTATGTTTTCTGAAAATGAGATTGGAAAGTAATAATAAAAATATAATCCCAACCTTGTATTTATCCACAAACAAATGCTTTTACAAACTAATCTAGTGATTTCTAAATTTGAAAAATAACCTCATAAAACTGAATACGAGAAAAATAACCGTAAGTTTACAAACTGAAATTCCAACCTATTAAAATATGTAGGATATCGCTAAAGTGTAAATCAGACAAAATAAATAGCATACAGTGTTTAAATGTCATAAAATATAAACAATGAAAAATTAATAAGTGAAGTATTTAACTCAAGTGGTTAAAAAATAACAACTCAAGGAAAATGTGTGCAGTAGTTAATGAAGCTAAAAATGGATATTTAAATGCAAAAAAATGGAAGGACTGATTCATTATGGAAGAAAGAAACTTTAAAAATGTCTTAAAATGAATCAACCAATGGGTATCTCAAGAAATCACTAGGCATCCCGAATGTTACTTCTGATGGTTTAAAATGAGAATAATGAAAATAATGATTCACTACACTTGTAGGAAAATTGAACATAGATACATCATCTGATTTCATTCTCAAAGTGACATTTTATGAAGGTAATCAGGCATTCCCATCCCCAATGTAGAATGAAGAAACCTAGAAGGTAGTCTTCAGAGATGTTAGGTAATATCAAGGAGTCTACTAAACTTATAATCACTAGCCACGTGAAAAAAGACATATTTAGTTTTAAATATATTCCTTCTAGGGGCGCCTGCGTGGCTCAGTCATTAAGCGTCTGCCTTTGGCTCAGGGCGTGATCCCAGCGTTCTGGGATGGAGCCCCACATCAGGCTTCTCTGCTAGGAGCCTGCTTCTTCCTCTCGCACTCCCCCTGCTTGTGTTCTCTCTCTCTCTTGCTGTCTCTCTCTGTCAAATAAATAAATAAAATCTTAAAAAAAAATAAATATATTCCTTCTAAAATTTCCATAGAATGAAATAATCATCACAGTCATAATGATCTTGTCTGCCACTTTTAAATTCTTCATCCATCCCTTTTGTTTATAGTAAAGGTATTAATTATTTGGAACAACTTCAAGATATTATGTTTTTAAAACAAATATAAAATCAATCGTGTAACATCATATGAGTCTTTAGGCTATAATTTTAGTGTGTCATTTTTTACTGTAATTTAAAAGCTTTTATGAATAAACATACTTACTAAAATATCATTGAAAGCACTTCATTTTTAGATGAGGAATGAGACCTTTTTGTATATATAAATACTAACTTATACATAGAACGCTTATAAGTTACAATAGCACTTACCAATATTATCACTTTTATTCCTCCATATGACTTCTGTGAGAGTGGTATTTTCATTTTGAAATAAAGTTATAAATACTCGGAAATATTAACTTTTTTACAAGATCACGAAACTACAAAACTTCAATGCTCAGAACTCAAAACACAAGGCCTCTAAGTCCTATCTCCAAATACAACAACAAAAGGACATGAATTCTTTACTGCATTAACAGGAACAGGAATCTTGTTTTTTTTTTTTTATAACTAATATCTTTTAAAGTATCTGAAAATATGTATAATTGTGGCATGATAACAGTTAAGTACCTGAGTCTGGAATTATTATTTAGAAATAAAGTGTTAAAATTTTCTGAACTTATTGGTATGTTTGAACTTTCCTTATTTAAAAAGGAGTTGATGAGAATATGTTTTATGTGTAGATTTGTTACTTGTTCTACAGAAAGCTTTAGTTCAAATCCATTTTAGGATTACTCATAAATGAAATAATCACTGATGTATAAATATTTAAATTCATCATTACAAAAGACACAAAGGCGAATTTCCTCATTTGCTTGAATGTTAAGTTCCTATATTAGAAGAAAAGTAACACTGCATTTTAGTATTGTTGCTCTTATAGTAAATTACTAAGTAGTTATATTTTTAATCTTCTATTTTTCTTCAATGTTGTTATGCAATTTTAATTGCATTCTTGATGTCTTGATAACATAGTAATTGTGCCTGCTAGGAAAATAAACTGAAATCTAAAATATATTGAATATTTTCTCATGAAAAAGAATGGCCTATAATTTCTTCCTTTTGAAAACAAGTTTCCTTTTATCTAAAATAAATCAGTAGTTTTTGGACTTTATAAAATGATGAACTCTTGGGGTGCCTGGGTAGCTCAGTCAGTTAAACGTCTGCCTTTGGCTTAGGTCATGATCTCAAGGTCCTGGAATTGAGTCCCACATCAGACTCCCTGCATCAGTCTAGAGTCTGCTTGTCCCTCTCTCTCTGCCCCTGTCCCCTGCTTGTGCTCTCTCATGCTATCTCTCTCAAATAAATAAATAAATAAATAAAATCTAAATAAAATAAAATAAAATGAAGATCTCTTATTATTAATTTTACCAAAAAACTCAGAATTGAATTTTGGTATGTATTATGAATGATTTGATTATTTTATTAGTTAAAATACATGTATTTTCTAATTAGGTTCTAAAGCAGATCAATATTTGATATATAAAGGTAATATATATTCAGTCAAAATCAATCGAATTTATTTAACATCTGTTTTCCTTGTGGAACATTATCTTAGATAAAATTTTGATTTTCATAAAATTATATCTTTTCTTCCTCCATTATAACATTATAAGAAATTCTCAACTTGCAAAATTAAGTAGCGCTATCATAGGACTGATATGAATATATAACAAATTCCCAGATGCAGGGAAGACTTTGTGCAGCTAGGTTCTAAGTTTCAACTGTTGAACACCAAAACAAAACAAAAGAAAAACAAAAGCAAACACAAAAACTATTGTTAAACAGTTTCCTCTCTAAGTTAGTTTGCTAATATCTGGAAAACATTGGAACAGAGTTTTAAGCATTTGAAATATTTATACTAATGGACACAATTATATGATCATCTCAATGAAAAACCTGCGAAGATACGGTAGAGATATTTGTTTCCACAGACCAGGTTCTTAGTTGTCAGTTAGAATGGACCCATCCATATAAGAAGACAAGTAAGTGCAAAATACTCAACAAGAGACTCAGAAGTAAAAATATTTTAAGAAAAACTCAAAAATAACAAATCTAAAATTTGTTGAATCTCATATATTTTCTTTCAGGTAAAGAAAAATTTACTTCATATTGAAGAGTATTATTATAAACTTTGTGAAATCTATCCTTCTTTGTTTAAAATCACATTAAATGCATTACTTTTCTTTGGAGCACAGTTGCATAGTCAGTGTTCCTTGCCTTCGAGTTTTCAAGAATCAGTTATTTTCTGTGTCCTGTAGCTTTTATTTTTCAGAGGAAAAAATATAAGGCTGTATGTATATATTTGTATTTGTATGTGTGCATATAATAATGGTTATAGTCATATATTTCTGATTTGCTTTTCTTAACCAAAAGCTTCAGTGTTCACCAGACATCCTGAACACTATCAGTTATCTAGGAATAGCCATGCAATAATGTTGTATATACACTCTTCAGCTGTATGCCTGGATTAATTTAATAATAACATTTTAATTACTGTGAAATATGTTTGATGAGAATAAGTGTAATATAGTGTGAGTTAATAGACTTCCATAGGAGTGAAAATTATGCTTCTTACAAATAAAATGCTTTTTAACTTTCAACATTTAAATAAAATGTTGGGGCTAATTCATTACATTTCCCAAAAGAATCTTTTTATCTCTTCTGAACAATGTGAGATAGTAATAGTACTCGTTTGTCAACCACCCTGTGGAACCTTAAACACTATAGTGGCAAAGTTATGGATATCTAAATAATAAAACATTTAACAACCAAAGTATCTGCTAATTTCCTTAAAATATCTTCATATTTTATATAAAATAATCTTCAAATAGAAAACTCAAAGGGATTTAATACCAGATGGTTAAATTATTAACACAGAATTACACATATGTGTTTGTTGACATGATTGATTTAATCATAATAAGTTCTCGGTTAAATTATTAACACGGAATTACACATATGTGTTTGTTGACATGATTGATTTAATCATAAGTTCTCAATATTTGATCAACAGGATGGCTTGGGAGAGCAGAGGCAAACATCTCTGGCTCTTCTTCATTCTTTTCATGTTTATTATTGTAACTGGACATTCTGAGCTTCTTGTTGTTTTGCTCTTTACAAAAGTTAGTGGGTAAAATGTGCCACTGCATGAAAGTCCTGTAAACTAACAAATAACGTTCCTGGAATATAGCCTCTAAAGGAGAAAGAAATCAGCATCATGTGTCTCCTCTCTTGGTGTGTACTAAAGCTAATGGAGGGTGAAATTTGTTTCTTTAGATAATTTTCAGTGAGCTGATTACCATCATCAATTTTATCTTCGTGATTCTAATTTTTATTTCCTGTTCTTTCTTTATACCCTTCCATTTGTCACTGCAGTGTCTCAGTCACATAATACTCCATCCATATCAAAGGGAATTGGAAAATGGAATTGAAATTATAGATATCTTAAAGTAATGCAGAACTGCTGATTTTTTTCCATTTTTTTAAGTGGTTCAAAGATAAAATACTCCTCATTTTGAAAGCCACAATTTATAGTTTACCTTAACAAGTTTAATATAGGGAAAAAAGTGACAATTAACTAAAACCTAAATGAATCATATTTAATAGTGTTTTTTTAAACTTGAAACATATTTGTAGCAAGTTCCCTGAAGTTATCCTTCTTACAGAATATTCATCATTATTAATTTTAATAGTAGGAGATCTCTTTGGCGGTATTGACTTATAAACCTATTGAAGGAAGACAGAGAGGAGCAGCGCCAGTCTGTGGCTTGGTAAGTGCTTCAAAATGGAAAGAAGCTATTTAGCAGCTACAAAGCATAGAGAGCTTAATGGCACAAAGTACTAACAATAACATGTTTGAATGCAATTTTGCTGCTTAATAATGCTCAGCTGGATTTCTGTCTTACTTCTAACAATGAAAATACTTCTAAGTCTTTATTAAATTTTTCCCCATCAATACCAATTTCCATGACATTGATTATCATATCTGTCACTTTAGCATATGTCTTGAAAGAATAAGTAAGTCAAAGTAAATGAGGACTGGGAAGAAAAAAATTAAAAGCTTGTTTAGTGCCCACTCATAAATGTGCCAGATATTGTCCTAAATATCTTATGTATAATCTTATATATTTTTTCTCATTTAATCTTCATGACGTTCTCTAATGAGTTTTGTACTATGATTATTCTCATGCTACTATTGAGAATAGTGTAGATGGAGAACTTAACTCCCTTGGAATCACAGAGGAAGTAAGCAGTAGAGCCTAAGTTCACACTTTTAACAATTATTCAATAATGCATTACTTCAAATTTTTTTAATTCCAGTATAATTAAAATACAGTGTGTTATATTAGTTTCAGGTGTACAATATAGAGATTCAACACTTCCATACTCAATAATGCATTGTTAAAATGAAGGACTTTGGAAATTCACATAGGAATTGGAAATATGTCAATCTTTTATTTATTCTTGACAGAAAATTCTGTTTCGCATACTCACACGACTGAAAATACAAACATTTTCGTCTTCACATTAGATTAAGATGGCATATGATTTGCTCTCATATTCCGAGAATGGGGTTATCAGTGATAGCTACTAGATGCTAGAGAATACTTGACTACCCTAAAAGAAGATTACTTACATTGGTTCTGACCATAGTACAAAATAATATAATTAAGACCCTTTAGTAATATTTGCCTATGGTAGTTTTCCAAAAATTATTTAATACACTGATATTAAAAGTATCAAAATGTGACTAGGCAGGTTTATTTTCTCAGGAGAAAAAAAATCTTATTTCAAAAAAAAATCATAAAATATAGTGCGTGAGTTTTATGTCATATTTTAAAACACACCTAGTAAATAATAAAAATTGTGCTGGGGATATTTTGTTGATAACCTAGAGTTGCACTTTCTGTGAAGTGAATTCCTGAGATGCAAAATGAGTATTCCACAAGCTAGAATGGATTTCCAAACACTGAAAATTCATTTTAGTTTTAGTAATACTAAAGAGTAAATGGCTTATATCACTTATTCATGAAGTTTAAGGAATTGTGATACACTGAGTTATTACATATACAGAAATATGAAATTTAGAATAGGTACCATTTATAATTCATGAAATGTATTGGTCACCTCAAATTAATTCCAAAACTATCCGTATTTTTGTGGATTCTATTAAAATCCAAAGATGTTGAAAACAATATTTTAAGAGACCTGCAATAAATAAATTAAATTTATTCCAGTGTTTATTCAATATAATTTTTTTTTTTTTACCACTGGTAGTAGTGTGCTAATTAATATACTCTCTCACAGGAAAGCGAAAACAAAAACTCTGATCTTTACCAATTTTACATGATTTAAATAATCCCATCATGGATTTCAAGCTATTATCATGGCTTCACTGAAAGTGGAGTCATGAAGAGATACACAGAATCACCTCTCTCCTAGCCCTGTGTGGGTCATCTCAAGCACGCCACTGATAATGCCCATGCAATTGTATGAGACGCAATGGGAGACATGAAAACCATCGTGGACTCTACTCAGAAAGACTGAAAAAGGCTCCATTTTTCTGAACAAGAAATTGTGGGTAACTACTGCCTAGAATTATATTGATATATAATCGTTATGTAAGTTATCATGATGACTTAATTGGACATTATTTCTATCTAATTATTCACAAACACACACAAATATTATCCATATGATCCATACTTCCAAGGCATAAATACTTTCATATTATCTGCTTAATATTCTTTTTAAATTGAAATATATTCAATATATAAATTGCATAAATTTAACATGTACAACATATTAATTTCTTACATTTATATACTGTAATATGATTGTCATTTTAGCAATAATCAGCACCTTTTTTACATTTAATAACTATCATTTTCTTAGTGATTGGCATATTTAACTTCTAATCTCCTAGCAAGTTTGTTGATTATAATATAATATTGTCGTCTATATTCACTATACTATGCAGTAGATCTCTAAGGCTCATTTACTACCCATTGTACGTTTTTACCCTTAAATGATATCTGCCTTCTCCCCTAGCCCCCCATTCTCTTGTAACTACCATTTTACTTTTTTCTGTGACTTGGGCTTTTTTAGGTTTCACATACAAGTGGCATCATCCAGTACATGTCTTCTCTGTTTGACTTATCTTACTTAGCATAAAGTGCCAAGGTCTATCCATGTTGTTGCAAATGATAGAATATCCTCCTTTCTCGTAGCTAAATAGTATTCTGGTGTGTGTGTGTGTGTGTATGCATGTATTCCGTTCTTTATCCATTCTTCTTTATCCATTCATCTGTTGAGGGACACTTCTGTATCTTGGCTATTGCGAATAATGCTGTGGTTAATATGGGAGTGAGTATCTCTTTGAGATCCTGATTTCACTTACTTTGGGTATATACCCAGAAATGAATTGCTGGATCATATGTTAGATATATGTTTAACTTTTGAGAACTTCCATATTGTTTTTCATAGTAGGTAAATCAGTTTGCACTAGTGATATTGGGAAAACTAGATAGACATATGCAGAACAATGAAATTTGATCCCTGTCTTACCACGCTCACAAAAATGAACTCAAAATGAATCAAAAACAAACTTAAGGACTGATACTATAAAACTCCTAGAAGAAAATATAGGGAAGACTCTCCTCAGCATTGGTCTTGGCAATAATTTTTTGAATATGACACCAAAAGCACAAACAACAAAAGCAAAAACTTAAAAGATCATGCACACAAAAAGAAACAAGAAAATGAAAAGGCAACCTACAATATAGAAGAAAAATTCTACAAGCCATATATCAGAAAAAGTCTTAATAGTCAAAAAATAATTGTCTTTGAAATGAAATCTTACAAAAAGGAAAAATGACTAGATACAGTTGGAACTGTACTGTTGGGCAAAAAGAAAATAATTATAATCCTGTTGAAGACAACTGAATTTTTATTCACGTCCTTATTTTGATTTTTAAAGGAATTTTATTGTGAGGCTTGTTTGAATAATTTTTAGCCTGCTCGATATTTATTTTAATAATAGCTTAAACAGAAATCACAATTATCTAGCAGTGAGTGAACAGAATTAACAAATCTGGGAATGTATGTTAAGGTTTCTGAATGCCAAAAAAGAGTCTTAAAAAAAAAAATAGTGCTCTTTTAAAGTAATGACAAAAAGACACATTTCGCATCCAAAAATGATGCCTGTTTATTTTTTGTTAACAAAACAATCTAAGCCTTTGGCGTTTTCCCATGAATAATTGAAGAGTATAGATACAGGATTAGTATAAATGTTATGAACTAAAAACTAAACAAAAATGCCAACTTTTTATATTTATATCTTCATTTGTTCCTCATTTGCATATAGTTCCTTAGCAGAGGAAAAATAAGTGGTTATTGTGGAACTAAATGTGCTTGCGCAATTGAAGGAGGAGTTAACCGAGATTGGTCAACAGTGGTTAGCATTACACCTGAGTTTGAAAAATTATTCCTTAGGAGAATATATTCAGGAATTTCAGGCTCTATTTTGTTCGTTTGTTATTTATCAGAGAAGAGAGCTACATGACTCAAGGAAATGGATAGAAAAATGCCTATTAGCAGAGTGTTGTTTCAAAATGGATTTTACATCAATTCATTAACGCCCTTCTTGGTTCATTTCCATGATTCAGCTAGATTTGTGTGCTCAACACCAGCCCCTTGAAATAGAGAGCTTGAGTTCTATTTAATGGGTGTTGTGGCAGAAAGAAGGGATGACACATATGTAAACTCTGCACTGTCTTCCACTGGACCTAGAATAAGCTATTCAAAGATCAATGCTTATTTTAGTTACCATGATGCATTATTAAAGAGTTACTGCATGTCAAATTTTGACTACTTCTGGGGATGCAACAAAAAAAAGGGAGAAAAGACTTCTTCAATGAGACATAGAAATAATAAGCAAATATAAAATATATCAGTTAGTGGTATGTTAAAAAGGAAAGCAAGATGGGGGAATAGAGTATACAGGGATGACTTTTTTATGTTGGTGGGTCTAAAAAAGACATGAATAAAATGAAGTAAGCTCATAGATATATTGAGACACATATTTCAGAGAAACTGGCAAGTGTAAAGGCTTTGTGTTGATAGTTTACATGATGTGTACAAAGAGTGGAATGTGGGAGTAGCAGGAGGTAAGAATGGAGAAGTTGCCATTAGCTGGAATGGCTTTTAATTGTATTCTAAGTGGAATAGCTAAGGACCCATTAGAGATTTGGCTAGAAGAGTGTCAAAATAAGATTTATGTTAAAAAAAAGTAAGTGGATGCTGAATAAGAACAGAATGGGGAATGGGAAGCAGGTGGATAGTGAGAAATAGGAAATTGTTCCAGTGGACTGGGCAAGGGAGTGTGGCGGTGATGGAAATTAGGAACATTATTTGAAAGCAGAGCCACTGAGGCTTGCATATAATTTGGAATATGAGAAAATCGAGGAGCCATGGTTTTCCCACTTTTTTTGACCTGATTATGTGCTATGGTTCATTTTACTGAGACAGAGAACCTAGACTGAGGTGTGTTTTAATGGTAGAGTGAATTACCAGCTTAGTTTTCTTAGGTAGGGATGGACTGAATAAGGATAGAGTTTTAATTTCCTCCTAGTTATAATATGACTAAGCAGGGTATCCTGAAAATTTCTGGGCAAAGATAATCAAGGCATGGGGCGCCTGGGTGGCTCAGTCATTAAGTGTCAGCCTTCGGCTCAGGGCATGATCCCAGTGTTCTGGGGTCAAGCCCCACATCAGGCTCCTCCATTGGGAGCCTGCTTCTTCCTCTCCCACTACCCCTGTTTGTGTTCCCTCTCTCGCTGACTGTCTCTCTCTGTCAAATAAATAAATAAAATCTTAAAAAAAAAAAAGATAATCAAGGCAGGCTGTGGCCAGACATTATGTAATATAAATCACAGTAGCCTTATACAGTATTCAGTACACGAATATGCACACAGACATCAAGTCCACTTCTTTAGAAGGCATCTTTGGTCATTTACCCCTAACATCCATGTGGAGGAATGAAGGACTGAATCAGTATAGCTATATGTGATTTAACTCTTTTAAATAGACAAATTGCAATAAATTATAACAATCAAAGTGATGCTGTGGTTGTCTGTAATTGACCATTATAGTGCTATCTCTGATTCACTTCATAGTCTTAGAAGCCATAGATGTTCTTACATCTATCTATCTTTTTTTATTATTTTTTAATGATTTTTTATTATATTATGTTAGTCACCATACAGTACAGACCCGGTTTCTGATGTAAAGTTTGATGATTCATTAGTTGCGTATAACACCCAGTGCACCATGCAATATGTGCCCTCCTTACTACCCACATCTATCTATCTTAAAAGGAAAGGATAGATTGTTCTTTAAATATAGCAGCTTGCAACCACTGAGACTAGTTTTAAACCTGTCAAAATCAATAAAAACTTTCCATGAGTAATTGTGATACTGAGTATCAGTCAGCCTCACTCTTCTGAAAGGAAGTACTTGACCTATACACTTCTTATAACTCTAAGTAAGACCAAAAGATGCTTTTCTCAGATAGACAGTGTTTTAAAACATATGTTCCTTCATTGGCAATTTATAAACTCGGGTTTTTGTTTCTGATACTGAATCTTTCTTCAATAATTGAAGCTTCCATCAAAATTACTTTGAAGACTATCACTTGGAAGCATTCTATAGGAACTTTGGACACGCAGACATGATCACTAAGCACGTTGGCCCAAATTCAGATTTTCTTACTGCCCGATAAATGTTTCAGTAGCAATCTCAGCTCTGAATTATTTAACTGAGCTGTCTTTATTGAATTTTGTTATTTTAGGGTTTTTTTTTAAAGATTTTATTTATTTATTTATCAGAGAGAGAGAGAGAGAGGAGAGCATATGAACAGGGGGAGCGGCAAGCAGAGGGCAAAGCAGGCTCCCTGCTGAGCAAGGAGCCCGATGCTGGACTCGATCCCAGGACTATCATGACCTGAGCCGAAGGCAGACACTTAACCCACTGAGCCACCTAGGAGTCCCTGTTACTTTAGGGTTTTAAACAAATAGTTTTTGGCCTTGAAAGAAGGCAAAAAAACAAAACAAAAAACCAAAACACCAAACAAAAAAAAATAACAGCAACAACAACAACACAAACTGAAAACGAAACCCTTGAAACTAAATGATCTACATAAACAGTTTCAGGAATCTTCCTTAAGGATAATTGTGGGGAAGTTAAAGATTAATTAAGAGGAAACTTCAAGAAAGATAATCCGGGAATATTTCAAGTATGCTCTAGGGTAGATCAAATATCCAAAGTAAGGAAACATTGTTCTCTTTTTGTAAATGGGCTCAGATCTGAAAGGGAGACTAATTGGAAAACTAAATTAGAATAGATAATTGCTAAGTGAGAAGATCTTCACCAAGTGACTCAGTATTTTTAATAAGCACTAAAAGGTAAAAAAAAAAAAAGTATGAAAATCAAAACAAACTTGACACTTCAGATAAAATTACTTACTGTTTTCTGAAAGAACACCGGATTGATTTATCTGCTGTCCTCTAAGAACTAGAAATCTCTGGATATGGACACCTATAGAGACTACAAGCAGACACCTGTAGAGATTACAAGAAGAAAGGTCATTGGCAAAACTAATGTTTACTATTAAGAAATAGGAAGACAGATGTTAAAAATGTGTAAAATAATGCTGCTCTGTAGGAGACCTTGGCCCGAACAATTTTGTATACTCCCTCTAAATTCCCAAAGGAAATTTTCCATAAAATAAATGCACAAAATACAGCTTTCTTATTAGCATGGTTGCTGTTCTACCCTGCCACACTACATCAGTATCAGATGCCCTGAAACCCTAAAACCACCAGTGAAGTGGGAATGTTTGCCAGTACTAAGTTCTTTCACATATTCCTAACTGTATTCAAGAGCATTATTGAAAAATACTCCTTTATTTTCTGTGACACACCTCTGTAGGTTTAATAGTGAATTAATTTACAAATGGAACTGCCAGACAAAATGTCCTTCAGGAAGACTATTAATAGAAGTTCAGATTTTGGGGCGCCTAGGTGGCGCAGTCGTTAAGCATCTGCCTTTGGCTCAGGGTGTGATCCCAGCGTTATGGGATCAAGCCCCACATCAGGCCCCTCCACTAGGAGCCTACTTCTTCCTCTCCCACTCCCCCTGCTTGTGTTCCCTCCTTGCTGGCTGTCTCTGTCAAATAAATAAATAAAATCTTTAAAAAAAAAAAAAGTTCAGATTTGTCTGTCCTCACAAATTCAAACTGACCTTGATGTTTGTATCCATACATTGTGAATGTCTTGAGAAGTAACCCAATAATTAAATATGAATTATAGAACCCCTACTCTCAAAAGAATCTGTGATTATAAGTATAACATTTGGAGCAGAACTTACCATATTTCAGATTAGGTTGTCCTCAATTATTATTTAACTGTATTTTATGTGTATGAACATTTAGATCTTGTTTTAGGTCATTAACTCAACAACATGACATACCTCAAGGACCCATTGCTTATCATAACCTATCTCTTTATCCAAGAGCCGAAACATATTCTCCTTGCCTCAGCACAATTGCTTGCTGGGATAAAGTAAGCAAATCATCTTCAGATTTTATAAAATCACTTGTGTATATAAAGGTATCACATCAGATCTTATTAAATAAAAACATCTGACATTTTTCACCTTGAGCAGATCATCATGCAGCAGAGGCTGCTTTGACAAAAGCCGTTATTATAAAAGGGTACCGTGTAAAACAGCAGAAGAAATCTATAGAGAAATTCAAATATCTCAACATAGATGCATGGCATCTATCCCAGTTTGGAAAGAAAATACCGGAAATGATCAGGTGGTAAAATCCATGGGGTTAGCACCTGGAAAAGCCTGGTAGCATCAGATAATTTCATGGATATTTTCTAAAATTCTCATGAGACAACATTTAACAACAGGAATAGATTTGATATGATATTAAAGAAATGCCACTAGGGAAATTTTTTCTAAGTTAACAGATGATATGGCCAGTTCATGCATCAATTATATCTAATATAATTCTGAAAATAATGACAAAGGTAGAACATGGAAATTGCCCAGAGGGACACTTTTAGCACATCCAAACGGATTTTGTACAATTGCTTCCTCTGTGTTGTGAATATGATTATATAATACTGATAATGTTTTTTATGTTATGGGTATCTCACCTATATAAGTCTAAAGGTAATTCTTATACTTTTTATTTTTCTTTATCTCAGGGTATCTAAGAGTTGGTCAGTACAAATTTGGGATAGACTTTTAGTGAGTATTTTTCTCTCTCAATGTTCATGAAGATGACTGTGTACAAAGAATTATTACCAAAGGTTAGCAACTTCTGCATTTTATATTGGTAAATTAAGGGACAAGTAGCCATTGTACATCTTCCTGGTAAAAGATCATTTGGAGATCATAGTTTAGGCCAAGAGGAATCTTTCTGTGTCCTTCTGTGTATTCCCCTTTGAATCTGAATCTTCCAGGTGCAAAGAGCACTTCTAGCCTGAATTATTCACCAAATTACAGGAGGGAAAAAATAGAAAAGATGAAAAAGAAGATGACTGGGCTTAAGTTAATGCAAAAAAAAATATATAGTCCTAAGAATATTTTGGTGTTTAATTTATCAGATAAACCCCTTTTTGAGAGAAGCTAAAATGGAGGTAAAAAGACATGGAGTGTTCCCCCAAAATCCTTAGGTGTCCCTCCTATCCATACATTGCCAAGCTGTTTCTTTTTATCTTAACACTTGATGATTGATTTTATTTTAATGTTTAATATTTAACAACCCACCCCATATTCTGCATGCCAGCATATTGTAGGGTTAATCCTAGAACTAAACTCGATCTGCTAAAATTTAGCTGTTCTCTCAAGAACAGGAGTTTTAGCATCTCTGTCATTGCTCACAGACCTTTGAAATTGCCAGAAGAAATTATATTGAATCTGTATTTTAGGAAAAAAATATTTAATAACCTCAGGAAACGTTCACCATATATATAATATGACACACGCTATTATAGAAAATGTACGTATAGTAAATATTCAGTGTTTAAAGTACATGTTTGTGTGTCTGTGAAGGCCTAGGAAAAAAACTAATAACAAACATCAAAACTTCAATAGTAAATATCGCTGGAAGATAGTAATATAGTTTGCTTTTATTATATTACATATTTCTCAGGATTGCAGTTCCTCCATGCCTAGCATTATTGTTTTTATAAGTAGAAAATGTAAATAAATGTTATTTAAATATAAGTGTAAAATATGTCATAATGATTCTGAAGTATTTCAGGTTTATAAATTAATACATTTCTTTTCAATATTACAGAACTTATAAAATATTTAATATTTTACTATATTCTACAGCACAAGCAATTCTCAGTTATAGCAAGTGGTTCTTTTATAGTGGAAAATAAAATACAGGAAGATTTATGCAGTTTTGCAGCAACTTTTAAGTTACTAAAAGAGCAAAATGGAATATATTACCAGTTCCTAGTAAGCCAAAATTTAAACATACTGTTTAAAAGCTTTATTTTTTACTTTGTTGTTGAACTGGAATTTATTTATATGTAGATGGGAGTGTTTTACCTTCATAAGTGATATTTTGAAGAAATACCACCAGAGTAAACATTCTCTTATTAGGAAAATCTTAGGGTTAAAGTCCAGTTAATATTTTCTAATGAAAATTATTGTTACCTTTTCACCTAAAATTTTTATGCACGAATATTTTATTAGTATTAGAGTATACAGTTAAATATAAAAATAAAACATTAAAAACGTATCTGTGTTTCTGTATGACATGATACGCTTTTTACTAATTTCAAGTGTTATCAGTTAATGTATGTTTACAGATTATATAATAACTGGAAAAAGTCTACTGGAAACATTTTTCTAAAATACGAATTATTAGTTTTGTGAGAGGAGTTTAAAAGTGTGAGTTTTGGATATTTATATATGTTGTGTGGTAGTAGGACTGAGAGGGACAAAGAGAGAGAGAGAGGGTGGAGAGTGAGAGAGGCAGAGAGAGAAAGAAGAGATACTGTTTGTGGGGGGAGGGGGTGGGGCGGGGGAAGTAGTGATTCTTGTCCAGTGAGTGTGAACGTGCCTGAGCATGAATAAACATGAGTGTGTGCGGGTGCAAGCCTAAGTTGGAGGGCAGCTGTGGGTATGCATGTGTTATTCACGCCACTGTTCTGTAAAAATTAAATCTGTGGCTAAGTATGGGAAATGCTTCTTCTTTGAGGTTCAAAATATGTATTAATATGAGAAGGTCTTATTAAATGAATTTAAGTTTTAATCCAAACATATTTGAACAAGGGATATCTGTATTCATGCAATACCTCTCATCATCCTGCTGACCTGGAGAGAAACATACTTTGGTAAACATGTATACCTGGGTAGGATGTTATATCCATTAGTTACAAAATGTTATTTTCAAATACTCTGTTCTGAACAGTGTTGTTGAATCAAGATAGAGAACTATGTGGTTTTCAGAATATATGATTCCCTTTTAGTGTATAGCATGTGTATACTGCTTGGGCCAAGTGGAATTCCTATCCTTCTCTGTAAGGCACATTTATATTTTCCCTGCAAATCTCACTTCAATTTTATAGAACACCCAACATTGCTGATATTCGTAGGAATTCTTGCATATCAGCTATCCTGTGATCCCAGTGTGCCCTGTATATTTTTCTACCATTATCTTTACCATATATATTGGTATTATTTAGTTACATGATTCCATGCATATTGATATAATTATATAGACCATAAAAATTACTTTCCTGGGGCGCCTGGGTGGCACAGCGGTTAAGCGTCTGCCTTCGGCTCAGGGCGTGATCCCGGCGTTATGGGATCGAGCCCCACATCAGGCTCCTCTGCTGTGAGCCTGCTTCTTCCTCTCCCACTCCCCCTGCTTGTGTTCCCTCTCTCGCTGGCTGTCTCTATCTCTGTCAAATAAATAAATAAAATCCTTAAAAAAAAAAAATTACTTTCCTTGAAGCAGGAACTCTTGCTTGTCATCTCTGTATCCCCAGCCATTGAGCATACTACTTGGAAAACACAAAGCATTCAAAAATGTTTTTAGAGTGAATGATGAGTGAGTGAACATTCTTCCACAAAACTGCTTGCATGGACAGAGAGATAGTAGACATTTTATTTTCACTAAGGTTTCCAAAAAATGAAACTTTGAGTATTAGTAATTTCAAAGTCAAAAAACTAGTTATCGCAGTACGCCCATATCATAAATCAGAAGAGTCAACATTCAATCATAAACTTTGAGGTAGTAGATAGAATCTGTCTTGGATAGAGTCAAGTAAGTAAGACAAATAACGAATTCCAAGGTGTCTGTAAGATTGTACTCATTTTAAGCAGAGACTCTGCAGTCATAGAAGAACTAGCTAATTGAATTTTTGCCAAAAGATTTGGGTCCTGTTAAAGACTTAGTAACGTATTTACTTTAACTTGTTGGCGAATATTTATCTCACACACCTACATTTTTCTTTTCTGTTAAAACAAGTCAAATATTAGTACCTACTACATAAGCTCAATCTGTGTGAAATAGTTTAAGTAATGTGTCACTTTTTATAGTTGCGTTGCATGCAAACCTCATTATTTGTATAATTTCAGTTTTGCCTATTACATACACTGAATGGTGTGGGTAAGTCTGAGAATTACAGATATATCCTGTGGCAGAAAGTTTTTAAAAATAAATAATTATTAGAAATTATTTCTAAATACTAAAAAAGAGACATTACACCAATTACTATAGGCAATACATCATTTTTACCATAAATTCTAAGAAAAGAAAAAAATGCTGTCATGTTAACACAAAGAACTGAATAAATGATATTGAGACAATGTTCTCAATATCTTGATTTTGAATAGAAAGGCAAATATAAATCTCATATTAGATTTGGGATATTTTAGTAGCAACTTTCTAGAAAATCTGCAAAAAGAACATTGAAATTCAATAAATTGCAAATTGATACTAGATGGGTAAAGAAATATGGTACAGTTGTGTAGCCATAAAGAGAACCAAACTGATCCCAAAAATTAAAATTGGAATACCACATGTCTGAAGCCAGCTTAAGGATTACTTACTCTGTTTGGTATTTGTTAAGATAGTTACTGTAATAAGGAAGATAAATGATAGAGTGATGAATGTGCAACCACTAGTGGGCTTTATGACATCTATAATAAAGTTATATAAAATTATATCATTTTTGAATGTCTAAAATAATACTTTTTAATGGAAGGGTGGAAAATGTATGAATATATCTTAGTGAAATCTAAACATGTGGTAAACTTGGTATACTTGAATGAAATTTAGAAACTTTTTTTAAAATGTCAGAAAAAAATACTTGTGGGAGTCTTTCCATTTATCCATCATAATTACATAATATAATGGGTAATTTTTAAAATACGCAAAATGGAATGTAAATAATGTTAAAAATTTGTATCAACAAGAATGCGAACAGATATTTTTTGCACTGGAAACCAAGCAAAAAATTTAACTTGCCAGGCAGGTTATTAGAGAAAACAAAGACGTATTCCCTGAGAGAAGTCAGACAACTTGACTTTAGGCTCTTCAACAAGCTAATAAATTTTCATCATACTAGATAAGCAGTTGGGAGGAAACCAGTCCTTCAGTTAGCCAGGAAAGAGACTGTCATATTTTGACCCAGTTGTGAGAACTGTAAAATATTCATGGACCAAGTTATCAGAACCACTAATACAAATTTGAGTTATAATCTATAAACTCTGAGTCTCCTGGTGAGTTGAGTCACTGCAGAGCTTTCCATTTAAATATAACATTAAGAGAAGAAGGAAAACAAGTTCGATCATTCACAATGAGCACTCAAACAGGAATTTGCAATGCATATAGGAAACCAGGCAAAGCTAACAAAAATGGATAATTCAGGCCAAGAGCACTACAATATAACTATATGAGTAGGTCTCTAACATATACAAGTTTAATGCTCAAAAATAATAAGGGAAACACAAGTAGTTATGAAACTATAAATATTTGATATAAAAACTGTACAAAGCAGAAATCTTGAACATTGACAAAGGCTAAAAAAGGATAAAATATACATTAGACACATTTGACTTGAGAATTAGTGTTACTGAGTACTGAAAGAAAATCAGAGCACATGGAGTAAAAGAGATTGGAAATAGAAAAGAAATTAAGATATATGGAGGATAGAAGCTAAAAAGAAAAGAAAATGCATCTGAAAAGAAAGCAGAAGACAATGGAAAAGATGAGGAAGAGACAGTATTAAAAACACCAATGGCTGGGCGTTATCTAGAGTGAAAGATCAAAGAACAATCAATTAAATCTACAATTGGAAGTATCTTGCTAGAATTTTGTTTCACTTGAAAATAAATGTAATAATAATGTAAGTAATCTGGCTAGGTAGCCAGTATCTGGAGTAACCACCCTCAGCACATGGTTCTGCGCCTATGCCAAGGGGCAGGGCAGGAAGATGGCACCCACTGGCTCTTTTGTCCGCAAACTGCCACCTCTCACAGATGCGCTCTAGGAAGAGCGAATAATGTCTCCCCTGTAAGCCTTCAGCTCTGTCCCTGGGTTGCTTGCCTGCTTCCTCTACAGGGGTAGGGCAGTGCCCTCAGGGTTCTATCCCAGCCAAGCCCTGCTGACCTTTAAACTCTAGTCTTGAGCCCTGATAGTTGTGAAACTTCACAGAAATCAGCCCCTCTAGTTCTCCTAGCTAATGGCTTTGGGGAAGTGTTCTCCTTGTGCCTTTCCCTGTGCTTTCCAGTCTCTCTTGCCTTTGTCTAGGTCCAGGGCTCCCTCCCCTCCACAGCACCCAAAATCTGTTTCTCCTCTAAGCCACATCTCCACACTTCCTACCTTCTGCAGATGGCCTCTTCTCTCCCTCTAGTTGTGCAATTTGTTCTATCAGTTCTTGGGTTGATTTTATGGGAATTCAGAATGATTTGAAACTTAACTAGTTGTGTTCCAGGAACTAGATGAGTGTAGTGTCCTCCTATTATACTGTTCTCTTAACTCCCCTGTTCTCAAATTCTAATTTTTTATAAAACATTAGAAAAACTCAGACTTGAGATTACTAACAAAACAGTATGATTGCAGAAAATACTAATCTATTTTGAGGAGAAATGAGCTCCATAATAAAAAGCTTTGTTTGAGAGTATTCTAAATATATAACTTGTAGTTAAAAGTCATCTGGGGGGGTCTTAAGAAATAAGAGAATGCACATGATAAATAATATGCAGATTGGAAGATATATATTATTTTCTTCAACTTTATTAAAATTGCTTTCCTAAACTTACTTTGGTAAAATTATCAGTTAAGTTATTGTTATGCTTTCTGTTATTTATTTATTTGACAGAGAGAGAGAGAACACAGGCAGGGGAGTAGCAGAGGAAGAAGGAGAAGCCAGGCCCCTCCACGGAGCAGGGAACCCAATGCAGGACTAGATCCCAGGATGCTGGGATCATGACCTGAGCCGAAGGCAGCTGCTTAACCAACTGAGCCACCCAGGGCCCCAATTATAAAGCATTTTTATTTCTGCATTCTGTTTAGCTGTATTTTATTTCTACAACTTTAAGTTTCTATTAATAAAAATAATACCACAAACAAAAAATAGAGGGAACGTCCTCAACTTGAGAAAGAATATCTACAAAAACTCTACAACTAACATCATGCTTAATCATGAGAAACTAGAAGCTTTCTCTCTGTAATCATGAAGAAGGCAAGGATATTCCTCTCACCTCTCCTTGCAACATTGTACTCTAGAAATTCTAGTTAATGTAGTAAGAAAATAAAAAGAAATACAAGCTATACAGATTGGTAAGGAAGAAATGAAACTGTGTTTGCAGATGACATGACGTGGGAGAAAACCTAGATGACCTTGAGAATGTGATTGTTTTATTAAATGTAACATGAAGGAAATGATCCATGACAGAAATAATTGATAAGCTGGACTTTGTAAAAAATTAAAATGTCTATTTTATGAAAGAGCATGCCAAGAAAATTAGAAAAAAAAGCCACAGAAAGTATTGACAATGGACACATCTAAAAAAGGACTGTTACCCAGAATATGAAAAGAACACTTAAAACTCAACAGTAAGGACACAACCTGACTAAAATGTGGACCAAAGGCCTTAACAGACACTTCACCAAAGAAGATGCTCAGTTGGCAAATAAACATATGAAAATACGTGCTTCGTATGTCATCAGAAGAAAGCAAAACAATGAGCTACCACTGTACCCCTGTTAGAATGCCCAAAATCTAGAACAATAACACCAAATGCTAGTGAGACTGTGAAGCAACAGGAACTCTCATTCATTACCGGTTGGGATGCAAAATGGTGCAGACACTTTGGGAAACATTTTGGCAAATTTCTTACAAAACTAAACACACTATTCCCATATTTTCCAACAATGGCACTCCTTGGTATTTACCCAAAGGAGTTGAGAACTTATATACGCATAAAAACCTGCACATAGATGTTTAAAGCAGCTTTATTTATAATTGCCAAAACTCAGAAGCTACCAAGATGTAGTAGGTGAACAAACAATCTGTGGTATATCCAGACAATGGAATATTATTCAGCACTAAAAGGAAAGGAGTTATCAAGTCATGAAAAGACCTAGAGGAACTTTGAATGCATATTACTAAGTGAAATAATCTAATCTGGAAAGACTACATACTATTTGATTCCAACTATGTGACACTTTGGAAAAGGCAAAATTATGGAGATGGTAGAAGGTTCAGTGATTGCCAATGTTGGGTTGGAGAAAGGAGAGGGATGAAAGGGGAAATACAGAGGACTTTCAGGACAGTGAAAATCTCTTCATGAAACTATAATGATGGATGTATGTCATTATATATTTGTCCAAATTCATAAAATGTACATCAAGAGTGAACAGTAATGTAAACTTTGATTATATTGTGTCAACGTAGGTTTATTAATTGTAACCAGTGTATTACTCTATTCAGTGATGTTGGTAATGAGGGTGTCTCTACATGTGTGGAGTGGGAGATATACAGGAAATATCTGTACCTTCCCCACAATTTTGCTGTGAAGCTGTTCTAAAAACATAATGCCACAAATGTGTGGTAATAAGTGTTTTCCAATTTCCAGATATGATTTGTAGGCTTAGTGACATGACCAGGTGTATTGCTGGTCACTGCATCTTTGCAGTCTCCAAACACCAGTTACTACTGAGCATTATTAAGAAGTATAAGTGAGGATGAAAAAGCTTTTCCTTTATCACTATGTGCTAATGTTGCTTTGAGTAAGAATGTATTTATGAAAACAGATAAATGAAACCGTTGAAGTTTAGATACATGTTTTCTAGGAAATTCCTTTGACTCAGATTCTAGTTTTGATATTTATCAGAGTGTAATTTTAATCACTAAGTAGTAGAAAGGAGTTACTAAAATTTACTTCAGAGAAAAATTAGTTCCAAAATTAAAAATTATTTTGTGAAACTTCTTTGTAAAGAATATATGGTATGTTTATGGACTGATAATGTCAGTTATAAAAGGTGTGGGGTAATAATATGAATTCTGACTAAAAATAAGGATTTTTCTCTCTCAGGAATAAAAGGACTTGTTTAGAGTCTATACAAGCATGGGCTATATATACATATTCTACAATATTAGGTGCAACTATAATATGTTGTATGACACTCAATATATGGGAACCTTATGACTCTATGACCTTACAATTTAAGGAGACATGAGTTAAACTATAATTTTATATAGCTTGGCCATATGAAGAGTTTGCTGATCCATATTGTATTATTCAGACAAAGAAACATCTTTTGCTATTTACCCCTAGCCTTCGGCATTGAGATCTTGAATATAAAATCATGTCCTTTAACCTTCTAATCTGATTACCTTATTACTTGTCTTTCACAACAAAGCATAAACTCACTAAGAAAATAGACTGTCAAGTAGTTTGCTTATGGATTTCCTACATATAGTTGATTTAACTAAAATATTTGAATATTATTAAGAACATGATAATTCATTCTACAGAAACTACGTTTTTTTCTCTTTATTTCCTTTTTAAAAAAAGCCAGATCACCTCCCTACCCCCCCCCCAACCTTGCCCAACCCCATCACACACAAACAGCATAACATAACCTGAAAACGCTTGGGATAGAAGAGGACAGTATACTATAGCTGAAAGCTTATTGAAACTGTGTATTGTCGAAGGAAGCCTATTGCTTGAAAGAATGCCAGTCTTATGCAAAAACACTATTAGAACTAATATATATATATATATATATATATATATATATACATATATCCCTGACCTGAGCCTTCAAAGGCAGACACTTAACCAACTGAGGCACCCAGGAGCCCCAGAACTATAAAATATACTTGATGACAACTTTCACCTTAGCTATTGCAAGAGGCGCAAACTCTGTTACACCGTATTCTCATCAATGCAGGAAGCTTATTACAGAATTAACAGAAAAATTTTGAATCAGAGCATTAGCTTTGGCTTTTTAAGTAAATATATCAACACCCTTCATATGTAGACATATTGACACAGATATGTATTGATGTACTGATATTTGAAGCATGGGTATTGCTCAGGATACCTTGGTTCCAAATTCATGGAGGGAAAAATATCTTGCATGGAGAATGATTAAGAGGTAGATATATTATCTTAGGTATTGAACTTTAGTGTTTCTCCTTAAGCCTTTAATTAACGGCAGGCTAAGACACGTCTCATCTTGACACTCTGTACTTGGGAGTGTTTTCCCTTGACAGGAAAATGGTGTGTGATTGTGCATGGGATTCATTGGCTTGTGGAGGAATGCTGCCACTTTTAACTTCTCTTTCTCTTCCTTTTTCTTTGTCAGAAGGGTAGGAGGAGTTGAAGGGGACTGTGGTGAATCAGGTCAAATCTCCAGTTGAGAAAATCACTGATTTTGGACTTTCCTCAACAGATCCCCATCTCTGGCCCGGCCAGTGTCCCCCCTCTGTAGTAACATTTCTGACCATATTGTAAATGCAAGTTTTTTTCATCCATGAGAAGCTCAGTGTTGTTTTTCCTTGACAGATTCTCTTATCCTAAACATGGCACGAAGCTGACACTGCATATCCGTACTGAAATAGTCTTGCTAAAATGGCTGCGGTGCTGTGTTATCTGAGAGCCCAGAGCTGTAGACGAGCGGCTTTCATCATAGCAGCAAGTTCAAGAGTGGCTTTTTTCTTTCTTTTGGCTATCAGAACTTGTTGTAAAAGCTCTGTAGGGTATAGTCTCCAAGAACAAATATCTTTTCTCCTTGGAAGGAAGAGCTTGGAGGGAATTTGTAAAACATCTGTAATTTCTAATTAATCATTATTTCATTGATGCAGATGCCGTCAAGATACGGTCGTATCCTCAGTGGTTTCTCTAGGCTCATGTACTCACTCATTATGCTCTTCCCATTATTCACTCTCCTTCCTCAGGATGTGATTTAGTTATTTTTACTAATTCACCTCCAGACTGCCCAATGATGATGACTTTACGAAGAAGCAAACAGTCAAACTTCTCTAATGAGTGGAATCTAAGAAGAAATCTTAATTTCATAAAAACATACCATACCATACAGTCGAGTAAAATTTCAGTTACTCCTTAATTATGGACAAGTTTTATTGTTAACCATAACAGGTGAAAAGAGTTGAAGTACCTTTTTAGTAAAATAGAAGATAGGTATGCTTAAAAATGTAACAGGAAAGAGAAAGTACTTAGTGTTCGTATTTAAGGTTAATATTCTGAATTGAGAGTAACAGTAAAATTTGTATTATTACTGACTTTAGTGTTGTTTTGGAGTTTGTAAATACTCATATAACTAAAAATAATGGTCAGTTTTCTATTGTTTGATTCCCAATGCAGTAAGAAACAAATACCATAAGGAGAGTGACAACAATGTTAACTCTTCCATAAATCTAGGTTACCCAAGATTTAAACCACTGTAGGGAAAAGCCACTACAAAATAAATTTGAAGGCTCAAGGAGAACAAATCCCAAGGGTTAGTTCCCACGAGGAAGAATAAAAATTTGCAATGGGTTCTGGGAAGTTCAATTATAGGAACAGACAACAAGAGATTTTCAGCCAATTTGAAACTAATTCAGTATGTTCTGGAGGAAAAAGGCAGTTGCACAGATAACATCAGCTTGAAACTGAAAGTTGTTGCCTTAGGAGAGACACTAACAAATGGGCTTTGTAGTTTGAGCTCCAAGGAAAGAAAGAGGATAGTGATAAAGAGAGAAACAAAGAAAGGGACAAAATTATATTCTATCATGCCCATGCTCTACTGCTAATACAATAAATGGGAACTACTTGGGTAATTTCGTGGACACTTGATATGTTTTGGTTATTACAAATAAAAGGCAATAAACAATCAAGGGCATAGAAAAGAATTAAGGAATATCAAAATAATAAAATAATTAAAGTAAGATATGGATTCTAAAAGAATTCTGTATCTTCTTTTACTAAAATTGCTCCAGATCTGTGATTGTAGACATTTAGTTCCCAAGCAGTATATAATAAAAACATTATAATATCTTACGTATGTTTGAAAAGAAATCAAAGAAGCTACGTCAGAGCAAATATTTCAAAAAACAGTGGGATGATGCAGAAAAGTACATGTTTACATTTATGATATAATACCATAAGCCCCAAATAGTTTTAACTTTTCCAAATATGCTTTAAATAATATCAGTATTTTGACAAAAACTAACACTTTTTTATTGTGTTAGATTGAATAATGTTTTACTTTTTTTGGCCAAAAAAAAGACAATTTCATTAGATTTATTCAAATTCCACTTTAGCTCTTCTGTTCTCACATTATACGATGAGTAAGTCCATAGTAGTTTCTCATCTTTGAACTGTTGTTTCAGTGTTTTTGAAATAAGTTCACTAGTATGCATAGACATCTCTAATACCTGGAAAGATCTTAGAAACTTCTTAAGGTACACATATTTAATTATTTGCCCTATAAAGATTTATTGTTATTAAAATGGTTTACCTGCTTGAAAAACATAAGATTTTGCTATTTCACAGAAATGATAAAACATGTTACATTTTCTGAGAGAGAAGTCAGACTGTTTCCGAAAAGTTAGTATAATAAAATAATTTTATAAGTATTAATAAGATTTTTCACTATATATATTTAAATGGTCTGTCTTCCATGAAAACAAGGCGGTATCATTAATTAAAATGGTATTTCTGAATTTTAAAATTTAAAAAGTGAAATGGTATTTACTCACAGGAGCAAAGAAAAATTAACAGTTCAAGTTTCATACTTCTGTCCTATGGAAAGTCTAGGGAAAAGTAATCTTCCATTATTTTATTACCCTTCTCAACATATATCATGAAACCATGATCATGGAGTCTCATATCGTTAGCTGCTTTAGGGCAGAAACTTTTTCTTACAGTTAACCCCTGCTGTCTAGGGTAGTAACTCCTATTAGTTATTGGTAACTGCTGAAACAATAAAATAATGGAGATTTCCAAAGCAGTTAGTGTCCAAATAATGGAGTGTCCAAAGTAGTTAGCCTGGATATTTACCTTTTATGTTTTTTTTTTAAGATTTTATTTATTTATTTGACAGAGAGAGAGAGAGAAGAGCTCAAGCAGGGGGAGCAGCAGGCAGAGGGAGAGGAAGAAGCAGGCTTCCCACTGAGCAAGGAGCCCAGTGCGGGGCTCAATCCCAGGATGCTGGGATCATGACCTGAGCCAAAGGCTTAACTGACTGAGCCACCCAGGCGCCCCTATTTACCTTTTATGTCATAAAATATAAAAAATTCATTCTTTGAGGAAGTTCCACTCCCACATGGGATACAGAAAGCCGTGGTGGATTATTGCTCCTTTATAAGCGGTAAGAACATCCAGATAATCTACAATATCATAAAGCTCAGCCAACTGAAGTCACAAGAAAATCAAGTAAACTGAATCCCAAAGTGACAAGTCCCTCAAAGGAGAGATGGAACATACAGACTGCTTCATCTTTGGCAGAGCATTGGAGGGAGAATAAAATCAGTTAAGGCAAAAGCAGCTAATATTTTAAAAAGTCCAGAAGGTCAAATGTGATCAGTTTAGGGCAGGG
The DNA here is from genome assembly GCF_002007445.2 of Ailuropoda melanoleuca. Taxonomy (NCBI): domain Eukaryota; kingdom Metazoa; phylum Chordata; class Mammalia; order Carnivora; family Ursidae; genus Ailuropoda; species Ailuropoda melanoleuca. The sequence continues at coordinate 126,747,840 of NC_048220.1, read as the reverse complement.
ATTCTCAATTCAGGAGAATTGGCAATGTCTGAACACATTTTTGGTTAATACAACTGTTGTGGGGTATTATGGACCCCCTTGTATTATCACCTCCCACTCCCCCTTGAGTGTGGGTGAGACTTTTGACTTGTTTCTAATAAGAAACATGGCAAAGGTGATGGGATATCACTCCCATGATTGTTTTTCATCACATACGACCCCCATGTTGGCCATGGAGTGCGTGCGGGTCTCTCTGTCTCTCTTGCTGACTTTAAAGAAGCAAGCTGGTATGATGTGAACAGCATATAAATGGGGCCACGTAGCAGGGACCTGTAGGTGGTCTCTAAAAACTGAGGGTCTTAGTCTTACAACTGCAGAGGACTAAATATCAACAGCCATGTGAGCTTGGAAGAGGATCCTGAGCACCAAATGAGAACGCAGCCTAGCCGACATGTTGACTGCTTCCTTGTAAGACTCTGAGCAGAGGACCCTGCTAAGCATGCCTAGATTTCTGGTCCACAAAAACTGAGATAGTAAATGCATGTATTAGTTTAAGCTCCTACATTTGTGATGATTTGTTATGCAGTAATAGGAAAGTAATATAGAGTACTACTGGCATCTAGTGGGTAGAGATCAGGGACTTTGTTAAACATCCTAAAATGCACAGGATACCCCACTACAGCAAGGAATTCTCTGGCTCAACATGTCAGAAATGCCAAGATGTAGATGTGAACCAGGAAAATTCCCGTCCCACTCACCACCTCTGCCTTGGAGATACACCCACGTAGGAAGTGATGAGCTGCAGCCATGGAACAGACGGCAGCTGCTTTCCCCACACCCTTCTCTTTGAATCACAAACCCTGAACTGATGGGGAAGGGGCAACAAACCCTCACAACCCTTTGACCATAAAAAATTCTCTGCTTCAGGAGGAGGGGCAGAAACAAAAATGTGTGTGCTACCATGAGAGATATAGAAAATTTTCCTTCCCCCAGGACTCAGGCACTGCTAATGGGAGAGGCTTACAGTGAGAGAGAGACATGTACAAAATCCTTGGGGTGAAGATTCTGCCCCAGTTTGAATTACAGATCTTATAATGCCAGGAAGGGGCAAAAAAAGCAAAAACAAACAAACAAACAAAACCCTTTTTCCTTCCCAAACCCACCCCAGGAAGTAGGTAGTTGGCTATTGAGAGGAAGATGTGAAAGGCACTATCCACAGGCCCAGCTCCCTAGGAGCTGCCTAAGATTGAGGTTTGTGGTAAGTTGAATAATGACCTCACAAAGATGTCCACATCCTAATTCCAGAAACCTGTCAATATCGTACCTTACTGGCAAAAGGGACCTTGTGTCTGTGAAAACCAAGGATCTTTTGATGGCAAGATTATTCTAGATTATCCCAGTGAATCTAATGTAATGGCAACGTCCTGTGGAGTGAGACAGAAGGGTTAAAGCAGGGCAGGTGATATTTTAATGGAAGCAGAGCCAAGGAAGAGCCTACAAGTCAAGGAATGCAGATGTCTGTAGATGCTAGCAAAAGCCAGCAAGTGAATTCTTCCTTAAAGACTCCAGAAAAAGCCAGCCCTGCTGATACCTTACTTTAGCTCAGGAATATGAAGTTTAGACTCTGAAACTCCATATTGCAATAAAAATGTGCATTGTTTTGAGGCAGTAAGTGTGTGATAATGTGCTATGTCAGCAGTAGGAAACTAATAAAGAGTTGAACCAGAAGAACCAAGAAACCTCATCTGCCCCATCATGAGACTAGTATTGAGTAGTCAGCCTTAGAAATCCAGCAAAACAGAAGAAGGCAAGAAGAACAGGGGATAGAATTTTTTTTGTGTGTGTGTGTGTGTGTGTGTGTGTGTGTGTGTGTGACAGAGTGTTTCAGGGAGTGATGAGAGCTGAAGCTATAGAAGAACACTAAGTAAAACACTCCAGCACCCTGGGTTCCACACTAAGTGTAAGGTAACAACAGGAAGTTAATGAGCATTAAGATTCTTACATCTTTGCACATATAAAACATCTTTTTCTGTATCCCTTGACTGGGGAGGATGATTAAGTTGCAGTTCTTTTCATCGAGTAGCCAATAAATATCATTCGGGAGACATGTTTAGTAAATGGAATCTCTCTGTCCTCTTTTCTTTATTGAGTTAAAACACTTTTTAATGTTAAAATTAAATCTTTCCACATCAGTACTCCTTGAAACAATCTTGGATTTATTTCCAAAATTTCATTGTAATATCATATACTCAGCCACAAATATTTAGAATATCTAGAAATTCTATAAAGTAATCAGCTTTAGTAAGATAAATATGACTGTTTTGAGAGATGAAATTAATTACCTTTCTGAAATGCTGAGTAGAAATGGAAAACAGTTAAATGTTTAATTTATATGCCTATGAATTGTATAAGCATCTTTATAGTATAAAAATTCTGAATTAGTATTTCCCTTTATGATAAGTATGAGTTTCAGATGTTTCGGAAAGAAATCGTTTTCTCATGTAGTTAAGTTTTCTAGAATTGCTAGAATTTCTTTAAAGTTTTAAGGACGTTAAATTATCTGGCAAAAAGAAATTTCTCTGGGAAATTGTTTTTATGTATCTTGCTGTTTTTCTACAACTGTTTTATTGATTTTTTTTTGTTAATTTGTAAGCAAAAAACTTGGATGTTGTAGTTTTAACTTTGATACAATTTACCTCAATTCTGTTATTGTACAGAAAGCGAAACCTAGAAACCAAAAGAATAAAGTGGCTTGCCCTTAATCACAGAGCTGATCAGTAGATGAGTCTACGCTTCTTGACTCTCAGTGATCTTTTCTATAGCATCATGTTGCCTCTTTTAGATGTATTGTAGAATTTTAATTCTGTAATTATGATGAAATCCTTTTAGATGTTAAAATTTCTCCTAAATATATGTTTTTATATCATCCAATCCATAATGAAGTACCTGTTTAATGGCTACCCTATGTGTACTTAACCGGATTTACAGCGCAATACACATGAAATCCGTAAACTTCTGTGTTGCAACAATAGATGGAGAAAGCTTTAATTCAGAAGAAAACATGAAGCAGAATGGTATAGAAATGTAGGATGGTTGGCTTGCAATATTGTAACACAGGAAATCATTCTATAAGCACATTTTCCCAGTGACACCTAAAAAAACTTGGTTATTTATAGTAAGTGTTTAACAGAATCATGCTGTGAGAACATGAACCATTGATATTATTTATATTCATTCTGGCTATTCATGCTGTCTTATAATTAGCTTGTACATGGGTTTAAAATTGTTGCAATAATTGAACTGGGAGTAGGAGTTCACTGAGTCCTTCATGATAATGAAAAAGCTTTATCTATAATCCAAATTATAGGGTGGTGACATCATTGAGATAATGAAAAATAAGTCACTATTAAAGATACATAATGATAATTATGATTAGAAAACAAATGTGCCCACTAAAATTTTTGAGAGATTGCTTTATCTCCATTAAAGTGTCTTTGCATTGAGTGGCAGTGTTTTTGTTTATTGTGGGAATTTAAATGATTAAATAGTCACTTGGGTTTGTGTTATTTACAATGTTAGTAACTGTTAACAATTCAAATGATTTATTAAATCTCAAAATCCACTATGGTTTGGATGATCAATGATAAGTCCATTATCACTTAATCAAATCTGATTCTGTGCAATATAACAATTAAAATGTAAGTCCTACTAATTTCTTTAATGAAATTGCTATTTTTAGACGTCTCTTTTTAAAACCGAAATAAGGCATCATTCAGAGTTTTTATATGAAGGGAGTTTTAATTTCTCTTTTGAGAAAGAAGAATCAAGTGAGCTTGTGCAATAGGTATCAGTTGTAGTAATATTTGACTGAAGAATTGCATTGTTTTTGGCTCCTCTGGAAAAGGAAGGTCCTTTGAATCTTGTGTGTATGTGTATATTTAGAGAACTGAGAGGCTTTGTGCTCTTATTTATCAAGCCTGTGTGCCTTTCTCCACAACTCAACAGTCCATAACTGTATATTAGCAAAACTGCAAAAATCATTAAAATAGTGATTATTGTGCATGAATAATTATATTTTCATAATTTTCTAATGGGTGAAGGCTATACCTGTTTATATGGCTGAAATAAAAATGATTAAGAATGGAAATTGAATGAAATTAAAGTTAATACCCAAATATCTTAAAAAGATAAATTAACAATATTTAGAAAAAATGTAGCTTAAAAATAATAATCCATGTACTCACATTTGAGGTCATGTAAGAAAATATGATAGTAGAGAAATAAAAATTTCATTATGGTTAGTCTCTTCTTATCCAGTTATGTATTACAACTGTATATTTAGGGTTAGAGCTGTGTGTGTGTGTGTGTGTATTTACGTAATATTACAGACGTAAATTATATAATACTTATAATGTATTATCCACTTATTTATAAATGCTATTTTAATATAGTTTGATATTTAATAAGGCTAATGTGGGAGCCTTAGAAATATAGTCAGCAGAAGACAACCCTTCTTCATTTTGAGCAGCAAAGGAGAATATGAAGAAGGGAACTGAGTTCAAAAGTCCCAGAACTAGCATATTGAATGCTGTCTTCATCCTTAGTCCAACATGACTGACAGAGCCAACTTAATTTGGGTAAGATAAATAAACTCTTGGGGTGCCTGGGTGGTTCAGTTGGTTAAGCATTTGCTTTCGTCTCAGATCATGATCCCAGGGTCCTGGGATGGAGCCCTGTATCAGGCTCCCTGCTCAGTGGGGAGCCTACTTCTCCCTCTGCTCCTCACCCCGCTTGTGATCTCCTCTCTCATGCTCTCTCTCAAGTGCTCTCTCTTTCAAATAAATAAAGTCTTTAAAAAAAGAAAAAAGCTCTCACACACATGGTTTCTCAATCTCAGAACTATTAATATTTTGGTTCAGGTAATTTTTTCAAAGATAGATATAGGTACAGATGTAGATGTTGCATATAGTGTATTAAAATGGAAAGATAGGGGCACCTGGGTATTTCATTCAGTTAAGCATCCCACTCTTGGTTTCAGCTCAAGCCATGATCTCAGGGTCATGGAATCGGGATCCAGCCCCAAGGTGGGCTCTGTGCTTAGTGCAGAGTCTGCTTGTCCCTCTGTCTCTTCCCTCCTCTCCCCACTCATGCACTTTCTCTCTTTCTAAAATAAATAAATAAATAAAATCTTTAAAAAATTAAAATGGAAAGATAAATGAAATTTTAATATAAATAATCTTTGGGTAGTAAGATTACAAGCATTTTTTTTTTCCAAATGCTTTCTATTTGCTCTTCAGGATATTATTACTGAATATTTATTACTTTCATAATTATGTATTTAATAACATGGATATGTTTGCATATCTTTTCATATACATTTACACATAATTCTTGAATATTTTTTACTGTTAGTGTGGTATGAGCTCTTTTATTTTAATCTTACTCTTATTATGCTTTTACAAAATCAAAGATTCAACTAATAAAGGCAAATTTAAAAAATCATTAGTGAAGAGTATTTCCACAAGTACTAATATTTTTATTGAAGCATGCGTATACACACACACACAAATTAGTTACATTTAATAAAAAATGTCCATAGTGTGCATTGCAATATTCAGAATTATACTATTTAAGGTTTAATATTACTAAAAAATAGATTTTTTATAGATGAATTAATGTTTTGTATTACCTTACATTGCCTGCATTACTTTGGATCCAGATTGATTGATTTAAATAATACATCTTCTAACTTGAATATTGCAAGGTGATAAATTTTTTCTGATTTCAATACTGACACCATTTACTTTGATACGGTTTTACAAAAATTGGAAATAAAATATGTACATTCAAAATGAATTAAAAATTAAAAACATTTTATTACCAAAAATAAATAATTATATATCTTCATTTTGACAGATTATGAAACAGTATTCAGCTTTTCAACATCAGGGAAAGATGAGCACATTCATTGCAATTTCTTTTTACACTGGGAAGTTCTGTCTAACACTTGAGGAGTATTGACTCTGTGCTCTAGGCACTATTCTTAGTGCTTTCATTTATTAAATTCTTTAGTTCTCTTTACCTCTCTAAGAGGTAGGACTATTCTTATCTCCATTCTATGAAAGGGGAAACTGCCATAGGCACTAGAGTTAGTCATTGGAGTAGGGTGGGACTTCAGACCGGATAGTTTTGTATCAGACTTGATGTTTTTAATAAGTGCACTTATATGTTAATATTCAATTGTATGTTAATATTCAGTAAATATTTCCAATATATCTCTAGTTTTTAAAAAGTAAATTCAAAAAGTAAAAAAGTAAATTCAAAGAGCTTTTAGATACACTTATAATGTATTTGTTTAAATTGATATTAAGCTATTCAGTATGTCCTTACTCTTTTGCCTTTGGCAAAATATCAAAGTATAAGAATCTATCTTTGATGATTAGCTTTATACATATTCAAAGAAATTTTGGATCCTTCATGATCAACATAAACTTCTGATCCAAAATCTGTCTGTGTTCTTGGACATGCCTCTACCTGTTTTCTCACATAGCCTGGCTCTACCTGTATCTTTCTTGATAAACTAACCCACGTGTCACATCTTGCCTATCAATACCAGTTTGGCTTGAAATCCCAGAATCTAGTCTTACCTTTCCCCACTGTGTTATGTATTTATTGACCCATTTTCTGCACTAACTTGTGAATTGATAGGTTAAAGTAATGTGCTCTTGACCAGGCTTGCCACCTAGAATTCAGGTCAGCTATATATTTGACTAGTTTTTTTTATTTTTTTAATAGTGGGCCTACTAATATTCACTCTGCCTCTTCATATGAGTTGTAGCTCATATCAGAGCTTACATGTAATAGTACTTTGACATATGTGAATTGCTACTCAATTTTAACTATTACTTTGAAATAATTCAGATTTATTTATTTATTTATTTTAAAGATTTTATTTATTTGAGAGAGTGAGTGAACGAGGGAGAGAACACAAGCAAGAGGAACCACAGAGGCAGAGGGAGAAGCAGACTCCCCGCTGAGCAGGGAGCCCAATGTAGGGCTCGATCCCAGGACCCTGGGATCATGACCAGAGCTGAAGGCAGATGCCTGACCTACTGAGCTAACCAAGTACCCCTGAAATAACTCAGATTTATTCTCTTGAGGGCTAAGGAGGTCCTGCTGAATTGAGTTTGGAAAAAGAATTGTTTTGCAACAATTCATAAAAAAGAATTACTGGATCTAAATTCAAAATGAGCCCACAGTGTGATGGAGTACTTATAATTGATAAAACATAGGTTTTACATGGCTTATAATTTTACTTGGAATAATTACATGTTTATTATAATATGTGTATGGTATAGTTAATATATCGAGCATAGTATATATAGGCACACACATATATGTATATACACACACATAAAATAATCTATACATAAAATGTCTTTTTTTTTGAGAATCTATAGAGCTGTTCTCTTAACTTATGACGTTGATCCTTGATTCCTCTTGTTAATTACCTTCCTTAAATTTTTATCAGTTTAATTAAGGATTTGTTATTTTTTATTCTCTGCAAAAAAAGATACTCTTTCTTTTTTTTCCTGAAAAATACTGTTTTTTTTCCAGTTTTGTGCCTTTTTTCTGATTTTTGTTATGTCTTCTTTGAACCACGCATATAGTTTGAATTTTGGAATATACCTTTATTTTCTACCTATATTGTTGTTCGAACTTCTAATATAATCTTATTGTGTATAGAGCTCATATTAACTAGAATGCATTCCTTTGAAAACTATTGATATTTGCTTTATGCCCTGCAGGTGGCCAATTTAGTTATTGTTCCACTTGAATGAGTTTTGCTCAGTTGATGGGTTTTAATGGCATATATCTTGGTTCGTTATATATGTTGGCCAAATCTCCAGTATACTTCCTGTCTGCTTGTTCCATTAATTTCTAAGCTATGTCTGTTAAAACTTTATTATGATTATGGGTTTGTCTATTCTTATAACTCCATCAGTTTTTGCTTTATATATTTTAAGAATGTGGTATTAGGGGCAAACAAGTTTGGGAGATAAATCTTCTTGGATTATAACTCACAATTATGTTTCTGAAATGGCCTCCTTTTTCTGGTATTATTTTCTATCCAATATTGATATAATGACAAAATTTGCATTAGCGTTAACATGGTATTTCTTTTCACACCATTTTTTATTTCAATCTTTCTAGATTCTTAGATAAAAGAAACATTTTAAAGCTATATGTATATAGTCTTATTTTTTATCAATCTGACAATCTTTGTCTATATTTTGAACAGTTTATCCTTCAATATTTTTTATATGGTTTAAATATAGCATCTTATGGTTCTTTGTTGTTTTTATTTGCCCCTCCAGTTATATGATCTCATATTTCTCCATCTGTTCATGCAGTTGAGTTGATTATATTTTATTATTCCTCTTTGAATTATTAGTTTGGGAATAAGAAAGACTACAATTCTGATATTTCTATCCTACCATTATTACCATCATTGCATTTAAGTTTGTGACTGTGTGTGGCATGTGTGTGTGAATGTGTAGGTACATGTTTCAGAAAGAATGAGTTGGGGAGTATTAGGCTGACCAATAGAGTCTCCTAATGCATTTCAGGGAATCTAAAACGAAAGGGATGTTTCATGATTTCCCTGGAGTTCTGGGAAATTGGACCTCCTCCATGTGTTTCCGCTCCCATTAAGATAATTAGAGCCTTAGGTGGAGAATACTAGATGAGAGTCCTAAATGATAAAGCTGAAAAAATCCTAATGAATATCAGCGTGCCTTTTATGCCAAACTGGAAGGTTGGGAAAATATTATACCTTCCTTGCAAGTCTAAAATTTTCGTTTATGTGATTTAAACTAGTGGCTCTCAAAGTGGGGTTCCCCTGCATCACCAGGGGCCTTTTTAGAAATTGAAATTATAGCTCACTTCCCCAACCTACTAAAGCAGGAATATTGTGGTAGAGACCATCAGTCTATGTGTTAACAAACTCACTAGGTGAATCTGATGCGTTCTAAAGTTTGAGAACCACTATCTTAGAGATTTGGCTGTGTCAGCCATATGTATAGGCCTATGACTAGAGACCCATTAAAAGAAGACATATCAACAGTGTCCATGTGGAAGAGATACGAGTTTACCACACATTAGAAGCCAGGATAGAAGTCCAATCAATTTGTTCCTTATGTATTTTGTTGTTTTGCATAAATTCCCATTTTCAAATAACTCTAGAAATCAGTTAAAAGACTCACTTGGCTCAGTCTAATTTATAAAGGGACCAAAATTATTTGGAGCTGTCTAGAGTAGTTGAATAGACCTTTGGTTTGAATGGTAAAGCTCAGAGAAGTGGATACTATTCAATGAAGCCATTTAATGTTGGTCAGTCTTTCTGTATCGCAGTGTACGTAATGTCTACAGATTCAGTGTTACTAATCTGCTAAACGTGGAGGACTCCTTGAAAACTGGGGCCATGGTTTATTTGCATTTTTAACCAGTGACTTGAACAGTATTTGTCATAAAATATGTAGAGATTCTACTGAAAAAAAAAAAATGAATGGCTTTAGTCTTTTTATTAGGTACTAGTCTAAGAAAAATTCTTGGTTGAAAACATTTATGGTTCCTTCTCTCATAAAATATTTATACCCACTGAGAAACCCATCATTGATCAGCTGCACATTTTAAAAATATCACACTGCTGAAGTGTGGGAAATGGAATATAAGCCAATATTTAAACGAAAATAGAAATATAAGGAAGGAATTGAATAATTCCACTTAGGGGATTACAGTTTGGGTATAGAAATCTTGTTTAAAATCTGACTAAAATTGATAGAATTAGTAAATAAAATTGATAGAACATAGTAAAGATTGCTAGTTGAATTAAATAAAAATAATATTAACTCCTAAGTTTATAACTTGAAAACTTGATGGATGTTTGATTGTTACTATGTTTTTAGAGAGAATTACAGAAAAGGAAGTAAATTTGGAGTCGGGAGAATAATGCAAATAATAACTTCATTTTGGGTAAGTTGAGCCTGAGGTTTCTTCGAACAGCAAATGGAAAGGTTAAACTAATGGTTGATTATTTGTGTTCAGAGGTCTAGGTTGGAGGTAAGAGTTTTGGAGTCATCAACATAATGATATCCTAGAAATGGATGATGTTGCCTAGAAATAGGAACTCATTTAGAAAACAAGAGATTTCATAGCTGAGCTTCAATAAAATCCAACATTCAGAGGCCAGATAGGGAAAAATGATCTGATAACGAAGTGTATAAATAGGAGGAATTTTCACTGAGTGTAGGGGACTAATACAGACAGAAGTCAGATTTGAAGGCAAATACTTGAATACTAAAAGACAGCTAAGGAGAAGTAGAGACTAAGTATAGACCACTGTTTTTTTTTTTTTTTTTTTTTAAAGATTTTATTTATTTATTTGACAGAGATAGAGACAGCCAGTGAGAGAGGGAACACAAGCAGGGGGAGTGGGAGAGGAAGAAGCAGGCTCATAGCGGAGGAGCCCGACGTGGGGCTCGATCCCATAACGCCGGGATCACGCCCTGAGCCGAAGGCAGACGCTTAACCGCTGTGCCACCCAGGCGCCCCTAGACCACTGTTTTATGAAGGTTGCTTGTAAAAGAAAAAAGAAATAAAAAGGCAGCAGGGGAGGTAAATCACACACACACATGCATGTAGATACATCCACACGTGAGCACACACCCTCCCCCCAGAATGGGAGCATTTATAGATATGGGAAACAGACACAATCACTAATAGTTACATAAATTCTTTAGGCATCTAAATCACACAAACAGTGAGCAAAATGATGAAATTATAAAAATAATTTTTTTCAAAACATTGTTTGAATAATAAAAAGTAAGGGAGATTAGAATTGCTTTAAAACTTCAAAAGGTCTTTATAAAATTAAAAAAAAAAAATATCCAGAACCTAAGGGGAAAACAAGAATAGGTACAAACACTCAAAATTAGCAATGAAAGGGGAATAATACTCCCTGACAGAGGAAATTAAAAGTACTATAAAAACACTTTACAAATTCTTATGCAAGTGAATTTTAATATCTCATTGAAAGAGATGATTTTCGGTGAAAATGTAAATTATCAAAACATATCTCAGGAGGGATCCAAAATCTCCACAGATCTTAACAGTAGAAGAATTTGGGACAGTCATCAAAGTACTATTTTCCAGGCCCTAGCCTAAGGGGATACATTCAGATATATTCATGGATAAAAGTATTTCAAACTTCCAGGAAAAGAAAAGACATTTCTGATATTTATATAAACTCTACCAAAGCATAGCCTCCTTGTTCTGCACATCTTGCAAGCAGAGGCACTCACTACCATTTATGTTAGACTAACTTCTCAAGATTATGTAGTGAATAGCCTGGGAAGCTACAATGTCTCCTCCAGAACAGAGGGCAATTCTGTTTGCTGTCCAGTATAATAAAGATAATATCTCTCTCTAAGACAAAGGTTTGGTAGATGGTTTTTATCCCCTACTAAAAGACCAAAGCGTCCTAAGTTTGGGTTCCTCAGCTGTCCTGCAACCCCACTGCATGAGCAGCATTCCTGGGCCCCCTCTCCCATGGAGGTGAGGTGAAAGAACATGAGCATGGAGCTCATGCTGTTTGCTTTGCTATAATAAGGTCCTCTTTTTTTTTTTTTTTTCTTGATCCAGGAGTTGTGTGCCCCTTTTTTTAACCTTTCTGATATTTGATAATTCGTTAGCTAGCAAATGGGGCAAAATCTCAAGCCCTTCATAGCACTTCCCACTTCTTACATATGTTTTCATTCATCTGGAAACTTTTTTTTTTTCCCTTGTCTCCGTCCCTGGCACCCCGTGCACTCGCTTTGCTTGATACCCTTCAGACCTCATCTGATACCTCTTGCACGGGCTAAATGACCACTTACATGCTCATAGAGCATTTGAATATTGTATATTGGAGTTTATTAGCACTCAGTAAAATTTTGAAGAACTAATCTAAGTATCCAGAACTATATCTGAAGCACTAGGTGTTTAATAAATTATATCTGTTCTTAGCAGTAAAGGTAACTAGTGTAAACATCCTTTTGTTTTACTTTCTGTCTTTATTTTCTTAGAGAAAGCTGTTTTGGCTCATTCTTTTGAATTTTTTTTCTGATTGTCTAGATGTTTATCCTTTATCTGCAGAGATGATTATTTTTTTAAGTATGCATTTGGGATGGACAGTGCTTAGATACTCCTGAAGACTGAAGGTTTACTTTTTGTTTCTAATATTTTATAATATGTCAAAAAATCACTAATTGAAGAAATAAGCTAAATTTTTGAAAGTTTTCTTAGAGTTAAAAATGGTAGTTTGTAAAATTAATTATTAAAGATGATTATAAATAAAAATATGGAAATTTATGGTAGTATTTTAATTATGAAGGTAGTATTAAATATTTTCATATATAATGCCAAATAATATACAGTTTCTACAGAAGAATATTAATAAAAAGGTAAAAAAGTGGGCTTCACTTAGGGAATTTTTGTTAATACTTTATCTTTCCTATAGTTCCTTCACTTGACCTTTTTTTCCCCACTCCTCATGATCTTTAATGAAAATACACTGAAAACTAAGCCTAGTACTTTAAATAATGGCACAAACAGAATTCAAAAGAAGACACTCTTGAATAGCTTACCTAATTAAATGAAAACTTGAGAATATCAGTAAAAACCAAATATCAGTTATATGTTAACCTAGAGAAATGTTATTTTAAAGTCATTGCCACAGTGCAGAGTTTATTTTAAAATCACAATTGTGGTGTCGATAATCACAATTTTACAGGTATGGTAGAAAATTATCCAAAGAAATGATAGGAAAATCCCAGAGCTCCAGTTTGAAGTAATTCACAGGAGAAAGAATATTACTGAAGAGATAGATAGAAATAAAGGAAAATAAAATAAATATATAAGCACAGATTCCTCTGATGTTAATGGACTCATATGATATTACCAAAATGCTTTTCAGTTTAACATCCCCAGAAGGATTTTGTGTGAGATCTATATATAGTCACTGAATGATAATGAATAAGGTAATTTTATAGTGCAGGAAGAATATTTTCCTAGAATTCCAAAAGGACACTTACACATTTCCATTGCTTTAATGATTCTAAAACATTATGTACTCCCACACCATACAGAGAAAGTGCTGGCTACAGGAAAAGATTGAGAGCTTTAGCTCTTTTTGAACAAAAGCTTTGTCTCTTTTGTGTGTTCTGAGAAGCCTGTTCTTACAAGCTCTAAATTATGGGCCTCAATGGTGTTGGTATTTTTATCCCTACTATTTCCTTTTAGTTTTCTTGATTGTTGAACAATGGTACCTGCACCTTCTGACCCAGGTTTACGGTGTTTTGTTTGTTTCTATGTAGATGTCGAAAACTATCCCTCTTCTCATTTATTTTTTTTTTGAGGAAAACCAACAGTAAAAATAAAACCGTATATACCAAATATGTAAGAATATATTTTGTCATCATATTTCAAAAGTTAGGTTCTAATAGTAAGGAGTATTTTAAATTCATGTTTTTTTTTAATTCATCTTAAAAACTAATAAAATTTTTACTTTCTCTTGTAGGACATTTGTTCTTCCACTGCAAAATCCATATATGTAGACTATTAAAGAATCTAAATGCATCTCTTTAACTTTAAAATTTACTAATGTTCATTGTTACCTGATCAAAGCAAAAATTTTAAAAAGTGGTAACATTTTCAGAGTGTGGGTGAGATACAAGTCTTATGACTCATTTTTCTTTTCCAAAATAACAGTGATTTGTTCAAAACTGCAGTAAGGTGCTCTGAGGACCCTCACTTCACACAATATGTATGTGGCTTACCCCCCCAAAAAATCAATGTAGACACATCAACTCAGACAGGCTGTTATCAACATGTTACAGAACCTAAACTCAACCTGAAAGATGACCTCTTGAAACCCAGAGAAAAACACACTCTTAAATTTTCCAGTCATTCTCTCTCAATGGACACAAAGGTAGAGAATGTGTCTTTAAAACTATATGGTCTCCTATGAATCATTTCAAAAATTGAATTTCCTATTGGAAGTAACATTTAAGGAAGAGACAAAGATTTGGACTGCACTATTGGACAAAATATGACACATTCACGTATTTTCTTGTAAGAGTGCTCTAATTTCAGAGACTTAGTCATTACTAATCTTTCAGCCCTGATGCTGATATAAAGGGACCTGCTATTACTACCCAAACAAGTAGGTAGCATTCAGTTTGTCTATTTTAATTTATCACTGTGTGAAATATTTTAGTTTGTTATTTTTTTTAAAAATGGTTATTTTTTTCTGTTTCAAATGTGTTAGAAAACTTATTTAACAATAACTATATCCAAGCAGGATAGACATTTATCAGCCTCATCTTAGAAAACTAAGGAAACTAGGGTTTCCTTAGTCAACTAACTTTTTCAAATGTACATAGGAAATAAGTGACAGCATTCTACTGTATGAAGGTTGTTCTTTGATGGTCTGTGCTAACATCCTGATATTCTTGTGGTCTTGAAGAATTGCTATATCATGGAGCTTACCCTTCTAGGTGTGATTAGATGTTAGTGGTTTAGAAATAGATACATGGAAGAGTATAAAAATCTGCTTTGAGCATTAGTTCTTCTAAGTTACTTTAAAAATATGTATTAATATAGTTTGAGTGTTTTTCTTATGATAACTAATGCTTAAGCAAATAATTTTTCAGTGTTTTTTTTTGTGTGTGTGTGTGTGTCTTCTTAATGTTTTACAGAAATTGTATAGAACTGTGGAGTTCTCAGTCATGCCCTGCATTTGAAAATATAGAAGCAAACAGATTTCCTTGGGTAGAGGCAGAATGAGACACAGTTTTCTATATGAGTTAATCACATAGATTTCTATGTTCTCATCCTAAAAATTTTATGGGTGGTATTCTACAGAAAAAAAACATGTAAGCATGGAGGCAACATTATGAAACAAAAACATAACTTTAGGGTTAGACCACCTGGCCTACTAAAGCCGTTAGCTTTTACTTTTTAATTTTTTTAAAGATTTTATTCATTCAGAGAAAGAGAATGAGAGAGAAAGAGAGAGAGTGAGTGAGAGGAGAGGCAGAGAGAGATTCTCAAGCAGACTCTGTGATGAGCAGGGAGCCTGGTGTGGGGCTTGATCTCACAACGTTGAGATCATGCCCTGAGCTGAAACCAAGAGTCAGTGACTTAAAAGAGAATGCAAGTTTTTGTCATTGTTATCAGAATATTTCTGTGGCAGTAGGTAGACCATAAAAATTAAGACAGAAATGCAAGAATCATGACACAAATATATACCAACTGTTTGTTATGAGTATGCAATTATATGAATGAGTGAGTCTCACCTTCAAAGAGCCCATAAATTCAGCTATTCTAGTGAGGAAGGTGGCATTTGAAATGAGAGTGGAATATTCAGTAGGATTTCCTTAAATGGCAAAATTGAGGAATGTCCTCTCATACAAGTGAGATGAATAAACAAAAGCACAATGTATAGCAAGTGGCTATGCATTTTTATAACACAGGTGACAGGCCTTCCTTCTCAGTTGCACTAAGAGCATTTCTGTGTATCCTTTGGAAATAGAATGATTAAGAATTTTGCACACTGTGTGTTTCCAGATCATCATCCGTAGGTAGCTATCTTCTACCATGTGCTGCTCCATTTTATGTATATTAAAGATGGCTGTCAGATGGCTTCAGACACCCAAAAATGTCCAAATACTTACACTGCTCATATCTGAACCAAAAATATACTGGAATCCACTAGACATTAACAAGTCAATGAATTTAAATAAATTTTAAAGGACTGGATCCCAAGGTAGAAAAATAGATACAGATAGATGTCAGGAATAGGAAAATGTCCGTGTCAGTTGTGCTTTTAGTATAGGTTCCTCTTTTTTTTTTTTTTTTTTCCCTATGAGACCTAAGTGCCTGGACCTTTTGAAAGTGACTTCCATGGATGTGCTCTAGGCTTTAAAAGCTTATTCCAAACAGAATAGCTATCTTCCTCCTCCTCTTCCCCTGATCCTCAAACTTCCTGAAATCCTCTCTTTTGATCCTTCCCTTTCTGTTTCTGCCCCTCCCTCACTATAGCACACAAATACACTCTCAAGGACCACTTTTTCTATGGAATAAAGAAGTTCAGATTCCTTCTTTTTGTTTTGTAAATTATGGTCAGATATTACAAATTTATAGTTTTTTTTTTCCTCTACCGACATTTGGTGGAGAATTTAGAGAAGAAAGAAAAAAATAAGTTAGGGAAAAGTTACAGTGGAAATAAAGATGATGCTTTCTATTCTGGGTTTGGGAGTTCTCCCACTTGAGAATCTAAATTCTTTTAGAGTTCAATGACTGATGATTTAACAACTACCTTTTTTCTCTTATCCATGTATTCTTTTCATTTTACACTTATTCAGTTATCAGTGTTCCAATCCTATTTTTATAAGGTAAGTTTTTGCCTTCTTATCACTAAAGCAGGATTAATATTTGAGGGTACTATCACACGTCCCTAAGCCCAAGATTACTCTCCTCACCATGGAGGTGGAAAAAGAATTTTATGCGTAACATCATCATAAATTCACTGATGTACTGAAAAGTGATCTAGGAATGGAGAGCTCCTTCATAGATCATACGAATGGAGAGTCTTCATATAAAATAAAAATAGTTTTCTTATTTTTGTATATAGATATTGGGATATTGAATAATTTGCAGATTCCAGATTTCTCTGATTTATGCACTTGGGATTCACAGATGACAAATACAGAACATTTTAATGCAAGATTTCTAGTTCAAAACTTGACCTTTCTTCTTTATAGTCGTATTATCTAAGAATTCCCCTCATCTACTTGAAATACCAAATATCCAGTATTTTAAATCCATAAAAGTATTTCAATTTCAGTAAAACAAATAGGTGTGTTTTTATAATAGGGATGTTATAAATTAGGTTTTATATATTTAAATGATTTAAAAAGGCAGTTAGAATGAAGAACGGACCGGTTGTAGTCATGGTAAAATGGACAATGGCAATCCTGACTTAAAGCACAAATTTATTAATACAGGAAAATAAACCACTAAGTCAAATAAAATGCAGTTATTTCATTTAACAACTATATATTGAACACCAATTTGTTCTAAGCTCCTTTCAACAGTACTTGGGATACAGCATTGTATATCATTGTATCACTGCACTTGGTATATGGACACAGACGAAAGAAACAAAGATCTCTTCTTTCATAGAATTTGTAAAATAGTAAAGGAGTATAGGTAATTAAACCTAATAAGTCAATAATACATGAGTAGGTTATGGATGAATGCTGTGGAAAATAGTAAATAAGGTAATGAGGATCAGTGATGGTTGGTCTGGAGATAAGTTTTCAGTTTTATGTAGAACGATTAGAGTTGGCTTTATTTGAAGGTAATATTTGAGTCAGAAATTGACAAAAATGAGAGGCATGTGGATATCTTTGGGAAAAAAAATTCAGGGGAGAAGAAATAGTGCCATTGCCTTAAGTCGAAGCTTGCCTGGGCTCACTCAAGGAAGCTGCATGGGCACGGTGTGGCTGGAGGAGAGTTAGCCAGGGGGGCAGTAGTCCAGCATACTGAAGCCGTAATAAGTGGACTGGATCTAGTATGGCATTATGAAAACCCTGGTCAGAGATCCAGAGCCTGTTGTTCGAAGAGAAGAACTGGTTTCTTGAGTAATGCCACTCTAAGTGTATTAAACAAACAAAACAACAACCTGATTTTTCCTCAGAGGGATCTTCAGCTATTTATGGGGGTGAATCTGAAGAAAATTAATAATTATTAAGTTATATGCTGAATAGTAGTTTTTAAGAACCATATACAGAATCCGAACTAACGATAATACCAGGTGACCCCAAATCCCATCAGATTCCTGCAGTTAAAATAGGAGCAGGTAGATTGTAGGTATGCAGTGGTGTTTGAGTCAAGTTTACCTTACAGTGGGTCTAGTGAATCTGGACTTATTCCAGAGTTATGTTTCAGTCTCCAGTGAATAATTGCTACAGATACTTAACAATGGCAGAATCCTCACATTGGTTCCCAGATCTGAGAAACCATTACGGTAGGAGGGATCCATTTGGAAGACCAATCATTTCACCACAACCTAAGAAGGGAATGGTAAATTGTATTGGGATAACAACCATAAACATTAAGGTTTCAGGGTGGTGGACCCGATCATATCTCACTCCATCCCTCGTCAGGCTTCTGCACAGGCAAGATGGACTGTGGTATATGTGGGTACAGTATCATAAACTTACCTACGTGATGGCTTCACTTAGGCATCTTGTGTTGGAAGCGGTATCTTTACTAGAACAAATCTACTTAGTATATGATTATTAATCTGACAGATGCATTCTTTTAAACATCAATCATGAGATTAAAAATAGTTCACTTTTATGTGCAAAGATAGCAGCACACATTTGTAATCATGCCATGAAACTTTATTAACTCTCTTCCTCTCTCTCCACATAAAATAGGTCTTAAAATTTTGACATTCTGCACAGTATCCACACTCTTCACTATAATGATGCCATCGTGCTAGTTAGAAATAGCGAACAGAATGTAGCAATTATAAAAGATTCTTATTAAGATACATTCTTGTCAATGTGGAAGGAAAAAAAACTCTTCTGAACCGGTAAAATATTTTAGAGTATCAATGATTTGGGCCATTCTGTCACATTTCCTCCAAGAGAAACTTTGGACTTGATACCTAACACTAAGAAACTCTGCACTGGTTAATAAATACCATTCTTGGGAATACTGTCTACATTTCTTTTTTTTCTGATTAAAGGCTACTGGTATTGAGTAGATCCCAAAGCAAAAAAACAACTCTCTTGAAGGTAGGAAGTAGCTCCCACCTACCCTACTACCTATGCCACGTGATGTCCCTGAGCCATTGGTGCCAGACATAACTTGTGTTGTAAGAATACAGTATCAAAGTCTCTGGTAAGACAAGAAAATAATTTCAAGGAAGACACTAGGGGGAGAAAGGTCGTGTTTTTATTTTGGCAGAGAAATAATCCCTGCTTTGAAAATATTACCTGGTTCATTACTGGGCCTTAATATAAACGGAATGCTTGACTATGGGACACCTGAAGTTGTCCATCATGAGCAGGGAGTTATCAGATCCCCTGAGTCATAATGTCAGGAAAGTACAGCAGTAATCTATCTTATGAAATGATACAGTCAAGATCAGACTTAACCAGGTTGGTTGGCTCAATTAAATTATATGATCAGTTGCTATGGTCTGGATGTCTGTGTCCCCATTATTTACATGTTGAAATCCTAACCCCCAAGGTGATGATATGGGAACTTTAGGAAGTGATGGGTCATGAGGGTGTACTCCTTATGAAGATGATTAGTGCCTTGATAATAGAAGCCCCAGAGTGTTCCCTCACCCTTTTCACCATGTGAGGACACAGCAAGAAGACAGCCATCTATGAACCGGGAACAGGCTCTCACCAGATGCTGAGTCTGCGAACATTGTGATTCTGGACTTGCCAGACTTCTGGACTGTGAGAAATATATTTCTATTGTTTATAAGCCATCTAATTTATGGCAAGCAAGTCAGGTATCCCAGACTCCTGTGGCACTTCTCTCTGCAGTATTCATACCTCCTCTTCTCAAATCTATAGCTTCTTAAGTGTTCTGCATGATCAACTGAAGGAGGAGGAAAAATTGTACTTCTTGTTTAGAGGGTTCAAAACAATACATTGAGGCTAACAATAAATAGACTGCCATCGCATTAAAAAAATCTTGAAGATGTGACATAAGGGAATGCAATATTCACTTCGTATGGAACAAGGACACACAGAACTTAGAAGTGGCAAGTGGCACAGCTGCTTGACCAAAGTACAGAAGGAGAATGACTGGAGGTTCTAAGACAAGGATTTCTGTGGGAGAAACATATATATAGGAACATGTGAATGGCAACAAAGTATGTATATCTTTATGTTTCAGGGTATTACCTATCAGAGAACATTTGCCACAGAGAAACATTCAAAAACCAAGTGAAGCAGTGCCTGGGTGGCTCAGTTGGTTAAGGGTCGGGCTCTTGATTTTGGCTCAGGTCATGATCTCAGGGTTGTGGGATTGAGCCCTGCATTGGGCTCCATACTCAGTAGGGAGTCTGCTTGAGATTGTATCTCTCTCCCTCTTCCCCTCCTCCCACTCATGCTTGCTCTCCCACTCTCCCTCTCTCTGTCTCTTTCTCTCTCTCTCAAAACTAAATAAATAAATCTTCAAAAACCAAGTGAAAGCATGCTTTAGCCTTTGGAGAGCAGCCACTTTCTAGCCTTGATGCTCATTCCCTGAGAGCATGGAACGAGATGGAGACTCTACATGGGTGGGCCCCACAACATGATGGGCTCCCTTTTCCCATGTAGTTCTAGGTACTGCCTCTGGTTAAATCTCAGCCTGTCCATTGCAGTTCTCCTATTCTGCAGTCATACTCCGTGGGATCACACTTCTAAATAAATTACCTTCATGCAAATACCATGGTTATTCAAGCTAAGACAAATGGAAAAGACTGTAGGTAGTACAGGTTGTGAGAGTGAAAATTAATAGGGTCAGTTTTGAAAATGTGAAATTTGAGGTGATTATCAGCCGTATGAGGTTTATATTCAATAAGCCATTGGAGTTAGAAGGATTTATGATAAAGCTGTACATTTGGTTGGCATCATAATATGGGCTGTTTAAATCTGTGAGGCCAATGGACCACATTATTTTTAGCAGTGGAGGGGCCCAGGGTTTGATGGTATTCCAACATTCAAATGTTTGGCAAAAAAAGAGGGAATGGTAAAGGAGACAGAGAAAGAAGGTACATTAAGATGAAATCAAAACCAAGAGAACATGCTATCCTGGAAGTGAAAAGAAGAAAATACAAGGACAATACCCATCTACACCAGATACTAGTGATGGTTCAGGTAATATGGGGACTGGGAAATTGCACATTAAAGTAAATGATTTGCTGAGCCATGTCAGAGGAAAAGGCTGACTAGAGTGGTTTGAGTGGAGACTGAGAAGGATTAAAATTTGGGAATTCAAAGCATTTTGTTATAAAGGGAAGCTGAGAACAAGGGCATAGCTGGTGGTGGAAGAGGAAATAAGAATTGGTTTTCAATGTAGGAAAGTTAACAGAATATTTGTGGGCAGACAGGAATGAACTTACAAAGAGAAAATCAATGCTGCAGGAGAAAATGGGATAATAGCTCGACCAATGACCTTGAGTTTTGAGAGGTCTCTGGGCAGAAGACCTGGGGAGGCATAGACAGCAGCTGGATTTGACTAGCAGCCACATGAAATTCCTTTCATTTACTGTTTTTATTATTTCGCTCTGGGGAAGCAAGCATTAAATTACCAGCTATACTTGGTTTAAACACACACAACTTAGATGTTTTACTTGTAAAGCATGTTAATTTTGCAAATGCTGCCAATATTCCTTATAGTTTGATAGTATATTCATTAGGTGCCTTCAGTCTTATAAAATAGATTTATATGTCTTTGCATATACATAATATATGCACATATATGGATACAGATATGCAATATAGGTATATATTTGTGTGGTTAAAATTGAGAATTATTAAGAAAAAATGTACTATAACGTGGGAAATAGCTCATCTTTCTTGTCTTCAGATGCAATTAACATGTAATCTGTTGCAAGATCATTGTAATATAGAGAAAACCTCAAGCATTATATAGATTTAATTGACTTCTAATTGCTAAGTTAACACATTAGAACAGTTTTACTTCTATGATTTTCAACACTTGAAAAAATTGCTCCATTACTTGTATCTTAACATTCGTCAGTTCAGATTAAGACTTTCTGCAGTTTTAAGAAAGAAATGATGATTTCAAATGCAATTTGATATTTAAAAATGAGAAATAACTGTCATTGTGTGAACTGCCATGTTACCTTAAGAAATTATGTTCTGTTTCAGTGATGTGCCCTGTGACTGTCAAGGAACCATAATATTTACTGAAGCTAAATGTAGTTCCACCATATTTATACACTATAATTGGGAAGGGAGTTGTCCAAGTTACCAAGATTATATTTATAAGGGTCAAATAACACAATCTAAGTACAAATAGTGACCTTTGTGTTCATTTGATCTAGACTTCTAATTTTTGAAATTAAGAAACTGAGTTTCAGAGAGGTTTACTGTCCTGCCTGTAGGTCTAGGTGAGTATTTAACACAGATGTTACTGTTTTAAGTTTCAAGTCTATTTGATGTTAATTTGCTTAAATATTTTAAATCCTCTGTGGTAGGCAGAATTCTAAGATGGTCCCTTTCAGTATGGGTGAGACCCATAAAAATGATGGAATGTCATTCCAGTGATAAGGTTACTTTATTTGATAAAGATGTAAAGGTCTTGCAAATATAATTAAGATCCCAGACCAGTACTTAAATAGGACATTATCCTGGATAGAATAGAAAACTTCCATAGTGTGAGTGGGTCCTCCTGAAAAGGGAGAGCTTCTCTTACTGCCTTTGAGAAAGTAAGCTGCCATATTTTAAGAGGGCTTCAGAGACAGCCATGTGGCAAGAACTGTGTTAACCTCTTGGAGCTGAGCAGCCTCCAGCGAATGAACAGTAAGAAGCCAGGCCTTTAGCCATAGAGCTGCGTGGGAGTGAATGCTGCCAATAACCTGAGTGAGCTGGGAGGAACAGTATTCCCTAAATAAGCTTATAGGGGAGAATATAGGCTACCTGACTCCTGGCCACAGTCTGGTGAGGCCCCAAGAAGAGGACACAGTTCAGCAATGCCAGACTGTCTCCTGACCCGTGAGAACAATGAGATAATAGATTTGTGTCATTTTAAACTGCCACATAGGGGCAGCTGGGTGGCTGCCTTCGGCTCAGGGTCCTGGGATCAAGCCCTGCATCAGGCTCCCTGCTCAGCCGGGAGCCTGTTTCTCCCTCTGCCTCTGCCCCCCCCTTTCATGCTTGCTCTCTCTCTCTCAAATGGCTAAGTAAAATCTTAAATAAACTGCCACATTTATTAAAAAATATATGTCTTATAAAGTTAAGCTAGGAGAAATAAGTACTTGGTTGCAAAGTTATCAATTACAAAATTATGGATAAATGATATATTGATTTCACTTTTTAAATATATTTTTGTTAAATTAGCTTGCATTTCACAGCTTTAGTTCACATGATTTAGTCAGAATCAACCGAGACAGGGAACACTAGATCTCAGACATGAACAATCTTTTTTCTTCTTTCATTCCTTCCTTCCTCCCTTCCCTCCCCTCCCCCCTCCTCTCCCCTCCTCTCCTCTCCTCTCCTCTCTTTCTTTTTGCCAGTTGTCTCCAAAACATTCTCTATGAATATTTCCCTCACTGGCTCTCTAGTCCAGTATTCAAATTAAGGATTTAAAAGTTGCAATTAGGCAGTTTCCTTCTGTTTAGAATTCATGTAAGGAGTGACTGATGAATTTTTCAGATGTTTTTAGCTCTGTATTTATAAACTCTTTTGTTTTTTCTCCTTCAATAATTGATGCACTGAAGTATGTTGATAGATTTCCTAATGTTGAATTATCCTTGGATATCTAGAATAATCCTTATTGCTTATTCTTTTAACATACTGTTGGAATGCATGTGCTATTATATTTAGATGTTTGCTTCTATGGTCAAATATAAAATTGGTCTGGAGTTTGTGTGTTCACGCATGTATGCAAGCATTTGCTGCCTTTATTAGGTCTTGCTAGGTTGCGTTGGCTTTGTAAAATAAGTGGTAAGCTTTCCATATTTTTCTGTGGACTAACATAGAAAAGATCTCTTCTTTGCAAGTTAGCTCATCTGTGAAGCCTAAGGTCTTTTTTTAATGATAGAAGCTCAGTAGCCATAATTGTCTTAAGTATCGGTCTATTCAAGTTATCTTTGGTAAACAATCTTAAATGATGATGGAAGACCTTCCTCAGTTATTGGTCTTTACAGTGTTTGTAAGTGTGAAGCTTAGGAGAAGAAAACAGATCTAGAAATCACACCAGAGAAGAAAAATAATGCGCCAAAATAAAGGCTTTGAGTTAAAGTAGATTTGCTTCAGAGTATTATATAAAAAGGGATTGAGAGAAATCTAAATAAGAATCTAGCCAGCACATACCTGACTTGACTATGTGGCCTGAGTTGAGTTTTCTCCAGAAAAGTATTATTAATGTGGATTTACTAACTGAACTGTGATTGCCTAAAAGCAGCAGAGGGAAAGCTTTGTATGAGTACATTTCTTTGTAAAGTGGACAAACATGAATTCTGTTAAGGATAAACATATTCAGTAAACTTGATCTACCTACCAGGTTAAGGTTTACAATTTCTCTTTAACATTCCTACTTTTTTATTGTGTGTGTGTGTATACACGTTTAGAAGTAACATAACCACAAAACACTAAAAGGGGCATAACAGATGTGTAATTATTACGAAGGGATGAGTTCATTGAGAAAGCTTGACTACTAATTGTCCTGGTGTCAAAATCAACATAGGATACCAGGATTCCAGGAGGGACATAATTTGGGTTTTGTTTTGGAGATTTAATGAGAGTCTTTTTGGGTGAAAGGGGAATTGCAGAGGTCTAAGGTAGGAACATCAAAGTTTAGACTTGGAAAATCAGTTGTGAATGGATAAGAAGCCTTTACTAAGGCATTTGTGTTAATTCTAAACAACTATATCCTGTGTTATATAAGATGACCTGATAAGGCTACTAAATAATAATGTCTGAGAAGAAGATGAGTAGATAAGTTTTGGAGCTGGTGTGTAAAGGAGAATGATGAAGGAAAAAAGGAAGGAAGGAAGAAAAAAAGAAAAAGAAGAAAGAAAATGGAATTTAGACTGGGGAAAAAAAACTGATCTGTGATCTAGCTTGCTAAGGAATGACCAGTAATCTAGATTTCAGTGCAAACCAAAGATGCATTGGAGCCATTTTTTTCTTTAAGTGGAAAAATCATGCTTTAAAAAACAAAACCAAAACCAAAAACTCTGCTGAGGATAGTGTAACTATAGCAAGTGTACTAGGGAGTGGCATTTCTTCATATTAGGCAGTTAGTTGCATCATGGTTCTAGATCAGTCTACTTTTTAGCGGGTCAAAAAATAAGGGTAATGATTCTGATTCTCTAAATCCTAGGGAAAAATTCTGGAAAGGATTATTCTTAACACAATTTCTCTGGTAGTTTTCAGTTGTCAAATGGAAACTGGTTGAGTCATCAGGAAGCTGAGACAAGACCTGGGTAAACAGAGATAGAGTTAACAATGCAGGCTGACTTTATATGAGTTTTAGGATATCTAGGCATCCTCGATATAAGGATAGAAGAAATCAGACCTTATGATGTCTAAATAGAACCTACCTTAAATTTTAGCAGTTTGTAAATGAGGCTTTGACTGCTCTCTACCCAAGTTTATTAGAAACTTTGAATAGTTGAGATAATTAAAACCAAAATTGTAGAATTTCTCATGAGAACCTAATATGATATATACTCTATATATGTATATGTGTGTATATATATATATATATATATATATATATATATATGATGTAATGTTTCCCTAGTAAATGGATATAGTTGATTAGTTGAGAGGAATGATGTCACATTAAGTTGCAAAGCCAATGCTCAAATTTTTGTTACCCTCCTTTGCCAGCTATCTGGTTTGATTTTATACACTTGAAATGTTTCATATCATAGAACCCATGGTCATTGGATAATAGCAAAAGCCATAGATACTAAATTTGTCAAATCAAACATATGTTGCATCATAAATTGTTCACATTCCAGTTCTGACGATCATGTTATATTCACTGAAGTATAAACCAGAGTTAATGGATATATTTTGTTGGTAACAGAATCAGGATCTCATTTCATTATTTTTATTTAAAATAACTCTGGCCTAATTGTCATACCTAGTCAGAATTTCAAATGAATATATTTTGGCTAGGTATTTTATGGACCATGATTTCAATTGCACGGAAAATATGTTCTATATTCTTTAATAGCAAAATTTTACTTCAGCATTAACCTTGATGGTTATAAAAAAAAATACACAACATTTAGTCCAGGGATTTATACTTTATTTCCACTGTCCAACTTTATATCCTATTCTGGGATCCTCAGCTTGCATCATATATTGAGATTGATGAGTGGAATGTAATAAGAGCATTTGGTCATTGATTATCCTCTGGCATAACAGCCTCCTACTGCTCATAATTTGATGTGCTGACTTCTAAGATATGTCCACATAAATGTGAGATTTCCGGTTCATGGTCTAGTTAGCAATTTTTCTTCTAATTCCAGTATAGGAACATCCAACATATCTAAGCTTAGGGTTGCTATCTGTGGTATGTCTTGTTAAACATTATGTAGTAATGGACAAGGGTTGGGATTTTATCTTCCAGTAGTAACTAGTATGAGAGCAAAGAGTATCTGTATTATTTGAATTTCCCAGTTTTTATTTTATTTTATAGAATAAATTGCTTGTATAAAATTCCTTGAGGTTGGAAGTTTTTAATTTCTTTCTATGCCTTCCACAACATTTTTCATGTAATTCTCTATTTATTTATTCTTCTATAATACCTATGTTAGTATTCTCCAAGCCAAGGTAATCAATATTTGTGTTTGACTGACTAGTAAAATAATTAAAATAACAGATTGCTGCAAACTTTATGTAGTATCTCACTGTGCCAAATGAGTTTCATTAATCTGTTTAATATGGGTTTTGTATCCTGGATCAACCAAAGAAGTTTCTCTTTTTCAAGTTGCCATTAAGATTCTACATGAAATGGCAGAGCTCTGCATTTCTGATATTACATTTGTACCCTGTGCCATGCACGTGAACTATAAAAATATCTAAAGTACCAACTATTCCCCTTTCCCAGTTATATCGGCGTGGTGTCATCAATAGAAGAAACTGATGTAATATCATTTACAATGCTAAGGTGGTAGGAATCTCTGTGAATTATTTGAGGAAGAGCAATGAATCCGTATCTCTGAAAAAAGAAACTAAAAAGACACTTTAATTCTTGCCTGGTGAAAGCAATCTTCTATTCCTTTCTGCTTATTGCTATAAACCAGAGATTAATAAACTTATTCTGTAAGGAATAGAGTATAAGTATTTTAAGTTTTGTGAGCCAAGAACACTCTTGCAAGTACTTGAGTCTACCAGTGTAATGCAAGAGCAACTATGGACAATATGTAAATGAATGGATTTTGCTGTGTCCTAGTAAAACTTTATTTTCAAAAACATACAGCAGATCAGATAGCCTCACATCTATAGTTTGCAGACCCCTGAATTGACCTTTCAAAGAAAAAAAAAGTCAGCTCTTTTACCAGCAAGCACATTTATTTGGGAATAGCTGGGGAAGTGCAGTTCAGAGCAAGCAAACTGGTAAACCATAGGCAAGCATGAAGAGCAGGGGAAAGGGGCTTGTTTTTATAGGGGAAAGAAGCTAGGAAGGGCTGTTCTGCTGAGTTCTTATGGGTGGGGCTGTTGTTGGGCAAGGAGAAATTCTTCCTTCCTTCTACTGGGGTATGTAATGTAAGTTTCTTCCTGCTGAGGAACGGGAAGGATACTTCATACAGCAAATGGTAGTGTGTGAGAGCTCCTCCTTCACCGCTTCCTGACTCCATTTTAAATGAGGTTTCCCATATTTTAACACCTGCTATAGAGGAACCTACATTGACCAGATTAATAATAGTATTTCAACTTTCAGGGCTTATATTAGTTTGCTGTAGTAAAGAGAATGTGCTCAGGACTACGTCTCTATGGAAGACATGACTTGATTAACACTTGCAGTGTTATTCTCAAGCCCTGTCACTTTAAATTTTTATTTTGTTTAATCAAAAAATTAAAAGGGATGTGTAAGGAATCAAAACACCTATGTTTTCCATATCTTGTACCGTGGCAGGGTTGATATTAAATGTAGTCAATACAAGATTAAGTTTAGGCACTAAACATTCAAATTGATGCTGACAAATCAAAATGGATGCAGGCAATTAGAACATCATATAACCTATACCAAATGAATATCAGCTCTGCTGGTGACATACATTAAATAGAGGTGGTTGTGTGTCACAGGCATGACATGTGATATTATACATTTCTACCATGAGGTTTATTGCAACATGGTTGAAGTTTGCCAGTTTCAGGATTCTGCTGGTTCTGAAGTGGAATCTTACAGCTAGGGTGCCCCAACACTCTGGTTTGCTGTGGCCGTGTGATAACGTCCTGTGATATTGATCCCCTTGGCCTATGGAGTGGAGACTTTGGAGGCCAGTACTCCCAGCTTGTTACCTATGGTTGCATGAACCGTTATTCTTTCAACCTTAAATGAAATGCCAATTTTGTCATTTCTGTGGATATCATAACGTGACATAATTTGATATGTGGCTGCCCTCAGGGAATGAATAAATATGCATCGATTGATTTAGGACAACTTAGGTTAAGATGAGGCCTTCAGTAATAACTCCATTTATTACCTGATAGTCTTTATTCAGCCTAGTGGATTAAGGTCACATGCTGGAACTGGGGTTAGTCTGGAGTTAGTTAGTTGGTTAGTGAGTGACGATTTCCTTTGAGGAAGGATCAGGTCAGTGTTTCCTGCCAATATGGATGATGCACGAAAAGAATTCCTTAGGTGACTCACCTAACCTTTTTTTCAGAGTGCTTGGATTATTTGCATAGGTATGAAACAGGACAGGGTCATGATTTTTAGAGCTTTGTGGTTCACTTCGTGACCCAGATGTTTTCCATTATAAAATCTGAGTTTTGCCAGTTACTTGGTAGCCTGTGGTTTAGTTACTTAGCTGCCTATTGATTTCATCTTGGGAGCCATATAATTTCAGTCAGATCTCTGCATTTTAGACCACTCTCTGGGTTCTGAACGGTCCATCCGTTCTTCTGCCTTTCATAATGACCATGGTATTTTGATTTTCCTGGTTCCAGCTAGCAGCTGCTCATATTAACTCTGTGTTTCTACCATGGCTGCTGGGAATGTGGGCTCAATTTTAATTTTATCCTCTCCCACTAGCATTCCAAGTTTAGCAAGCATAACTACATATTTTTTTTAAACAATTGAGTACTTCTGTCAGCAGTTTCTGATGGCGAGAGTAAAGTGCCCTCCCAAAGATGTCCACAGCCTGATCTCTAGAACCTGTGACTGTTACTTTACATGGCAAAAGGGACTTTGTAGATGTTACTACATTATGCATTGTGATATGGGGACATTATCCTGGATTATCCTTATCTGAATAGGACAAATCTAACCATATGAGTCCTAAAGGCAGAGATGCTTTTTCAGCTGTGGTGAGTGACAGAAGAGTGACAGGGGAATGATCAGAGAGATGCACTGCTGCTGACTTTGAAAATGGAAGATCATGCCCAGCGAGACATCTGACTTCTATCCTACAGACGTATAATATAATAGATTTGTGTTGGGTTAAGCCATAAATTTGTGCTAATTTGTTACATTAGTGGTAGAAAATGCTTATATAAAAGAAGTATCTGTGATCTTTCAAAAAGTTCAAAAAAGATAAAGGTGTATGTGGTTAAGATATATCTTAGTTACACTTTAATATTTCCACCTTCTATAGTTTTTAAATTTCTCTTCCACATCATGAAAATTTTTTTGTCTTTCCATAACAGCCTGCATGGTCATTTGATTTTTGTGTGAAGTACACATAAGACAAGCTAAGACCAAGGCCTGACTGATGTAACTGGTAAAGATATATTAAAACAACTATTGTTGCATTAGACAGTTTATTATTTGCATAAACATTGGAAAGAAAGAGAAGCCTAAGGTGCCAGCTCCCCAAGTTTCTCGTCCCATACAAAAGGAATAACACCAAAACAAAAGAGGTCAAAAGACTGCCTTGAGTTTTTGGATACCCCATCACTGAGAAGCCCATTCTAGACTATATGCTAAGTGGTTTTATATACTGAAGCTTTATTCTGAGGGTGGGAATGGGACAAAGAGGCCCGTGCCATATCAGAATCTGGGATGTGGTGAACATATTTTCATGATAGCCTCACAGGTGATACGGAGGCAAGTGTGAGATGGTTTTAGAGTTGCTCCTCACAGGCCTTCTGTCTTCTCCTGTTCTGGGGATCATAAGTTATTCTACCAAGATTGCAGCTGTGGTTCAAGCCTTCCTCCATGTGCTCTATGGGGATATATGTAAGGCAACCAGAGCAGCAGAGCTCTTACTCTACATTCTAAAGTCAGAGGAAGAAGAAAATCTTTGTTCTTTAGTATTGCTGACTTTGAGAATGGATCATGTAAATCTGGAAATGCTGGCAGTAATGAATACAATTTCTGTAGAATAAAACCAACAAAAGAAAAGTATCAAGGTTTAAAAATGGAGAAACAGAGCTCCATCAAATTTATCAAATTAATTATTCTAGAGGTAGTGCGGCCACTAGACCTTCTAGTAGGAATAGCGATAATCCTTTATGCATAGCTAATTTTAGTTATGTGCCTTCCTCTTACATTTGAAAATTATTATATTAATATATAAAGTTAACATTATATAAGTTGATTGCACCCGCATTGATTACTAAACAGTTAAAACTACATAAAAAATATGGTAATTGCTAATAGCTTTGAAGTTGTATAATTTCTATAGTACTTTTAATAGTAACATGGACCTATTAATTCAAAGGCATCTTTAGTTTGTGATTTTAGATATGTGGTGATGTACCCACTTGTACCTTAGATTAAATCTTTACGCTTGAAATGAGTCAAAATGTGTCTAACTACAACCTTATTGGAATGATGATATGATTGAGAGAGTTTCAAAACCATTGTTGGTGCAGTGCTCTTTGAAATCCACTTAAAATAAGAGAGTGATTGTGTAAAAAGTGTGGACAACTCCATTACCCATGTAGCTTCATGTGTAGACTCCATGTAAAATGCTTATATATCCAGTACATAAGAGCTCCAAACTTAGGTCGAATGTATCCTTGGAAATGATGACTCAAATTATTTAGATAATCGTTTATGAAACTTACCCAGATTGACTGTACCTAAGAAAATCCCTTGCAAGGCTATATGTTTGAAAATACAAAAGTATCCATTAGTTTTTATTCCCACAATGACAGGAAACCTGAAAGTCACTGGAAAGCTGTAAAAAAATTTAAACATACATGTTTGAAGGCATCAGAGAGCTTTAAAGTTTGCAGGCTCAAAATATGGATAATTGAATTTTTAAATGAAGTTTTCATTTTTAATTCTCATTTGATTTATTGTACTTGTATTCAATCTATATTTTAGCCCTTCTTTTTTTTTTTTTAAGATTTTATTTATTTATTTGGCAGAGATAGAGACAGCCAGTGAGAGAGGGAACACAAGCAGGGGGAGTGGGAGAGGAAGAAGCAGGCCCCCAGCGGAGGAGCCCGACATGGGGCTTGATCCCAGAATGCCGGGATCACGCCCTGAGCCAAAGGCAAACGCTTAACGACTGAGCCACCCAGGCGCCCCTGCCCCTTTCTTAATAATGATTTAATTGCCCTTTGTCTTGTTTGGTAATGAATATTTTGAACTTTTAACTATATCATTGGGCTCCTGTGCCTGCATAGGCTTTAAACTTCAGCACTTATCCCTTATTGCCTATATACAGATCTGAATTTTATGTTTTATGTCATATCAACCCCAAATACCCCTCTTTGTTTTTCAGTTTATATTTCATTCCTTTATTTTTCCTTTAGTTTTCTCAGGATTGCATCTTTTTCAGGTCATGATTTCATCAGAATCTCTGTGTGTTTGTAGCAAGAGTATTGTCCATCCTGAACACTCCATTCTTCTATGTTGAAAAAGTCAACCACTAAGTTCTTCTATGTACACATTGGAAAGAATTTTCTCCACTGAAACTGGCAGGGCATAAGCCTCTGAAATTAGATGATAGCACAGTAATAGAGAAGTCAGTATATCAGATTGCATATTCGAAATATTAATATACATTTCAACTCTGTTGTGAGAATTTGACAATATCTGTTGTTCGTGATTAAACAGATAAAACCAGTTAATTTATGTTTAAATGTTTTTTCTCATGCCTCTAGAGAAAACAAGGGCAATTGTCTGAACTGTTTTTTCACTAAAGCCAAGGAAACATAATCTTTGGGTAAAAGTCTTCTCTTTGTGTTATTAAATGAAGAATATTATCTGAGTAAGGAGAACTGTCTTTCTGTGTATTGTGGTGGCTGATCTGTTGCATCTAACATTTAATTCTTGTTCTTGTCATGCATGTTAATGGGTGGGTCCAACACTGATCTATGTAGTGATAACAGGAAAAGAGATTGCAAGGGGCCAATACTCTGTTTTGGAGGGTAATTATAAATTGGATTCATAGATAATTCCCTCATTTTGTTTGATTTAATTTTATAGCTTTTGTTTTCACTTTTCCTAGAAGCTCATGATCAGACAGCAGTTAAAATTTCTTCTATTTCAGTAAAGAAGTTATGTGGAAACTTCAGCTGTGTTTGGAAAATCAGTCGGCAGGAGATATGAGATGATCAAGGGAGATGATCATTTATAGTGATTTACATCATGGGTTATAGAGAAGTGGGATTTAGGACTCTCAAAGAACAGAGTTGGTTTGTTTGAATCTATCAGTGTCCTATTCATTGAGACCTTTCTCAAGTTCTCTTTGGCCTGAAAATAATGACGTTTTTCCCATTTAGAAAGGTAGGCAGATATGCTCTTCTAGATTGTGGATATAATGCTAGCTGTTAAATATTGTTTGATCTACTTGTATGTCATCCATCTGCAGCAATTCAAACCACTACTGTTACATATATCCTTTGTACTTGTATAAGAGGTTGCCAGTCCTTTAAAGCTTACAGAATGTTAGTGAGCAAATTGTACCTGGGAAGCACCTGAAAATAGTGTGCAGTTGGAGCTGTCGCAAGTTATCTTAAGAAGATGAGACTCTGAGAACTTTGACAAAGTAACCACTCAACATTGTTTATTTTTAATGATGACAGCATGTGTATTTCTGTGTTGAGATGACTAGTGCTAATAACATTAAAAAAAATTTGTATGTTTCCTTCTCAATTTGTGGATCAGAAACCAGTATGTAAGAGAGAAAAATATAATTCTAAGTATAATGACTTGAGTATTTTTGAGGTAAGCATAAAACATTACTAGTTTCTATCAGTTAGTGTTGATACTATTACAGATTTATTTATTTAAATATTTACAACATAATTTTCTTTCAAATGTTAATATTTCATTTTTCATCATCAACAAGTGAAGAGTAGAACTAAAAATAAATCAAAATGGAAATAAATAAAAAATTTTAAGTTTGAAACATGCAAGAGTTAAATTGGACAAAATTCGTGTGAAAAAATTTCAATAATTCCACTTCCTTACTTAAGATAACTTTGCATACATATGAAATAAAATACTGTGTTCTTCAAATGATTAATATGATATTACTTTTAAAAGTAACTTTTAAATTATTTAAAATTGGGAAAACATGTTAAATATTATTTGCCAAATGGAATTAAAATTACTATAGTTCTGTATTTTCATCATTTGGACCAAGTTTTACCTAGTACCACACTCCTTGTTAGATAGTTAAAATTGTATTTTCTCACAATTTCATATTTTCGTGACTAAGTAAATTTCATTTTTCTTCATGATCTGATGTCTTAGGTTTTATTGTACATTTTTCACAATTTTGGGGGCTTTTTTCTTTGATATGCATGGGAAATTTTTATTGTTTCCTTCTAAATTACCTACAGAGCTAGTTTCTGCATTTGTGCCATAAGTAAAAGTATTTTGGTGAAAAGATTAAATGGATAGGTTGTCTTTTTTATTTCATAATAAGTATGTAAAGTTTTTCTATACCAGGGAAAGACATAAAAGTGATCAGTTATTATAATGTAAATTTTTTCAATGTAAAAAACCCTAACAAAACAAAGCAAAACACAGTGAATTCTTAGGAGAACACAGGATGAGAGGAACACTACTGCCCCCAAGTGCCTGACTGGAGGTGAATGATGCCTCCTGGGAATACAAGGTCACTATGCTGCTCATCCTTATTCTGTAGTCAGGCAGGATAATTTAACTACACAATTACTTATCATTGTTTAGGTTTCGTGGTTTTTTAGGTCTTATTGTACTATAGGTCCTAAATGTGGATTTTTAAAAATTATATTATCTACTTTTATCATGGGAAAATTTAAATGAAAGATCAGCATCTTATCATTTTGAATTTACCACTATCATATTTACCCACAACTGTAGTTTTGAGAAAGAATGTAAGAATTAAAAACAGATCACAGATCCTGTCTCAGCTTCATCATTCCATGCTTGACCCTCTGAAGATTATGTAACTAGCAGAGACTTATTTTTTTTTATGGTATTTAATTCTGCATCACAATTTTAGTTTGGATATAGTATTTTTATAATGTGATTGTTTAGAGCAGTCATTCTTAGCAAGTGAACATTAATGGAAGTTTTCTCCATTTTATTCTTCAACATAAATGTACGATATGATTAGCAGATATGGTCCAGTGATATGGTTGCCTACTCATGTTGGTTTCTTGTGTGGTCATAATTTAGCAACTTTAGGGATATAGGTTTATATAGTAACTTCAAAGAAATATTATGAAATATTAACAGCTCAATAATTTTATGAATCTCCTTTAACTACTAACATTGAGTTGATAGTGTTGTCCCATATCAGGGTTCTTTTACTTGGAATAGAAGAAATTTTAAATTTCATTTAAAACATTAATCAGAATAAGCACCATAAAATAAAAAATCAGGATAAAGATTTTAGTTCTGAAACTATAGTTTAATATCTAAAATACTGTGAACTACTTGACTCATTTGGACATTGAGCAAACTACCCTGAGATGCCATTTCTGACCTGCAAGTTTGTCCGTTGAAACTGAAAACTCGTAACACACTCTTACCAACATGTTGGTAAGACTACGGGGGAAAGGAAATTTCATTCATTGTCAGTTGAAGTTCAAAATAGTATAAATTTAAAAAAATAGTATAAATTCTGTAGAGGAAAAGTTGGAAACATCTGAAAAATTATGTTTGCATTTATCCTATGAACCAACAATCTGTAGAGAAATATAAATAGGAAATAACATATGTACAAAGTTATTTATTATAGCATTATTCATGACACTTGGAAACAGCCTAATTGTAGCATGATAGGATAGGTACAGTCTGAGGGGTTAGTGAAGGTACTAAAACCTCTCTAAATATTTCATTTTTTAATAATTTAACATAGACATAGATATTAAAAATTTTAAATTGAATTGAATATAATTAAATGAAAAGGAAACCAGATAAACTGAAATGTGTATTAAACCAAAAAAAATATAACCACATTAAAGAAAGGAAGGGTTATTCTAAGTAATTTAGAACATGGTGTTCTGATGCTACATCCTTCATATAACCTCAGCTCAAAAATTAATTCTACTTTTTAGCTTTATATTAGTAATATTCATATTGCAGTTTTGAACTTAATATAAGAATACACAAATGGATATGTATTTAATATATACGTTTATATTATATAAAGTATTACTTTCATTTTTCTTGTGGTTAATATACAAATATGAAATGAAATTAATTAGAACACAGGCCTGTGATTTGAATTGCGCATTAGTATAACTCATATTTCCAGCCACGTTACACTGAAAAGGCCTAAAAGCAATGACACTCTAATAGTAATTATAAAATAGCACCCAGATCTTTGTGTTTTAATAGCATTGTCTTTAAATACCATTGTGTTTAAACACCATTTGTGTTTAATTACTATTACCTATTACAAAGAGTTATTTTTCCCTAGGGAAATGACTGGTACTAAGTCTGAGCAGAAAAAGTACAAGGCAAATCTGGATCCATAATGGAAACAAACAAACAAAATAAAGCAAAACAAAAAAGAAATAGTCATAGAATAATATCAAAAAGACACAGGAGTAGGTTTTAAAGAGGCTCCTACGTACACATTTGGGATATTTTGAGCATTGAGGTTATTAATGTAATTCACTTTAGCACGTCGAAATGAAAAAAAAAAAATCCATGAGCCTACAGTGATACATGAATAACAGAATAGTAGGTGCTATAAATGTAAATGAAAGAAAATACTTGGAAATCACCATTTTATAAAGCTCAGTAAAATCATAAATTCAGGCAAGGTTGTTTGGTAAAAATTATCAGTACAAAGTGTGAGGCATAAGTGATTTTATGTTGTCAGATTATGACCTTATGTTTTTATGACTAATTAAAAATGGAAAATGGACATTCACAGTGAATATATCTAGCTGTTACTAACTTAAATGTTATGAAACATCATCTTTAAGATTAAGACAAATTGACATTTAGTGTCTTCTCAAATAACATTATATAAAGTAGAAATCTTCACTTATGAAGAGTTCTTACCAGAACTTTATCCTAAATATAGCCAAGTCTCTAAATCTAACGTTGATGTTTCAGGGAATAGAAGAACACAGTAAATGACACAATGAGAACAACTGAAAAATCCAGAGCCTATTATTACCTTCTACATGAAAACCGACTTGATTTTTTCATAAAATCAATATTTTTGGTGGAAAAAAAAAACAATGTTAAAAATGACCTCAAAAACATAACAAAAAATGCAAGGAGGAAGCTTGATTAGATCTCAGTTTGAAAAAACACAAAATTAATAAAATATTTTTGGAGCCATTTGAATATGAACTATATATTAAATTCTATTTTGGGATTGCTGTTAATTATCTTTAAAAAGATAATGTTGGGGCACCTGGGTGGCTCAGTCAGTTTAGCTTCTGCCTTTGGGTCAGGTCATGATCCCAGGGTCCTGGGATTGAGTCCCACATCAGGTTCCTTGCTCAGTGGGGAGCCTGCTTCTCCCTCTACCTGCTGCTCCCCCTGCTTGTGCTCTCTCCTCTCTCTGTGTCTTGACAAATAAATAAATAAAATATTAAAAAAAAAAAAAGATACTGTTAGTGCTGCCTGGGTGGCTCAGTCAGTTAAGCAGATGTGTTTGGCTCAGGTCATGATCTCAGGGTCCTGGAATCAATCAATGGAGCCCTGCCTCAGGCTCCCTGCTCAGTGGGGAGTCTGCTTCTCCCTCTTCCTCTGCCCCTCCCCCCTCACTGTGCACTCTATCTCAAATAAATAAATAAAATCTTTAAAATAAAAAAAAAGTTTAAAAAGATAATGTTATTGATCCTCTCTAAGAGGATACAGAGAGAGCATGCAAAGAGCACAATTATGATGCAATGATGCAATATTATTATCAAAATTTTGTATGTTTTAGTGTTTAAAATCAAAATATTAAAAAAATAATTCCCACTTTATCAGAAATTTAATTTGGAATATATCCTCTTAATTTTTCTATGGAAATGAAATTTAAAGTTATCAGTTAGGTCAACAGGACCAAATTCCAGTTTGCAACGTTGTGATAGACTGGCGACATCTAGCTTCAGTAAAAATAACAGGTTATCCTAATCCCCAAATCTTTTGATATAGTAGAGTAAAATATGAAAAAAACCTTGTATTTTATTTTCTTTATTCTTTACAAGTCACTATCAAAAACTAAGCTATAGTTCTGTTCATATTAGAGATATAGAGAAGACCCAAAATTAAGTCTCAACAGATCTGTGGGAAAAGGTAAATAATGCAAAGAAAGTTAGGTTTTTCTCATATTTATATGATTCAAAGGTGAAATATATGCCAATAATAATATTACAAGGTCAACAAATACTGCATTGGACACAATACTTGATGAACTAAGTATTTTCAACAGCTTAGTCCTTTTAGTTTTTTTCAAAATCAAAAGCAAAATTAATCTTGAAGACTTCTTAATTATGTCATAAAATTACATAATTACTTAAAAGCATTGTACAATTAAAGTATATCAACAATGCTGCCTCAAAATGTACAAGATACAATAAGATATATTTCACTTCCATTTCCAAGGAGAACCTATGTTATCATGACATTACTATGTCTGGTATTAGATTGGAAGGACAAATTAACTTGAGATATTGAGTGCATTTTTATTTTTCAAGAATGATATTCCACCAACAAATTACATCAGGGAATGATGTGTCAGGGTAATTTTGAACTATTCCTTCTACATAATTTAATCTTTAAAGGTCATAAGGGTAAGGGCAGCTATCATATGTCTAAAACCCAAGTGAAGTTTTTCTGCTTTTGTGGTTTAGAATTATTTTCCTCAATCCAAGTTCAAATCAGTTCTGACAGGGAATGTCATCCACTCTGTTTTATAGGCACTCTAGTAAATCAATGTCAAAGGAATTGTTTTATTTTTTTTTCAATACCTAACATTGATTAAATATAGTGTATAGGTTTCATAGTTTTTCTTTCTCCAGGTACATCTTCCCTTTTGTATGCAAATAGTTCCGTTTTCTGACAGTATTTGGCTTTGGTAACTGATTGAATTTAACTTAGTAGTATAAAGTAATAAAATATTATCTGGCACGCATGAAAAAATCCATTTATAAAAACTAAAATGGTTTTAACAAGTATAATATATTGTTATCCTCTGCTATTTCAGATTAGAATCCATTTCTAGAGTATAAATCTTTCAACTTTTACTTGTCTCTCCAAGTATAATCATTTAAGGGGGTTTAAAAGCTCCTGTTGTTTTCCACATTTGCTCCTACTTATCCTTTCCTCCCAGGATGGAAAAGCTAATGCAATTTGGGTCAGAGTCCAAGACTCTGAAAAGAATGTTTTACCTAGTAAGTAGTACATAATAGATGACATACAAGTGTGTGATAAAAATAAACTATCAGATAATTTTTAATACATTGAAAAAAATGTAAAAGTCTATTTCTGACACTGATGGAACCTTACACCAGATCAATGTGCCCCATTTCTCAGTACAATAATTAAAATATATATATTCATAAAAATACACATAATTATAAAAGATACTGAAGAGCTGCCAAGACAGCCTGATATTGAGAAGTTTAGAGCCCAGAGAGGAAAATAGAAGCACAGGGAAGACAGATGGATATAATTGTATAATCATTTTTCTCTTGAACTATTTGCCATATACTAAGCTATCTAGGAAGAGAAGCTAAGAAGTCAGGCTAAAAGAAGCTGAAATTTAAGGGCAGGTATTTTGTTGTTTTCTGAGGGTTTTCGGTTTGTTTGTTTTTTCTCACTAAGTTAACAATGTTCATGAACCAAAATCTGTTCAGTACATTGCACAAAAAGATGAATTGTGTGCTGAAGCAAGTTGTCCATTGCTTGGATCTTTCTTCATGGATGGATATTTTGCACACAGCTGGAAGTGTTGTTGGGGAACATTGTTTAGCTGTCAGACAATTCAGGATTGCCTCAGCTGCAGAAAACTACCTCTAGGCTCACTTGCAAAGACTGTGATAAGGTTCTGATATTTCATTCTACTGTGTAAAAACTCTGATGATATATTCCTGCTCCAAGGCTTCTTTGGGGGTTCACTGGGACAGATGGGCCTTCCTCAAAGCTCAAGTGCTCCTTTTGCTTAATTCTCCCTCCTCCACTGTCCTCCACATTTGTGGATACTAATGGTAATTCTCAATAAATATCCTTTGTACTAGACTCTGTCCCAGAGTCTGTACCCCAGAAAAAAACAACCTATGGCAGTAGGGTTTTGGAGCTGGATCACCCACTGCTTGTCTTACAATGAAGACCAGTGGTTGATGTAACACAGATAACTCTGGGCACTAAGTGGCAGGACAGCATTGGTACCTTTCACCAGTGGTGAATTTGGATGATTCACCAGTGGAATGAGAGATACTAGCTGGTGCAGTGTATCATCAGAAGTTTGAAACATTGATGAGGGAAAATAAGTATAAGGAAAAATGGATGGGATGGCCATTTTAAACTCTATTAAATCTCTAGGAAAAAAATAACATTAGTAGATATGAAAATGAAAGCGAAGTGGGACATCCAGAGAGCATAGCATCTTTGATGATGTGGGAAGGTATTCTCATTTTTTTGTGGTAGCGGTAGATAAAGAAAGCTAACTAATGGGTATAATATTTAAGCATTTGTATAGCAAATCTCCAGCCTCTAAAGGAGGCTCAAACACTGATGAATATCTCTGAGTCACTAGACATTATTGGAAACTTTCTCCGTTAGCATGTATATGAGACATGGAATAATACAAACAACACTGCTTTGAAACTTTGGACTGGACATTAGTGAGGCAAAGGGAAAATCAACAAAGATTTGAGAAGAAAAAGTAAATTCAATATAATTAGACAAAATAATTGAGTATATATATATATATATTTAAATACGAGATAGGTGATTTAGAAATTTGCTATACACAAGGCTAATATACAAAATTTAGTTACACTTACTTACAGCAATGGCTAACAAATTTAAATCTAAAAAGAAACAGTAACAGTGACATCAAGGATACATACACACAAATAAGCAAAAACTATAGTAATAACTCTTGTTTTTTTTTTTAAAGGTTTTTTATTTATTTATTTGACAGAGATAGAGACAGCCAGCGAGAGAGGGAACACAAGCAAGGGGAGTGGGAGAGGAAGAAGCAGGCTCATAGCAGAAGAGCCTGATGTGGGGCTTGATCCCATAACGCCGGGATCACGCCCTGAGCCGAAGGCAGACGCTTAACCGCTGTGCCACCCAGGCGCCCCGGTATAGTAATAACTCTTGTTTAAGAATTTAAGAACCTGTACCTCTATATTCAAAACTAGAAAACATAATTAAAGGGTATTGTGCAAATGAACAAACATAAAAAAATTAAAAAATATTACCATTTACAGTGATATCAAAAAACATCAAAACATTATAGTAAATTTAATAAAAATAATTGCAACACTACTTACTTGAAAATTATACAAAATTAATGACAGAAAGATGTCCACAGCAAATATAAGAATGTATCATATTCATCTATTAGAAAACTCAATGATAAAAAAGATACTTATTTTTAGTGAAGCTGTAAACTTAATCTCAGTCATAATCATTGTCAAAATTGATAGGCTGAGGCGTGCCTGGGTGGCTCAGTCAGTTAAGTGTCTGCCTTCGCTCAGATCATGATCTCAGTGTCCTAGGATAGAGCTCCATATTGGGCTCCCTGCTCAGTGAGGAGTCTGTTTCTCCTCCCTCTGCTCCTCCTTTCCCACTCTTTCTTTCTCTCTCTCTCTCTCTCTCAAATAAATAAATCTTTAAAAAAGATTGACGACCTGATTCTAAAATTCATATGGAAATACCCAGGGCCAAAAAATAGCTGAGGAAATCTTAGGGGGCTGGAAAAAAAACTGTGTTTGAAGATTTACTTGACTACTTAACCATATCTTGCAAGATCTGTCAAAATCTAGAATAATGGAAAGAATGTGGCATTGGTGCAAATATAGATCAATAGACCAATGAAGTAGGATAGAGTTCCAGAAATGAAATCTCAATCACCTTAATATGGTAGAAAGTATTGGTTATAGGGAGAATACAGATGATAATAAAATGAGGTTGCCATAAGAATTGAGCATACAAAATCTAGAGCACAGATGAAACAAAATTTACCCAGAAGGAAAGACTTGTTTGGATGCTTCAGGGACAAACAAGAATTGAATGGGTTTCTTATATGATGGTTTCTAATATCTCTATTTAACTAATATGAGGAGGGTGGAATCAGACAGACTGGACTAGTTCTTACTTCAGTAAGGAACAAAGCGCAAATATCCTTGTCTAAATATGGGAATGTTGCATTTATTGTTAGTGCTATCTATCCGTGGTTGTTTGGGAGGCAGGTGGAAGGTCTGTTCACTGTACACACTTAGGAACCAAGCCTGACAGAACTGCCTTCATCTAAAATCTGATCATGGCCAAAAGGAAGCATTTTAGGGATTTGTAATTGCTGCAGAGAATAGAAAAGCTAACCAGGAAACAGCTGTATTAGGAGCAGCAATGCCAACCTACCTACCATGGATCTATAGGGACAGTTGTCTTCGTAAGTAGATTATATTGTCCATCACTTCTTAACAGCATGGCAAAAGAATGGAGGAATAATTTTTTAGAAGTGTGCAGAGGAAGGATTGAAAATTAAAGCAAATCACATTTTCCCCTAGGTTCTTTAAAAGGAAGATTATAGTGAAAGGAAGTTTATTATATTTTTATGGATGTGTTGGGAGTGTTAAATTATGTTTGGTAGGGTATGTAAGAGAGTGAATGTGGAGATGGTCAAACAGCGGGCTCTAGGGATAAGAAGGTCATTTGAGTATTTTTCAAAACTCCCAAATAAGCCATCACTTGATGAAAAATTATTCTTCACGTCCTGAGAAATATGTAACTAAGGATGGAAGCTAACAAAGTTAGCCGAGAATTCTGAGTTCTAATGTTAAGTTCTTCAAACCTAATCCTAAACAGTTTTTTTTCTAATTGTCTATTTTATTTCTTAAGTTTTTATTTCAATTCCAGTTAGTTAACATACAGTGTAATATTAGTTTCAGGAGTAGAATTTTGTGATTCATCACTTATATGTAACACCCAGTGCTTATCACAAGTGCCCTCCTTAATACCCATCACCTATTTAACCCATCCCCAACCCACCTCCCCTCCAGAAGACCTCAGTTTGTTCTTTATAGTTAAGAGTCTGTTTTATGGTTTGCCTATCTCTTTTTCCCCCGAGTTCATCTGTTTCATTTCTTAAATTTCACATGAGTGAAGTCATATGGTATCTTCTCTGACTGACTTTTTCTTAGCATAATACACTCTAGCTCCATCCATGTCACAGAAAATGGCAAGATTGCTTTTTTTTATGTTTGAATAATATTCAGTTGTATGTATAAACCACTTCTTGATCCATTAATCAGTTGAGGGACATTTAGGCTCTTTTCATAATTTGGTTATTGTAGATAATGCTGCTATAAACATTGGGCTGCTATAAACATCAAAGGGATACATACTGATATGTATCCCTTTGAATCAGTATTTTCATATCCTTTGAGTAAATACCTAGTAGTGCAATTGCTGCATTATAGTTCTATTTTTAACTTTTTCAGGGACCTCCTTAGTGGTTGTTTCCAGAGTGGTTGTACCAGTTTGCATTCCCACTGACAGTGCAAGAGGGTTCCCCTTTCTCTGCATCCTCGCCAACACTTGTTGTTTCTTTTGTTGTTAATTTTAGTCATTCTGAGGTGTGAGGTGATATCTCATTGTAGTTTTTACTTGAATTTTCCTGATGATGATTGATACTGAGCATGTTTTCATGTTCTGTTAGCCATCTCTAAACAGAGTTTCCAGACTGCTGTTTCTCCTGTAATTCCCCATCATTGTAAACTCAATCTGTGGCATAAACACTTTCATTAGTTCCTGTACCCTTTCAGTACAATTAGTTCTGTCACAGCATAGAGCTTCTCTGTAGATTTCTTATATGCTTTATTATTTTGCCAATTGCTCTTACTGATATTGAAGCCTCAAGTTTTGATCACTGATTGGGGTCTTGAAACTGCTGGTGGACATTTTCAGGTTTTCGTCCAGGACAGTTGAACTGTCTTGCTGATATTCACATACATTTACATTTTTCAAAACTATGCCTGTTGCTAGTTTATCTCCCGTGGGCTTCTCACCTAATATTTTGAGGCTTTTCTCCATGACATCAAATCAATGGTCCTGGTTCTGAAGAGATTCCTGAATTACACTTTAGTGTAACTATATCTAATTTGCTATATTTGGTTTGCCACTTTCTGTGGTCAGCTTCTCAAGCTGTGCCTTTTTCTCCATTTCCCGTCAAACTCAGTCCCAGTTCTTTATGACACCGTGCCAACTTCTTGTATCAAAGACTCAAATAATTTTCACATAAAGCCTTTCAAAGAAAATAGTCATTCAACATATGTATGTTTGAAAAAAGAAATTTTATACCTCCAAAGTAAATTCCCAACTATAAGTAAGAGAGATATCATTAACATATCTCAGTGATTACGGGAAAGAAAGTTTTTGCAAGACCAATTGTCCAACAGGAACTAATATAAGGTATTTAGGGAAAATATACATTTTTTCCCTTAAATACTGGTTTTATTTTTCTCTAAAATAGTATTTTTACTATTTAGTATTGAAAATATTTTCAGTGTTTTTTCAGAGTGCTTTCTCCTAAGTTAACAATATGTCAAATATCAATTATGGTAGTTGGTTTTGTTTGTTTGTTTTGCCCTTCATCATAGTGTATTTTAAATTTTAACTTTATTTTCTACATTTTCTTGGGTGGGTGGGTGTGTGTTTAAAACAGTGCTAACTGGGCCACCTGAGTGGCACAGCGGTTAAGTGTCTGCCTTCAGCTCAGGGCGTGATCCCGGCGTTATGGGATCGAGCCCCACATCAGGCTCTTCCGCTATGAGCCTGCTTCTTCCTCTCCCACTCCCCTGCTGTGTTCCCTCTCTCACTGGCTGTCTCTATCTCTGTCGAATGAATAAAAAACAAAACAAAACAAAACAAAATACAAAAAAACAGTGCTAACAAAACACTAAATCGAAACATGCATGGCACTAAATGGTCATTAAAATACTTATAATAATGAATATGGAGATAATAAAACATAACCAAATTGTTGTATGTGATTTGATGTTTCAAAAAGACTATATATAGTTGAAGGGGTGCCTGGGTGGCTCAGTCCTTTAAGCATATAACCTTCGCTCAGGTCATGATCTCAAGGTCCAGGGCCCTGAGTTGGGTTTCCCACCCAGCGGGGAGTCTGCTTGTCCCTCTGCCCCTCCCACTGTTGCTGCTGTTCTCTCTCTCAAATAAATAAAATCTTTTTTAAAAAGACTATAGTTTACAAAGTTTCGTGATACAGTTAAAATGATCGTGTTTAAGAATTAAACAGGCACTCCTATGTGTAAATGATGTAAGTACCATTTGTTGAGTC
This sequence comes from Ailuropoda melanoleuca, assembly GCF_002007445.2. Lineage (NCBI taxonomy): Eukaryota > Metazoa > Chordata > Mammalia > Carnivora > Ursidae > Ailuropoda > Ailuropoda melanoleuca. The sequence goes on along the minus strand of NC_048220.1, from coordinate 126,702,929 downwards.
CATTTGTATTTAATACTATATTTCTTGATTATTTTTTAAATTTGAGAAATTGCATTTCAAGTGTTACAGACACACACAATAGGCATTGGGTAGGCATCTTTGTAGAGTGTCCTTTCTCCATGTTGAGTGAAATGATGTGATTTCTGGGTATTATCTAAGTATGTTCTGCTACTTATTATTTAAAGATAACATTGTTATGATTTATAGGTTGGATTTATATGTGCCATATAATTCTATTATCAAAATATCTGCCTGTTTTCAGGAGATAAAATCATTAATGTGGATCCATATGTACTAATGAAATAGCTTCAAGATCTATTGTTACATTTTGGAAAATATTGACATACTGATGAATTTGGTTCAGAGAAATGATAATATTTTTAAGATTTTTTATTTATTCATTTGAGAGAGAGACAGAGAGCACAAGCAGGGGGAGAGGGAGAAGCAGACCCCCCACTGAGCAGACAGCCTGACATTGGGCTGGATCGCAGGACCTAGAGATCATGACCTGAACCAAAGGCAGACGCCCAACCATCTGAGCCACCCAGGCACCCTGATAGTATTTATTGAGAGGAGTAACACAAGCAAACTACAAATCCTTATCTATGAATTTATGGTCTTAAAAATTCATAGACATAGGAATTGAAAGTTACCTACCGGTTAACGATTTTCTTGAATTGTAGAAGTACATTTAGAAAGAAGTTAAGGGATATATGCCTTTGTACAGTGAGATTAAATTATGGGTGGTTAATTAAATATAACTTCCAAAATTTTTGTAGCATTTCAATTCCTAGTTATTTAGGGATGCAAAATACAATTTCAAAATTTTCCTAAAAAATAACAAATTACACACAAGTAACTTCATGGAAAATTATGAAACATTATTTATTTACTCTCATGTTTACCCCAGAATAAAATTTCCTACATGATTTTCTTTTTCAAATAAATATTTTTAATAAGAAATAATCTTTTCTAAATACTGTGATAGAAGTCAGTCAATATCAATGGCAGCTGAATCTGCCATTCAATATCTAGCAGCTGATGCCCACTGCTTTGCCAATAATCTTCCATTTGATTCTTCCTCTTGAAAAGCATTTTTTCTTCAATAATCCTACATTCCCCTTTACTGAGTGACCTCTTTAATTTTGCTTCCCTGACTACAGAGTACATAAGAAAAATTGAAAATGCAGAAATACAACTTGTATAATACAGTTTTGTAGATCAACACCTATGAGACATGGTTAAGTATTTATTATTAAATGATTTCTCTCTACCAAGAAATACTTTCAACTTTTTTATTGCTTCAGAGGGTATGAGCTCTTTGATAAATAATTATCATGCTTTTTGCTCTCTTTAAGTCATTTAGTTTCCTTTAATTACAAATAAATATTATACTATGTACTTTATTAAATAAGTATTTTGGTAGGAAAACTTGTCAAAGTTTCTCAAACTATACCTGCACAGTTTCTCAGTAGAAAACTGTGCTCTTCTTTCATCACCATCTGATTATTGAAATATGTGCAAATAAAAACAATTGGCACATTACAAGAAGTTTGTGTGTGTGTGTGTTTGTCTCTCAGTAAGATTACCGTAAGTGGTTTGCTATTTCCTTTGTGTGCCATAGACATCTTGTCAGCGCTACTTTGTTCCTTAACTGATTTTCCTTGTAAGCTTCCTTCTTGATTCATGTGGTATCTAAATTCATACCCTAAGCCCCTTTGATATGTACTTCACTGTATGTTGGCCTCTCAGACTTAAGCTACTGTAGATGTAGGGTAATCATCTAACAACTGTGAAAGGTCATAGGCTAAATACAATGTCTCAGTCAACAGTTGTCTTGAATTCCGACTACTGCTGCTTCTTTACCAACTCTTTGCAGAGCAGGCTGTCAGCCAAACGTGGCTTGTGTGATGAAACTTCATGGATATGTGTCAGATGTTTGAAAATCTGGCATTCATATAATATTTTTCAATATTGTGAAAATCTATCCTCACATGCCTCTGACTTATTTAATGAACCTGTCAAGTATCAGGCATTATTTTTTTCTTTATAACATGTGCAGAATTGACAGGTGCCAGGGACTACAGTAGTACCTATAAAATGTGCTACTTACGAAAAACATAACTTATATAGATCATCATAGGACCAGTGTTTACTTTCATGCTGTACTTACAATCCAATGAGTGTTTTAGGTAAAACCGTATACGAACTGGGTAACATTCTCTAAATATCAGTTTAAAAAAGTTAGTGTTAAAGGAAATTTTTGAGCTCTTTATAGCTACATAATATCATATTTATATTAGAGGGGAAAAATAGCAATTACCATAAAAAATAAATCAGAATAAAACAAATAAAAAACAAGAACTTGGTTATCTTATCTCATGGTGGGAGCATTTCCCAAATCTTTAGCAAAAATATGAGTTTAGGAACAAAAATTCTGATATCTACTCGGTTTTCAATTTTGTAATTTAATTAATTAATTCTTAAAAATCTATTTATTTGAGGGAGAGAGAGGGAGGGGGAAGGAGCAGCGGAAGAGGGAGAAGAGAATCCTCAAGCAGACTCCCCTCTGAGTGCAGAGCCTGACACAGGATTTGATCCCAGGACGCTGAGATCATGACCTGAGCTGAAATCAAGAGTCAGTCACTTAACTAACAGCCACTCAGGTGCCCCTGTAATTTTATTTTAGATTAAATTTCTATATCCTTTCCAGTCATTGAACCAAAGCAGTACATGGAATTCCACAATCCTAATGGTTATGTCTTAATGCACAGGCTTTACTGTTGATGACCTCACCTCCAACAACACCATAAATGTAGAGCCTCCGAGACTAGTTTATTCTTACATGTTTTTGAAAGATACATATTTATAGGGAAAAAATAAAGCAAAGGTCCCAGATGAAAGACTATGACTAAGGTTTTGTTTTTGTTTATTTATTTTTGGTTGGGTGCATAGTTGTGGGCACAAATCCTGGATCTTCAAGTTGAAGCAGTGGAACAGAGATAATCACATTTTTGCATTTTTTTTTTTTAAAGTGCATTTGTTCTTTGCCAGGTATCTGTGGAATAATACCTACCAATATTTTCACCTTTCAGTTCCATAAATCCTGTTGTTAATAGAAAATCCTGAATTTTGGGAAGAAGTCATCATTATGCCCCAGTTTTGCTGCACAGTTTGTTTGGGATATGTATCATTTTATTGACCATTCTTGGTTGATTTACCTAGTGAGTAATTATGTGTTCTTTCAGTTTGCAGATTCAACTCTCCCTCTCCTCAAGCCTCTCTCTTTTCCTTCCCCCTCTCCTTCTCCGTCCTCCCTCCCCACTTCCCTCATTTCCCCTGCTCCCTCTCCCTTCCTGTCCTTTACATTTTCTTTGTCTTTTTTTTTTTTTTTTTTGTGGGGAGCTGGAAGTTGGTTATTTGCTCCAGGATACAATCCAGAATCGTGCATTAAATTTAATTGCCATGTCTCTGTTTCTCTTTATTCTAAAACAGTTCTACACCTATCTTTGTGTTTCTTATGACTGACGATTTTTAATTAAGTTCAGAAATATTTTATTAAATTCAACTTAATATTTGTTCTGTTACTTTATCTGTGATCCCTTTTTATTGTTACTCTTTCCATTTTTCCTTTCATCTATTTTTTTGTTATAATTACTTATATTTAATTTTTGCCTCTTTTAATTTAGTCTTTATATCCAAAAGGATTTTATTAATGTATCTTAATTATTTTTAGAGTTCTGCCACCTGTTTATACTTCTTTGTAGTCTTCAGTCATCTTTACTGATCACTGCTGTGTTTTCATAGACTCCTCCTTTTTCTTAATTTCTTTTCAGTTTTAAAATATTGGTCATAGTTTTCAGGTCTTGTTGTTGGTAATGTCTTTCTGTTAATTCTTTGTCATCGTTAGGGATTGATTTGGCTTTTTAATTTTTCGAGTTCTAATTTTCACTGATTTCACAATGTTTTCTGTTGCTTAAGTTTATATCACATGATTTTCCTGTAGGAGGAGCAGATTAGAATAAATTTTCCAGTTTCATGATCCCAGAGCTCCCTCTTCTGTTATGCCTGTGAAGTTATTATAAATATGGCACTCTGTGCTCTTAGGTCAGCTGCCTCTGCTTTCTCTCACATTTTCTTCACATCTTACACATTTTGCTTCACGTATCTATCTCCCCATTTGTTCCATGTGTGCATAATTTGTATTCTGTTTTCAGCAGTTTCTATTCACTACAGGGGTCTTTGTCCAGGAAGAGAAATAGATTTTGTTAATTTACAAATTCAGGCTTCAGACAACCTGATTCCTTTGCAACTTTTCCACACTCACCTTATACTCATTTTAGTGCTTGTAAAATGCCCCATGATTTAATCTCACCTCTGATGGGCCCACCACCTTTTCCTGTTGGTAGCATTGACAACTCTGTAGTTCTTTGATTTTTATTTCTCCCACACAGTTATTGGTCTGTCACATTGGTCTTGCAGCTGTTGGTGGTTTATAATATTCCTTCATGGTTGAAGAGTTGGTCAGGATACTTTTTTACTTTTAGACGTGTCATGGATTATTGGTTTTGTCACCCTGGTTGTCTAATCTCATGTGAGAATGTGGGGAGAAATGGAAAGGGGAAGGAAAACTATGTTGGTCCCGTCACCATCTTTAGATCTCCTGTTTCATTTTAAACCAACTTCTGACTGGTTTTCATTCTTCCAAACTACTAAATATGCTTTTGTCAGAATATCCAATGACATGTACTATTTTCTCTGGTTAAATTTTATATCACACCCTCTTTAAACACTTTTATTATGTGCCTATTTGTACACATTCTGCATTTTCCAAGGAATAAAATTTGTCAAAATTTTATTTAACTCACTAATGAGAAAACCACCAGGATAATAAAACAATTTTCAAGGACTTTTTGGAAAATTGAGTATTTATGGACATCAAAGAAAGAATATTGACATAAAATCACAAGGTTAAGAACAAATCTCTAATATCCTTCAGGGAATAACAGCCCTAAATATTCAGGGTTGTTGTTGTTGTTGTTTTAACTAGACAGCTGGAATCTGTAATGAACAGAAAGCTCTATTTTAACATGTACCTTCAAAGAGGAAATAGTATATAGAAGCATATCCTTAGGGAATTAAATAATCCTTGGATTCACCTGTTAGACAAGGCTACAGCATGACACTGAAGGCTCACTCAACCATTTTTTTTGCCTTATCTTCCATTTACTGAAATATTTCTAATAGTATGTACTCTTTTTATGCACACTGTAATATTATAGAAACTGGGAAATAGGGAAACTGAATAACTCGCCAAATATCACATTCTAGAAAGGGTCAGAGCTGGGATGATTGAACCCACAGTGTGGCTCCAGAGACATTTCTCTTAATGACTACACTCTGCTAATATTGTTTTATGGCAATAAGACAGCATTACTGAATAAGTAAAGTCAGAATAAGCCGAGGGAACTAACAGACCTGAAAAATGTAGTGGTTAAAGAATAACAGGTTAATTTCTTTCCCATGTAACTGTTTATCTGTTTAGGGAGATGATGTTGATTCCAAAATCACTCAGGTTGCTGCCCGTCTAGTTACTTGGAAGGAGAGAAGATCTTGGGTGATCGTGTCTGTGTGTATGTGAGATGTTTTTGCGCAAGTCAAAGCACATATCATTGCAACTATTTCAAAGATGTCCATCCACGACAATATCTTCCATCATACATACTCTGGTACAATGTGATTTGCCATCAGAAGGTGAAGTCTAATTCTGCTCCCAATGAATTGGGCCTGGCCTTATAACTTGCTTGTAATTAATAGAATGTGGTGGGATATATACTGCACAACTTCCAGGGCTCAGTCAGAAAGTTCATGCAACTTCTGCGTGGATCTCTTGCTTGCTTTCTCTAGAGGAAGACAACACCATGTAGAAACCTGACTATTTGGGACCATCATGCATGAGAGGTCATACCTAGGCATTCTGGTCATATGAGAACAAAATTTCATCCTTTTTAGCCCAGATGCCAGGTTAATGTAGCCAACTTTGACCTTCTGGACTAACCTATCTCTTAGCTGATAATCACTGAGTGACCACATTCAGTGCCATGGAAAGCAAGAGAAACAGCTAGCCAATCTGACCTATAGTTCAGACAGTCAGAATCCATGATGTGTAATAAAATGTTGGTTTTATTAAACTGTTATGATTGGGGCTAGTTTGTTTGCATCAGTGGTAACTGGAACGCAACATCTTCCCAGTGCGACTCTATTTAACCTGTTAGATCAATGTGTTTTTAGCAGACCTAACACAAGAAGGTGTTTGACGGTACTTTCATATTTCTGCTCATTTCTTGATCTTCTATCATCACCGTTAGAAGGATATAGCCAGGCTCGCCCACTGTTTTCAGTAGTCAAACGTGTCCAGCAGGAACACAGGCAGAGGAGTTGCTCTGAAGAGACTTCAACAGATGATCCCACCCTAGAGTATAGTCTCCATCAAAGGGCAGACACACGAGTGAGACCAGGATCTGACAGACCCTTGAGATAGCCCCGTCAGAATCAACTGAACGCCAGCCAATGCACAGATCAGTTTTGCAATAAACAAACTGAATTAATTAGGGTGAAAGAGTTGGCTATGTTTTTTTTTTATGTTCCACATACTCCTTTGAGTATAATAAAATCCCTTAAAATTTGTGTAACTGCATTTACAGTATCTTATGTTGCTATGAATTCAATCTTAAACATCTCAGTTTTTCCAGTTTTAACAGCAAGTTGATACATATGTTTAGTTATACCCTTGGTTTTATTCAAACAATAGCAGTACATGTTTCTGAATATAGTTAAATTATATTTAGGGTGTACAGACAGCGTTAGCTAATTATTCTTGATAATGTAGAGCAACAGAAGTCAGCAAAAACTGCAATCCAATCAGTGTACTGTGTAAAGAAATGTTAAAATTCACTGAAATTTGCAGAAGATTGTCATGATAAATAGAATCTAAATACTTACAGCTTTTGTATAACAAATATTCCATTTGGAGACATAAAAGTTAGAGCTAAAAGATTTTAGATTAATTTTCACTATGGACAAGATAGGAACAATTTCGGCAAGTTATATAGTAATTATTTATTTTTTATTACCTTCTATGATACCTTCTCTACCACGTACACTTTGTGTGTGTGTGTGATGAAGATGAATGAGTAAAGACAGTAGAGCAGACACGCATCTTTCATTGAGGTAAAATAGACATTATTAAGGAAAGTGATAATTTGATTGAGAAGCTGGTTCTCTTCAGTAATGAAGGTTTTGCATGTCATTTGTCTTCCAAGATTGGTATTTCATACATTTATTGAAAATAAGGAGTCCCAGGATCTGTCACTTTATAATGACATCCTGCAATTAACAAAGAAATCTTGACACAAAGTGAGAGCTAGCTACTGAAGTCACCTTTATCTATATATTATATGATGTAGGCATCTCCCTCCTCCTCTTTTTGTTTTTTTTTTTTTTTTTTCATCATTCCACTCAGCATCGCCAGAACATTCTTAAAAGCTGCCTGAGGGGGGAGATTTTTTTTTTTCGTTCTTCAGCAGATACGTCTTGTGAACACATATGGAGTTATATAGCATCCTCAGACATAGCAAAATGAGTTTATACTACCACTAAGTCTGTGTTCTTACTGACCAATACTTCAAAGTTTCAAATGATGAGTGGAATTGATAAGGCTATTTAGCATCAACTATGAGTCCGGGAGTATCAGTCAACATATATGTATTACAGTCTAGAACCAAGTTTTCATATCACACTGGAGACCACAGGGTAATATAAATATGTATTGGGGAAGAGACAGACTAGAAATAAATGTGCATACTTAAAAATTTTAAAAAGTAAAGAGTAGTTTCTACTTTGCCATGATTCCAATAATTTTTCTCAGTTTAACTGAAACCAAATTTAGAGATTGTTTTAATATATTTGGGCTGCTATAATAAAATAGCATAAACTGGACGGCTTATAACAACAAATTTATTCCTCACTGCCCTGGAGGCTGGAAAGTCCAAGATCAGGGTATCTGATCTTGTTCAAAGAGGGTACCTTCTCAGTGTAACCTCACATGGGGCCTCTCTCCCAAAGGGACTAGTGCTATTCTAATGACCTAATGATATAATCACCCCAAAAGTTTCCTCTTTGTGTACAGAGCATTTACTGTTTATAATAGCAACTATCCATGCTAAGTTAACTTCCTTCTAGGCCTTGATTTCCATTCTTCTCTCTGCATTTTCAAGTCATTAACTTGATTGCAAATCTTTTAGAGCTTCTCTGACATAGGTATCACAAGGGAAAATTCTGTGGTCTGCTGTTCTAGCTTCTATTTATTAGTGAGCTCTGCTTCCCTGGAGAATCTGCCTTAACAGAATGAGGACTGCAGCTGCATTTCCCCGAAGTTGTTTCCCCAGTTTATTAACATTTAATATATTGATATTTATATTGTTTATAATCAATATGAATTTTATAGCAATATTTAGCAATATATTCTCTATTTTTTTAGTTATTTCCTAGATTCTTCTGAATATTCAGTCATTTGGTGGGAACTAGTGCTTTAGACCATATTTCTGCTAATGAGGCTCTCCATTAACAAAACAAACACCAACAAAAGGAAACAATAAGCCCTGCCCAAGTTATTCAGATGTTTAGCCAGGGTTTGTATATAGATTTCTACTCCATTTCCTTTTTATGCTTCTCACCTCAGAAATAAGATTATAGACAGAGAAACAGAGAAACTCAGTAAGAAAAAAAAAAAGAATGAAAACCTTAGACTCTTCATTAAGACTCACTTACCAGGGGGTGCCTGGGTGGTGCAGCGGTTAAGCGTCTGCCTTGGGCTCAGGGTGTGATTCCAGCGTTATAAGATTGAGCCCCACGTCAGGCTCCTCTGCTATGAGCCTGCTTCTTCCTCTCCCACTCCCCCTGCTTGTGTTCCCTCTCTCGCTGGCTGTCTCTATCTCTGTCAGATAGATAAATAAAATCTTAAAAAAAAAAAAAGACACCCTTACCACCTTTTACCTAATTCCTTTCAATTTTCATTATATAGTGTGTATTTGCCAGCACTATGTGTGTTTGTGCTTGATTTCTTTTCAGGACCATCTTTATTTCAATAACGTGACTTTGGGGACAAGCATGATTTTTTTCTCCCCTTCATCAACCTACTGCAAATTATAATAGTAATGTTTGCCCTAATCATAGTATACTATGGGTTAAAAAGAAGTGCTTTTCTTGCTTTAATAGGCAATCCTGAGCCCATGTATTTAAACATACACTACTAAAATGACATCATAGTTATCTGATTGATTTTTCAGCGTTGGGCATCACTGAAAGAAAAATATTTGATTGTTCTGTGGATAAATTGTTTTTGATTTCTAGTTTTGATACAATCTCAAGTACACTTAATGTTCTTCCATCATTTGACCGTTGTGTAATTTATACTGAAGGATTTATTTTGAATTTAGAGGCCAAATCTTTTTCTACATTATTTTCTCAAGTAGAAATTTGGACTCTGACTTACTTGCCATGAGATGAATAAATCGTTGTATATAGAACCATGAAATACATCACGTATTGACCCCAGGGTATAGCTAAAAGACACAAGCTATATTGCCAGTAAATATATAGGATGATGTTTGAATTTTACTGACATCTTTATTATCAGAAGAAAAACATCTATTATCAAATCTTTTATTACTTTCCCCCTCACTAAATTATAATAAAATAATTATAAAAAGTCATAAGTATTCTGTATGTAATCATAATTCCCTTAAAAACTAAGTAGGTATATCTGAAGATGAAAATAATTTGACTATTTTTAATATTTGCTTTGATTTAATCTTCACTGCCCTGCGTTGAGAATCATACAATTGTGGAAACATCTGCATTTGAAAAATTTATTATTTTTTCACAAGTCAACACTATTTAAAACAAATATTTTGCATATTGTATAGTCAACTAAACAAGCTATCATTCTGTGCTTCCTTGACACTCATCACAAAATGAAACCATTTGTTTTCTTAAAATCAAACAATCATTGTAATTGCAGACTAGTTTATGACTATCTTCATCAAAACTGTGAGTATATTAATTTTTGAGTGCATAAGCAACTTTTCACAAAGTGATTACATTGTTTAAAATATAATGAGCAGAAATGGCATTTCAACAGATAATAAACCTTTTTTCCCCTCAAAACAAAAATAATGCTTTCTGATTCTCATTATAGATATGGAATTGTCTATACAAAAAAAGTGGGGATCCTTTTCTTTCTTTACATGCATACTTCAACACTTTAGTTCCATAAACTTGAGTTCACTTTTGAGGCTATTAGTATTTGCATACCTTTTGGAACTTAAACTATATAACTGCATGCTTATTATATACACATTCAAAAATTGTTCAGTTACTTAAGCCTAGTTTATATCAAGGGTTTTTGCTATAATAATAATCACATAAGCTGTTATAAATTAACAACTCCTATAATATTATAAATATGTCATATTTATAGGGTACAGCACTTCTGTGACCCCATTTTAGGTAAGGAAAAAAATAACTGAGGTTCAGGAACTCAATTAATAAATGTGAGATCCAAGATTTGAATATAGACCAGATTTAAATAATGTGGCCCACTGAATCACACTGCTCCCATCATCTCTATCAGTGGAGGTTATGTAATGAACTGATATTGTAGAATAGCAGATATAACAACCACAGCAACAACACTCACTTATTCATTCCTGTTGTGTGTCAGGCACCTTAAATTAGCAAACTGCATACCAATACTACAACTGTAAAAATGAAGAAAAAAAAAATCAACATAGCAAAAGTAAACCTGCCCAAGACATTTTTTTTTAAATAAAAGAACATTGGGTTCTACTATCCACAGAGTTCAAATCAATTCTCCATACAGTAAATTTAATTACCTAAAATGCTATAGGGGGTATGAGAAATCTTGGTTAATTATTATATTTTCTAGAGAATACAGGGATTAGTTATTTTAAAAGCCTTGAAGCATAATAAAATTAGCTCAGTGCTAAACATATTATTTCTTCAAAGATCCAGGAAGTATACTGGAGACTTGCAGTTCCTTGAAGTTATCATTATGAACATGAATTATCACTATTGAGCATGTATGGGTTTGAGCAGACTAAGAGAACTGAGGGAGGCAAAATTCTAAATGAACTGACTTCTACTGATAGTTGAGTTAATCACCAGGCCTCTAGGGTACAGTTGAACACATTTCTGTTACAATGTTAAGTTAAAGAAGACCTCAGCAACCCATTAAAGACAGTATAGTTTTCTAAGTATAAAAAATACTGTTAAGTATACTTGAAAACTGAAAACATAAAGTCATTATTGTTATACCCACTCCCATTTGGTCAGGATAAATTATGCACCAGTATTATTTACTATTCAAATAAACCCTCATACAATTATACACTGAAAAAAAAGTATAAGTCTGTGATATACTACTGAAGCCTGTTACATTTAGGATATATCTTTATCTCTGTTTCTGTCTCTGGCTCTATCTCTAGATCTATATATATTATATCTACCTATCTATATTATGTATTGACATCTGTCTCTATATCTAGATCTAGATTGTGTCTAGATTATCTTTCTCCAATTATATAAATATACAGATACACATATATCAATAGATATACATTAGATACAGGTATAATTTCCCTTGTGGAAGTAATTGTAACTTAGTAAACTATCATTCCAAGGAAGTGATGTGCTATATTTTGTTATGCATCTTCTAGGTAAATGAACTGAAAATTAAAAGCCAGTCTTTCTTAACCTGTTTGACAAATATCTGAAAATGTCTCATTCTATAAGCTCATCATTTATATGATGTGTGTGTGTGTGTATAGCAATCTATTTTTCCATTTGCTAGTTAAAAGCATCAATTTATAATATATTTAAAAACAAATTCAGGTATGTAAGGAGAAAAGAATGATAGTAATGACTGATATTTATTGACTTTTTTTCCATGTGTACTTTATATGCATGAAACTAATTTAAATTTCATAACAACCTTTCAGGTAGGCAGAATAACTCCCAACCTATTTTCCTAGTGGAGGTAACTGAGATATAGAGAATTACAGTGACTGCCCTAGGGGTGCATCTTCTAAAAAAGTAGAGGGGAAAAATTGTAAACAAAAACAGTCACATTAATGGAGGGCAGAAAATTGTGGAGAGGGAAACTAATTAAAAAGTAGGCTTAATAAAAAACAAAATCTCTTGCTTGTCTGGGTCATAGTCACTTCACTTCTCAACTCTCAATGCACAAAAGACAGCGCCTCTTTCTCTCCCCTTTTCAGGATGCCCATTCCTTGCCCACCTGGCTCTTCAGGCCCTCTTTATTTCTGGTTTTCATTCCAGTGCTGGTACAGCAAAGCTTGCTGTAGAGACTGGAACTTGAGCCTGCAGATTTGCGAACCATTTTCTGCTTTGGTATTTATTTGAAAAGAGAAAAATTGCCCTTGTCAAAGAGTTGATGGGGAGAAAAATATACTGGGAATCAAACAGATAAGCACTGTGAGATATGATCTGGGCGTATTAGGGACTCTAATTTTCCCTTCACTGTTATTAGCCATAATGCTTATATTTCTCAACATTTTTATCTCCTCCTTTTTTTTTTCCTACATTGGGAAAACATCACAAATGCAATTTTCTCTAGAGTCAATTCTTCTCTTTAATATGTTAAGAGCTATTTAAAACCTGCTTTTACATTTACAGTTTATTTTAAACCATTTTTTGGTCCCACTCATCCCCCTTTTCACTTGATCTTTTAAAAAGAAATAGCTTAGTCACTTGTCTCTGTTTTTTGGCTCCTGTTTTATAGATGCATTTTCTGATCTCTTGATAATACTAAAAATAATGGCTAATGTTTATTTTGAAATCACCATTTGCCAGATACTATGCTGAAAGAGGGGTCATTTAATCTCACAACCATATGAAGTACTACAACATGTTTATTTCATAGATGGCACCAGAAGATTTAGTAAATTGTTTAAGGTCATACTCTGAAATTGTAGAGTGATTCAACCTAGGACACCTGAGGAGAGTCCATGATTTTAACCACTGTGGACAAATGTACAATGATTACTTTAAAATATATCGCTTCTTGTAATAATTCATTTCCAGATGTCTGCATTCCTGTGATGAATTTCTACAATTTTGTTTGTCTGATTTTGTTGATCTTGTTCTCTGTTTATCTCTGAAGAAAGATATATTTAATCAAAACTGTTTCTGTTTCTCTGTATCCTGTAACTCATCCCTGTTCCTTCTTTTTAAACCCTCTCTCCATATAGTCAATGCATTTCTAAACTGTGATAGATGTTTTGTTGCATTTGTTGATTGGATCACCTTAAAGTTGCAAAATTAAACTTGCCATTGTGGAAGTTTCTAGAAATATTCCTCTCTGAGCCTGAACCAATGCATCCAGGAAGCAATACAGTTCTACTTTGTATGAAATTGAAAATAATTTTTGTATTTGAGTAGATACAGGAATATTTCAGTATACAAAATAAGCACTAATGTTTGTTCAAAAGAAGTTTCTAACAGCCACATAAAATGGCTTTACCCTTAATATGTGCCAGATAATTATTGAATTCAGTCAATCAAAAAAAATATTTCTTACTACCTAAAGAGAGTCAGGACTTTTATATAACTCCATACATTTAAACTTCAATAAATAAATGTTGAAGTGTTTTAAATGAAAACATCTTGAATTTAATTTTATTAAAAATTGAGTTATTACTCTCCATTATTTTATGTCATTCAGTGACCCTTGTATTTTTGTTTTGGAAAGAAAACAGTACTCCTTTATTTGAAAAATAACCTGCACTTTTTATTTTACAAAATAGTTAGAGGGGTTTTTTTTTGTTTTGTTTTGTTATGTTTTGTTTAGAAGATACGGTTATAGTAGATGAGTAAACAAGAAAGACTATTTGACTTTATGTTTATCCAATAGGTGAGTTTACTTCCAAAATTTTATGACAGAATGTATTACATTGATGAGCATTAATCAGATGTGTTTGAAAACAAAATACACAAACTATGCTTACTTATCTTTGTTAAACAACTAAACATTTATCCAACCTTCATTATTTCAACAGTAGTTACTGAACATGTACACTGCACCTGAGATTGTTTAGATGCTGGAGAGACCCAGAGTAAGGTGCAGATAGAGGAGGGATGTAAACATTTTTTACCAAATAGTAATTTAAAATTATGCATATATGGTATGTTTATATTTCTGTTTTGTGTGGTAAAATACACATGATATGAAATTACTATCTTTATCCATTTTTAAGTGTACAGTTCAGTGGCATCAAGTACATTCATATTGTGCAACAATCACTACCATCCATCTCCAGAACTCTTCATCTTCAAAACTGCCCCACTAAACAATAATTCTTTATTCTTTCTCTCTTCCTATCCCTTGGCAACCACCATTCTACTTTCTGTCTATGTAATTTGGCTACTTTAAGTACCTCATGTTAAATTTAATTATACAGTATATATCTCTTTGTGACTGGCATATTTCACTTAGCATAACTTCTGCAGGGTTCATCTATGTTGTAGCATATGTCAGAATTGCCTTCCTTCTTGAGGATGAATAATATTCCATTGTGTGTATATGCCACATTTTGCTTCCCCCTTCACCTAGTGATTCACACTTGGATGCTACCACACTTTAGCTGTTGTGAATATGCTGCTATTAAATACATGAGCATAAAAATTTCTTGTCAAGACCATAATTTCAATGATTTTGAGTATATACCGAGAAATAGAATTGCTGGATCATTTGGGAATTCAATTTTTAATTTTTCGAGGAACTGCCCTACTGTTTTCCACAGCAAATTGCTATTTTACATTCCCACCAAAAGTGCACAAAGATTCCAATTTCTTCACACCCTTGCCATTTTCTGTTATTTTTTTATGGTTATTTTCTTCAGCGCATGTGTGGTGATTTTCCAGTTTCCCCCATATATGTGATTACTTTTGAAAGTCCTAGTCTTTGGGTGCCTGGGCGGCTCAGTTGGTTAAGCGTCTGCCTTAAGCTCAGGTCATGATCCTGGGTCCTGGGATTGTGTCCCACATTGAGTCCCACATCGGGCTCCCTGCTCAGCATAAAATCTTCGAAGAAAAAAAAAGACAGTCCTAGTCCTCAGTGTCTGGCTACCAAAGTGGAAAAATGAAGAAAGGATGGGGGAAGTCTTTAAATTCCCTGGAAGTCTTGTTAGCCAGTGCATGTGGGAGGGGTGTGCCGCAAGCCACTTTATGTGTACCTCTATGCTCAAAAGCAGCCAATAGTAATCAGAATAAAGATCTTCAATATTTGGAGGACAGAGTCCTTTTGGGAGATGCAAGCCTTTTATAGACTCCAGAGATGCAAAAGAGTTACATCAGACAGGATGGGTCAGTGCAATAGTGTCCAGGTGAGGAGACAAATTTCTGGTACTTCCCACTCCACCATCTTTCCAAAACCTCTACATTTGTTACATATTTTTCAGTGCAGCAATTAATAACCTTTGAAGGTGACTTCTCAAGAATACATTTCAAAGTAAAGCATGTTTTCATTCAAGTATGCAGAACCTCTATCTTGAAAGAATCAAATAATATTTGTTGATTTAAAACTTTTTCTTTGTGATTGTTAACTTTTTGAGATCAATTTACTAAAGTGATTTAATTATAAAACTACATAGGTTATTAAAGACTATGATTCCAGAAAAACTCAAATTTTCTTAACTTGGGAAAAAGAAGTTGTTTTCTAAAAGTAATAAAAAGCTATGTGAATTTTTACCAAACTGTATGTTTTAAGTGTGTTGCTAGCTTGAGAAATATTGAATTTGATCAAAAAAATTGAGATAAAACCTAATAATTTAACATAAAAATTATGAAATAGATCTCTATTTCAACTTGTTTATACTGCACAGAAAAGCCTACTCAATTATACTGGCTTAATATGCATTATTGCAATTTGAGTTAAAAATTAGAAAATTTTTAATAGGTAGTATCTCTTGAAAGTCATACAGAAACACAAGAGGAAAAAAATAAGCAGATTTATATAATTAATAAATTTTATGAGATTCTAAATTGTCTTCATCTTTACTTGTATCCAAATATATAACCAAGACAATTTGAAAAGATAAGAAAAATATTGATTTTAAGGGAAAACAATCTCATAGATTCTTAGTACTAAGAACAATGGCACATTTAAATTGGGTCAACCCTAGGGATGCCTCGATGGCTCAGCCAGTTAAGCATCTGGCTCTTGATTTCATCTCAGGTCACGATCTTGGAGTGGAGATCAAGGGTCAACCCATCATAGCATTATTTTGTAATGATGAATGTTCTTATTAAACATTTGAGAATCACATCTGGTTAAAGGACTTTTTTTCTTCTCTTCTGTTTATAATAAAACATAAAGGAGATATTTGATAATACACTTTTGGAAGAATTATCATATAAATATACTGTTCAGCTAAATATCACAAATTCTCTTTTTAATCTTGTGTCTCCCTTGACCTATTAAAATGTAGATTCCATCTGTAATTTGCCCTAGACAGCAGGCCTGCTGCACTCTAGCCTCCGAATTTGTGCACTAGGTTCTCTCTGCCTTCTCTCTCACACCCAATGTCTACATGATGCTCCCCTACTTGTGTCTGTTCAGTGTGACCTCCTTCGTTACGCCTACCTGACGAAACCATTTAGAAGTGTAAGTCATACCTCACATCTTAGCTCCCTAATTAGTCTCAATTTTTTACCTTTCTATAAGCAGCAGTCACTTCATATATTATTTGTGTATTTATTACATTTGTCAGTTTTATTTCTTTTGTATTAGAAGAGTTCCTAATATATCTTGAACTTCCTAAAACAATGTCTGAAATGTAGGCACAAATGATTTAAAATATCTCATTCAGAAGAATAATTATTACATGTTTTAACAAATCTTGTGTATATTTATATATACATTGCAAAATACTGATGTTGGGCTTGTTTATTTCATACCTTGGGTATCATTTTATTTTAAATTGTGTATTAGAAAACTAATGTAAAAAGGTATGAATACAATACTAGATTGTTATAAAACAAAATAAATATTTTAATGTATGGTCCGTATTCAATTATCTATAATACTTTAAAAGGTACCATAATTGTTATCTAATACTTGGACATAGACAAAATAATAATAATAATAATAATAATAATTAGGTGCTATTTTAGTACAATGGTGGGCTTGATTTCCTACTTTGTAAGGTATTTTAGAGCTCTGTAGGGACAGAAGTTAACTTGTAGATCTCTGTCTGATAGAGATGCAAATAATTTCTGTCTACTGTAACAGATAACCCTAGAGTTTTATTCTCCTATAAAGCAGGAAAATGTATCATTTTTGTATTTAACCCAACAATTTTAACCTAACATTATTTGTTAAAGGTCTCTCTCTCTCTGTATTTATATATTGTTTGTTGAGAATATACTTATGCATATTCTCAGGAACTTCTTAAATTGGTCATAACATCTATTTTCCCTCCTTTAAATAATGAGCTAAATAAAATTTTTAATGTATGTTTATTTTATAAACATGTATCAACGTGTATCATCATTTTTACATATAAAATACTTAATTTAATTCTTAGATATAATTAAAATATTGACTCCAAATTTAGAACTTGATCAGAGAAAGCAATATGAATAATCCATAGAATATTTTTAAACATCTTTTGGAATTCAGTGGGGTGCTGTGCAACATATTGCAATAAGACTCTATTTTGTGAGGATTCAAAAATGTGTTTCCTTGTTATGCTTGTCAGAAGAAGAGTCTTGTTCATTTCTCTGCCCTACTGAAACTTAATATATGTATTTTTAGCAGGTTCATCAATTTTTTTTAACTTAAAGATTATAAACTACTCTAGTAAGTGTACTTGTTATCTTGTCAGCCTAATTTGGCCACAAAATTCTTGAGTACATTAGATACTAGGGCTTTAACCAATCTGTATAATTAACCATCTATGTAACCTTCAATTTTTATCAGTAAAAAAGAAATGTTAAAAACATGCAAAAAAATTACTTGAGATTTTCAGAACCGAAAACAATATTAATAACTTTGAGACTATGAGTTATCATAAGAACACTTGATAAACTCTTAATTATATATGCTTTAGTATTTCCATGAAGTCATTATGTAATTGAATGATTAATGGTTTACCCAAAATGAGTTTTTGAATATATTATCTGTGTTCCTAATTTTTTAAGTCAATTATGTGGCACATGATTTAACTTATAGTTTAGATGTCTTGCAGTCTCATTATAAATTTTATTCTTGTACTATGACTGAGAAATATGCTTTGGAAATAATATATTGTATAGGCTATGTTCTCTGACATTGAAGCATAATTCTGTGGTTTTTTAAGCTTCCGATTTTTATAAACTTTATTTTCTTTATGTCAGACTTCCAGTTTTTAAATCTTACTGTTACTTCTATAGATGTTTTCCTAAATCCTTCTCTTTTCTAATTCTCCTTGTTAAGAGAGGATAGTACTTGGAAAATAGATAGACTTCTTAACATGAGAAATGCAATAAATAAGGTCTTGTTTACACTTAGTTCAGTGTTTGATGAACAAAGGGAATGAGACTTAGTTATTGCATATTTTAACACTTGTCTTATATACCCTGAGTTTATTTTTGTAAATACCTTCATTTCCAGATATATTTTTATAAATATAATTTTTGGCAACTGAGTTTCTCATTGCTGATGGATAGTATATATTTCACATAGAGACAAAATAAAATTATGTTCATCTAAAGAACACTAATTCTCTATTCAAAATAGAGTGCTGAATGAATAAAAACAAGAGCCAACTATATGCAACCTATGAGAGACTCTCTTCAGCTTCAAGGACACACACAGTCTAAAAGTGAAGGAATGGAAGATCTTACATGCAAATGAAAAGCAAAAGAGAAGAGGGGTAGCTATAATTTTATCAGACAAAATAAGCTTTAAGTCAAAACCTGTGTCAAGAGAAGAGGAAGCTCATTATAAAATGATAAAGTAGTCAGTTCATCAAGAGGGTGTAACAGTTGTAAATATATATGTATCCAACATTGAAGCACCTAAATATACTTAAGCAAATATTAACAGATCTGAAGGGAGTAAGGGACAACAATACAATAATAGTAGTGGACTTCAGTACCCCACTGTCAACAGTGGATGATCATCTGAACAGAAAATCAGTAAAACAAGCAAACAAACAAAAACCTCAAAAAACAAAACAAAACAAAACAGCACTGGACGAACTATACTTGAGATCAAATAGACCTAAAAGGCATATACAGAACATTTCATCCAACAGTAACAGAATGTACATTCTTATCATGCACACATGAAACATTTTCCACAATAGATCACATTAGGTCACAAAATAAGTCTCATAAAACTTAAATATTGAAATCATACCAAGTGCAGGAAGTGGGAAGCTCAGTCGGTTAAGTTTGTCTGCTTTGGCTCAGGTCATGATCCCAGGGTCTGGGATTGAGTCCCTCATCATGCTCCTTGCTCAGCAGGGATCCTGCTACTCCTTTTGCCTGCCTGTCCCCCTGCTTCTGTTCTCTCTCTCTCTCTCCCTCTCTCTCTGACAAATAAATAAAATATTAAAAAAAAAATCATACCAAATGAATTTTTCTACTACAATGGTATGAAAGTAGATATTAATAACAACAGAAAAGCTGGAAAATTAACAAATATGTGCAAATTAAAGAAGACACTCTGAACAACCCATGGGAAAAAGATGAAATCAAAAGGGAAATAAAATGTATCTTGGAACAAAAGAGATCAGGAAACAGAACATATAAAAATTAATGAGATTCAGCAAAGCAGTGCCAGGAAGAAATTTTATAGGGTTAAATGCCTTTATTAAAATAAAAGAAAGATCTCAAATAAACAATGAGCTTTATACCTCAGGGAAATAGAAAAACAATAGCTAAGCACAAAGTTAGCAGAAGAAAGGTTAAAATAAAGATCAGAGCAGAAATTTATGAAACAGGAAATAGAAAAACAATAGAAAAGATCAACAGATCAACAAAACTAATTCTTAGTTTTGTTGAAATATGAACAAAATTGATAAACCTTTAACTAGACTTACCATAGGAAAAAAGACATCTCAAATAAAATTACAAGTGAAAGAGGAGACATTGCAACCAATACCACAGAAATACAAAGGATCAGAAGAAATTACTATGAATAATTATGTGCCAACAAATTGGGTAACCTAAAAGAAATGGATAAATTTCTACAACCTACCAAGTCTGAATAATGAAGAAATAGAAAATCTCAAATAAATAAAAAGTAAGGAGATTAAATTGGTAATCAGTAAGCTCCCAACCAAAACCCTTAAGACCAGATGGCTTCATGTGTGAGTTCAAGCAAGCATTTAAAAAATAATAATAATAATGATGATTCCAATTCTTCTTAAATTCTGAAAAAGTGAAGAGGAGGCAACACTTTCAAAGTTATTTTCTAAGACCAGCATTACCTTGATACCAAAGCCAGATAAGGATACTAAAAGAAGCCTATAGGACAATATCGCTGATGAATACAGATACAAAAATTTTGAACATAATACTAGCAAGCCAAATTCAACAGCGTATTAAAAGAACCATAGTGGAATTTATCTCTGGGTAAAGGATGGTTCAACATATGCAAACCAATAAATGCAATAAATTGCATTAATGGAATGAAAGAAAAATCGTGTGATCATCTCAGTAAATGCATAAAAAGTATTTGATTAAATTCAGCATCTTTTCATGAGAAAAACTCTTAACAATTGACTATAGAAGAAACATATACCAGCTAAAGAAAGCCTTATATGACAAGCCCACAGTTAACACCATACTCAAGTGTGAAATGTCGAAAGCTTTCCCTCTAAGATCAAGGACAAGATAAGGTTGGCCATTTGCACCACTCCTATTCAACAGTCTGGAAATCTTAATCAGAGCAATTAGGCATGAAAGAAATAAAAGCCATCCACATATCAAAGGAAAAAGTAAAAATGTCTCTGTGGGTGACATGACCTTATATATAGAAAATCTTTAAATCTCCACCGAAAAGCTATTGGAAGTAATAAATTTGGAAGGTTTAGGATGCAAAATAAACATCCAAAAATCAGTCACATTTCCATATACTAACAATGAACTATCTGAAAAAGAAATAAAGAAAATATTCCTATTTATAATAGCATTAAAACAATAAAATACTTAGGAATAAATTTAAAAAGGGAAGTGAAATTTTATATTCCGAAAATTATAAGACATCGATGAAAAAGTTGACGAAGATGCAAACAAATGGAAAAGATATCCTGTGTTCATGGATCAGAAGAGTCAATATTTTTAAAATGTCCATACTACCAAAGCAGTCTTGAAAAAAAACAGGTATCACCCCACACCTGTTAGAATGGTTATCATTACAGACAAAAGAAAGCAAGTGTTGGTGAGGATGTATAGCAAAGGGTACCCTTATGTACTATTGATTGGAATGAAAATTGGTACAGCTATTATGGAAAACAATGTGGAGGTTCCTCAAAAAATTCAAAATTGAACTACCATATGTCTCAGCAATCCCACTTCTAGGTACGTATCCAAAGGAAATGATAATAGGATATTGAAGAGATACCTGCACTCCCATGTTTATTGCAGCTTCATTCACAGTAAGCAAGATTTGGAAGCAACCTAAATGCCAATAATAGATGAATGGATAAAGAAGATATGTGTGTGTGTTTGTGTGTGTGTACGTGTGTGTACACATACGCAGTAGAATATTATTCAACCATAAAAAAGAAGGAAATTCAGCCATTTGAACAACATGGATGAACTTTGAGGGCATTATGAGAAGTGAAATAAGAGAAATCAAGCAAATACTGTGTGATCTCACTTATATATGGAATCTAAAATCATCAAACTCAGAAACAGAATAGGGGCTGAGGATTGGGGGAAATAGGGAAATGTTGGTCAAAGGTTAAAAATACCTGGGGAAAGAGGAAAATAATAACATTGTAATGTCAGAAGACTTGAAAAGCATATTAATTTGAATGAGACCATAAATTATTACCTATCCATTTACAGAAAATTAAGAGTTATGAATTTCTTCAGATATTTTAACCTTGAGTATTCAAAACACTAGCCAGGATTTGTTTCCAGATAGAAAATTACATACTTTAAATAATTATAATTAGTTAAATATTTTCTTATGCAAATATGCATAATTACATATGTAAAAATTCAAGAATTTGTAAAATCATTGCATTCTCTTGTGCTCTTTCCAAGTGAATGCTGTACATTTCTAGATAATCATTGGTAATTCTCTATGCTTTAAAATAATGGCGATATTATCAATAAGATTATTAAATATGTAAAATATAATATTTTAGCTCATTTAGAGAAAATTAGTTATATAAGAAAAGAAATTTCAGCATATTATAATTATTACAGCTTATTCCAAAAACTTCTAAAAAGGAAAAGCTCATTCACGATGATGAACGTTTTGTGAGTTAACAACTTGCATTTGTATTTATTTATAGTTAAAGGGATATCCATAATTTAGGGCCTTGTATTTTGATATACCCACTAGAAAACAATAGAGATTTTGTGTCAGGTTCCTAAACTTTTACCATTTAAACTTTATATTTTTTATATTTTGTGAGTGTTTATTGAAAACACCTACATGTTAGAAATTTGACAAGAAACAACAGATTTCATATATCTACATGATGAAATATGCAATCATTAAGTGATTTCTAAGTAATTTTATCTTCTTTTTCTTTTTTTTAAGTTTTTATTTAAATTCCAGTTAGTTAACATACAGTATATTAGTTTTAGGTGTACAATATAGTGATTCAATTTAGGTGTCTTGAAAATAAATCTGTGGATAGCACTTACAGGGTAATAATTTTTTTTCTAACATAGACATAGATTTCATTTTGCTAACCAGGGACACCATTCTCTTAGTCCTCCAGAACAGCCTTTTTTTTTCCCTCCCTAATTATAAATACATATTTTCTGATTACCTATATTATAATGTATAATATATGTATATAGTGTTATATAATGTAAATCCTATACCTACATGTATGCAACATGTAGATATAAACAGGTATGTATGCATATTTTATTAGGCTGGTAATAAATCTGTTATTAAATGTGGTTTTTAAAGGCCTCTGCGTGAATTCATCAATTTATTTGGGATTGAAGGTTTTAGGGAGAATTTGTACATAAAGGTTTAAGTTTATGGGTATGTGTATGTATGCCCCATATTTCTTTATAGACAAATGCATTGGTTAAATTCAAA
Source organism: Ailuropoda melanoleuca (assembly GCF_002007445.2). Taxonomy (NCBI): domain Eukaryota; kingdom Metazoa; phylum Chordata; class Mammalia; order Carnivora; family Ursidae; genus Ailuropoda; species Ailuropoda melanoleuca. Next base: position 126,679,543 of record NC_048220.1, on the reverse strand, counting down.
GGTTAACATTGGATGTTGTAAAATAGAAAGCCAAACAGATGTTCCAAAATATCCAGATGCTTGGTGTAATTAAAATTAAACATCTTGATTATTAACAGAATGCATTTTTTTAATTGAAATGGCTAGAGGTTTTGAAGTAACGGCATCATATTTTAAAATGACATGATTTGCTATTAGCAACATGAGAATCTTAGCTTCTTTTCCAGTTATAAGTTAAAATATGTTACAACATAAATTATATTCTGTATATCTAATACTACTACCAAATTCATTATCATTGTACTAGATGACAGAGTGCTTTCTTTTTTAAGTTTTCTTTAATTAAGATCCCTAAATTTTGTCCCTAGTTGTAACTAAATTTGTATTTTTTTAAGTATGCCAGTTTTCAAGCTATTTTAAATGATAATTACTGCTTGTGATCATATATGAACATAAATCATTGTTTACAGTTAGTGAATTAAGACTGATAAAAAGTGTGCTTTATTCTGATATATTCGCAAATTATTTTGACCTCTTGATTAAAATAAACAATTATACAAAAGTAGGATTTTTAGGATCATCATTTCAAATGACAGGTTCAAATAGCAAACTTTTGAAATTTTAAAAATAATGTTTACATATAAGATGTCTTCAAAAGTTTACTCTAGTGTAACTCTCCCAGAGATTCTCTCATATATTATAACCATACAATGCTACCAATCTGAAAATTGACATTGATACAATACCACCATTAAATGCACAGACCTTGTTCACATTCAGATTTTCCAGCTGTCCCAACAACATATCCTTCTTATGCCACCCAGGATTCTATCCAGGAGCATGTGTTGCATTAGATGCTCATGTTTCACCAATAACTGTAAGATGGACACCAAATTTTAAAGTCTTAGAATGAAACAAGAGTGCAAAATATCTCGCTTTTATATTGGTTGCATACTGAAATGATAGTATCTTAGATAATTGGGTTAAATAAAATATAGTATTAAAATTTAAAGAACTTTACTTCTAATTAATTTTTAATGACAGTTATTCAAATTCATTAAATAGACTCACATATATGTCAGAAGAAGAACTATATATACATATGTCAAAAAAAAGAGAAACAACCAGTTTTATTGGCTGTGTCCTAAACTGGTATGTGACCAAATGCATTACATACAATTTAAATTCTGAGATAGATTGGATTACTCTTTATTAACATTCACTCCCACCTCTTATCTTCTTGGGAAAATAACACTTCACCATTTTAGTTAGGCTTTGGTTACAAAGTAGGCAGATTGTTTATCTTGAGAGCTTGCCTATGGGTTAGGCCATATGACTTGCTTTGACAAATGAGGTATTACCAGTGTGATATACGCAGGTGTTTCTGTTGTGCTTTCACGGTTAAGCTCATACACTATGCTTCTACTGTTACTAAAAAGAGGTTTTCTTGGGTAGCTGCTGCTCCTTCAGCCTGGGCCCATGTTGTTACACTGATACTAGTCGGCAGTAAAGAAGCAAACTGGGTCCCTGGCTAGAAGCAGAGTCCGCAAGCTGAGCTTTATTTAGTTAGGTTCATCTGAAATAGATCTGAATATTCATGAATATTAGAAGAAAGAGGTTAATTTTGAATGAAACTAAAAAAGTTTGGGAGATCACTTGTTGCCGCAGCAACAGTGGTTTTAGATATAGAAAATAATGACAAGTTAGTTCCAGCCATTAATCTGAACTATGGATTTACCTCCATATGGCCTGTCCTCTAAATCAATGGGGAACAAACTGAAGAATACCTGAGATAGAGCATAGACTTTATCAGCTACTTTATCCAGATGTCCATAAAAGAGCCATGAAGACCATTCTGCATGTTGACATTTGATTTTTTGGTCTCTATAAAAAATCTGTAATTTGTAAAAACAGAAGCAAAAAAAAAAAAGAAGAAGAAGGAAAAAGCCCCACTATCATTTATTCTTTAAAATTTGGCCAACCCTCAAATGGGGTAAGAAACTTAGCTGATAATTTGACCTGACCTGACTTATGCCAAAGGTCTGGCATGATAACAAAGACACTATGTAATAGGAAAGGACTATGTAGAGTAAATTGGCTCTTACTATGTAATTTGAGAACTTCTGGTAAATTCTTCAATGGAATAGATTAGCTCATAATTAGTTGTATAGTATCTTAAGGACTCTGCTTATCTACACAGAACCATTGTTATAGAACAAATTAAAGTAAGATATTATACAAATTTACTGACCATAAGAGATGTAGTTGAAAACTCTGCATTTCCATCCTCATCTGCTTAAATAATTAAAGGTCTTACTAAAAAGCAATGCCCCACATAGGGCAAAAAGGCTGTCCCTTTCAAATAATTATTAGGATATAGAAGTAAGTCAGAGAAGGACAAATACCATATGATTTTACTCATATGTGGAATTTAAGAAACAAGACAGATGAACATAGGGGAAAGGGAAAAAAAAGAGAGGAGGAGGCAAACCATAAAAGCCCCAATTATAGACAGCAAACTGAGGGTTGCTGGAGGGGAGGTGGGCAGGGTGATGGGTTAAAGGGATGATGGGTTTTAAGGAGTTGTGATGAGCACAGGGTGTTATATGTACGTGATGAATCACTAAATTTTACTCCTGAAACTAATACTACACTATATGTTAACTAACTAAAGCTTAAGCAAAAACTTGAAATAAACAAAAAAGATATAAAGAACTGTATAGCGAATTAGAGGAGGAAGATGGAATTGCTTAAATTTGGAAGGTCAGAGCTTCCAGTCTCCTCTGACTTCTGTACAAATGAATTGCCCTCTTAACCTGCTGATATACCCATTGTTTACAAATATAACTAGCAAATAAAGCACTTCCTTCCGTAGTTAAACAGCAAAGCAGAAGCAACAGAGAGAGTGAGAATGAGAGTAAGATTGAGATAAAGGGACATTTTTAAATATGAAAGAGAAAGGAGCTATTTTATTTTAGCATGCATGTAAATTTCAAATAATTAAAAATAAAAATAAGACACATTTTGAATGATTAGTGGTAAATTGTTCCTTACATAATATTTTTTAGCACATAGAAGCTCTGTAACTAAAAATAGAGGAATCAGAAACTATTAGAAAATGAATTATTGTGAGAACATGGTTCTTCTAAGAGTATATGGGGGTGTGCATGTCTGTGTGTATGCTGCAATTTATGAGATGCTGTTATAAATCTGGGATAGATTGTTAAGCCAACACAGAGTTATTGCCTCCTTTAAAACTAGATTGTTTAGTTTATAAGGTCAGTGTTTCCAGATGGAGCTCAGGGGATATGTCCAGGGACTAGATATAAAGCTGTTCTGTAATCACCTCTTCGATGTGAGCATGGCTTTGTTAGAAGAGTAGACATCTAAGGGGAACATGTGTCCTGAAGATCCATCTGTATTTCAGTCTTCGCCTTGACTTTGGATACAAATTTTAGCTCAGGATGGTACTACCGGAGGTGTGGAGTATATTTTTTAGATATTTAGATAAAAGTAGCTCTTCTATAATATGAAGAGAGGATTTGCTTTAGAAGCATTGGTATTCTTTAGAAATATTGTAGAAATGCTTTTTGTGTTAGGGCACCTGGGTGGCTCAGTCGGTTACACGTCTGCCTTCAGCTCAGATCATGATCCCAGGGTCCTGGGATTCAGCCCCTCATCAGGCTCCCTCCTCAGTGGGGAGCCTGCTTCTCCCTCTCATCCTCCCTCTGTGCTTTCTCTCTCTCTCTCTTGCACCCCCCCCATAAATAAAATCTTAAAAAAAAAAAGAACTTAACGAATGCTTTTTGTGTTTAATTGGGCAAATGTGTATGGACTTTGCATTTATGTATATGTATGTTTAATTTAAAAATATCTGCTTAATGGGGTGCCTGGGTAGCACAGTTGGTTAAGTGTTGGACTCTTGGTTTCAGCTCAGGTCATGATCTCGGTCTTAGAACCGAGCCCCATGTCAGGCTCCCAGCAGTGTGGAGTCTGCTTGAGATTCACCCTCTCTCTTCCTCTGCCCCTCCCATTTGTGCACACTCTCTGTCTCTCTCTAAAATAAATAAGTAAATCTTTAAAAAATAATCTGCTTGATGACAAGAAGGAATAAGAACTTTGTTCTTCATTTCACACTGAATGCTAAAGTCAGGGTACCAGATTATGGACTGCCAAAGGCCCATATTAGCTGGTTTCTGAAGGCTTCTAGGGTAATATATAGCTGTCTCCTTTCTGTCACCCTTGTTCCTTCAGCCTTTGGGTTAGTAGAACTGTACTGTTGTGAAGAGCCCAATAGTGCTGTGCTATCCTTTGTGGTTTTCCTATCCCAGCCCACACAATTGTGTGGAATTGATTTGTTAAACAGCTTTCCTGAAATTACCCAATTAAAACATGGACCTTGAATGATAAACAATTCCACTTGGAGTAAGAGCATTTAAAAATGTCTTTTTACTTCTTTTATTTATGAAACTCAGATACCATTTGAATCAAAGCAAAAAACAGTAGAGCTTTGTGTAGTTACAGACATCTCAAAAGTACGGAAAAGAGTTAAATTTTCACTAAGGAAAACATTGTGTTTATGATTTTTATATAAATAAGTATAAATTAAATGTTTTATATCTGTACTTTCCAGTATGGTGCCTACTAGCCATATAAGGCTACTGAGCACATGAAATGTGGCTAATATGATATAGGAAACTGAAGTTTTACTTAATCCAATATAAATTAACTTAAATNTATATATATATATATATATATATATATATATATATATATATATATAAAATGGTGGAAATGTTTTATATCTGTACTTTCCAGTATGGTGCCTACTAGCCATATAAGGCTACTGAGCACATGAAATGTGGCTAATATGATATAGGAAACTGAAGTTTTACTTAATCCAATATAAATTAACTTAAATTTAAATGAAAAATGTGACTCATGGCTAGTGGCCACTTTTTTGGACAGTGAAGCTTTAAAGTGTTTCTGACTTAACAGTGTTTCCAGTATGGTACCTGAAGAATTCTACCCTTTTTAACAGTTAATGTTATTGGAGTAGTTGTATTTTCTTGTATTATTAATTGAATAATAACATTTCATAATCTATTTTTAAAAATCAGCATTGCAAAGTATATCATGAGCATTAAATACATAATCTATATAAATAAATACATACTTATAAATATATGTGTATACAAACATATATATATAGCTATTTAAATTTTTATCAGAAAATACCATTTTTAGAAGTAGAAATCTATACATGAAAATAATTTAAAATATATAAAACAAGCACAAATAGCTTTCTAATTACTTTTTTAATTGAGATATACTTGACCTACAACATTGTATTAGTTTCAGGTGTACAGCATAATGATTTTGTATTTGTATATATTGCACAATGATCTCACAATAAGTTTAGTGAACATCCATCACCACACAGTTACAATTTTTTTTTCCTTGTGATGAGAACTTTTAAGATCTCCCTTAGCAACTTTCAAAAATATAAGATAGTATTGTTATCTGTAGTCATCATGTTGTACATTACTTTACTAGGACTTATTTATTTTACAGCTGGAAATTTGTACCTTTTGGTCACCTTCACCTTGTTTTGTCTCTGACCCCCAACCATCTTTAACATGGAAAATATCAATTACTGGGGAAGAATTAAAATATTCATTCGTGAACGTATACAGTGTTTATTATAGTATTTTTTTAAAGATTTATTTATTTATTTTAGAGTCAGAGAGACACAGAGAGAGAAAGAGAGCATGAGCAGGAGGGGCAGAGGAAGAGGGAAAGAGAATCTTAAGCAGACTCTGCAGTGACCATGGAGCCCGATGTGTGGCTCAGTCTCATGCCCCTGAGATCATGACCTGAGCCGAAAGCAAGAGTTGGATGCTTAACAGACTGAGCCACCCAGGTGCCCATATCATAGTATTATGGTGGCTATGAAATAATATAAAAGATATATAATTTAATAATAAATGAAATACAAAATAAAACTACCATGTTCAACAAATGTACTTAGAAAATGCCAAAAAAGCTATTACTCCTTTCATGCATGCATGCACCAATTCATTCTTTGATTCATCTAACAAATATCTATTTACTGTCCATTATACATCAAGAAAATGAATTAGAATTTTGCAATCCAGGGAAAAAGATATAGCCCTAGTTTAAAATTCTTTTTTTTTTTTTTTAAGATTTTATTTATTTATTCGACAGAGAGACAGCCAGCGAGAGAGGGAACACAAGCAGGGGGAGTGGGAGAGGAAGAAGCAGGCTCCCAGCGGAGGAGCCTGATGTGGGGCTCAATCCCATAACGCTGGGATCACGCCCTGAGCCAAAGGCAGACGCTTAACCGGTGTGTCACCCAGGCGCCCCTAAAATTCTTAAATAAATACAAGGTATAATATTGAAATACATACATATATGCACATTTAAATGTATACTTTAGTGATATGATGAAGACTTTATAATAGCAAGTTATTCACAGGAGGTAGTAAGGCATAAAAGAACCAAACTATGAAAGATTTTACTATTGTTCATTAGTGCTTATTATTATTCAGACATTTTCTTCCCTCTGTACTGGGCTGGGCAAAACAGGCATGTGGCTGAATTTGATCCTTTGACTATAGTTTGACCACCCTTGTGATAAACTTCTATCTTACTTAAGCCACTGTGGTTATTTTTCCTATAGTTTTAAGGAAAGCCTTAGCATATATTCTATTTAATAAAGCATACAGTAAAGATAAGAATGGGGGGAAAAAGGAAAATGAGGTCAAAGGCAACCAAAGGTTTTAGGGAAAAAGGTAAATATGAGATAATATTTTCTTAAGACCAATAACAAATGTAGAAGGAGCATGTGCATGAAAATCGAAGTTTATTGAAAATGCACTCATGGCTATTTATTACTAACTACAACATTCAAATTAAAGATGTTAGCAGGCCAGTTAGTATTTTAACAAGATTCATGCTAAGACTATTGCTATAAATATTTAACTTCCATTAGAAAGTTGGAATTGGGAAGGTTAAGGAACTAAAAGGAATTAATGATTCAAAATTAATTCATATAGACATAAATCTAGAGTGACGAAAAACCAAGAATGGAGATTAAGACTATGAGCAACTTAACATCACTTGGTGATGTGGGGGAAAAAATATATGACAACAGAAAAATATTATTTGGAAAAGTTTATGCATTCTTAAAAATGTATTATCTCCCATTTTAATCAAATGGTTCACTGGATTGGGCAAAACCAAAATTCTCTGCTGGGATAGCCTCAGAGGGAGTAGAGTCCTCAGGGGACCTATGTGAGCATTCATGATAATTCCAAAGTTATTCCCTTGAGCAAAGGAGAGCATTGTACCATGAACAAAGAGAGAAAGATAATGGTAGAAACAGAATTGTGGTCAATGGAGATCATGAGTTCTTCATTAACCATGCTAATTTTGAGATACTTTTTGGTATTCAAATAAACTGCTCAGTTAGACAGTTAAATATATGATTTAAAAGAAACAAACTGGTATGCATTCGACCATAGGCAGGATGTCAGGAATTCTAGCAAAGAATAAATTATAAAATAAAATAAAATAAAATAAAATAAAATAAAATAAAATAAAAAAATAAAATAATAAAATAAAATAAAATGAATGGGTTATATGTTAGATTAAACTTGCACTATATCAACCAAGCATAAGATATGGATTTTCTGGGTTTTAGTTACATCTTAATTCAAAGAATTGATTTTTAAAAAAATCAATTTCAATATGTTTTGGAAAGTTGATCATCAAATGGGTATTTGATAACATTACATGTGGGTGGGTGTCTTTTTTACAATAGTCACCTGTGACCTACACAGAATAACCAGGCCATAAAAAGGAAGTAAGCCATTGAAGATGTTATTAATAGAGATGCTAAAAGGATTTAAGTTCCCTGGTTAGCTTTCTATAAAAGACCAACCCTAAGGCCCCCATTGACAACCCTGTCGGGACCCCTCTCACTCTTGAGAGCTGCTTCTGTATCTTCACTTAATAAACTTCTATCACTTTACTCAAAAAAAAAATTAAGAGATTGTTTATTTTGTTGACAATTTATTTTATTTATACGAAGGGAATATGTTAATGATTACATATGGAAGCAATTAAATGTGAAAGAATATTATGTCCATGATTTGGGCGGCGGGGGGCTTGAGTTCATGACCCTGAGATCAAGATCTGAGCTGAGATGAAGAGTGGGATGCTTAACCACCTGAGCTACCCAGGTGCCCCGCATGATTTTTCTTCAAAATACTCTTGAGTGGAGAAAGGAAGGTGGAGGTATAGAATACTGACAATTATTAAAGATGCTTTATGGGAACACATAGGTTCATTATATTATTCTCTCTACCTTTGTGAACACCTAAAATGTTTCTAATAAACTTAACATTTATGTGTGAATAAATATTTTTAATAATGAGAATCTTTAAATGGTTTCCCAAAACGTATTTCTATTTTCTCATAATGTTATATATACTACACTGACACATCAAATACTTAAAATTCCTTAAATGATAATACTCCTCTGATCAAAATCAAATATGTAAATACTTTTTTTCTTGTTGTTCCAGTATGAGCCTAACTTCTCAAAACTTTCTTCTGGGTTGCTTGATCTTTATAATTACATGATTGATTAAAACAACATAAATATACTTCAAAATTGGATAACTAGCTATTAAACATAACAGGGCTTTTAAAATCAAGTTCTAAATGAGCTAAGGTTGATTGTATTTTTCATAATTAATACACATTTACTAGGACACATTTCACGTGTTGCTATGAGAGAATTTAGCAACAGTTGTATTTCTACTTTTTTTTTAATGCTTCCATAGATCTAAAAGTTTAGCAGTTTTGTTCATTTAAATAAGGACATAGGGAGGGGCACCTGGGTGGCACAGGGAGGGGCACCTGGGTGGCACAGCTGTTAAGCGTCTGCCTTCTGCTCAGGGTGTGATCCCGGCGTTATGGGATCGAGCCCCACATCAGGCTCTTCCGCTATGAGCCTGCTTCTTCCTCTCCCACTCCCTGTGCTTGTGTTCCCTCTCTCGCTGGCTGTCTCTATCTCTGTCAAATAAATAAATAAAATCTTTTAAAAAAAAAAAGGACATAGGGAATATCATTCAGATATTGGAATTATTTGTGAGTTGTAAGCAAAAAAGAAATGCAGTGTTCTTTTATCTTCAGCTATTTTTAATGATCCATTAGCTGACAATTGATTTGATTTGCTCTACAAAGGTGTAGAAAACAAAGAGTAGAAATCTGACTTAAAAGTTGAATTGTTGTGGAGTCTTTAGAAGTTTTTAACATCATGGGACCAGGATCAATCTCAGTCTCCTTTTGTTAGATGTCCTAGAGGGGTTTTGAGGGGTTTGTTTTGTTTTAATCCCAGGACCCTACATAATAATAACGTTAAGGATTTGTGAGAGGTTTGCCTTTTTTCTGTAAAACAGGAATATTACAATTTTGAAAGGAAAAATGGGAATGGGGAATGTGCATCTTCTCAAAAGGACGATCTCATGAAGACTGATTTTAAGAGAAGCCTTCATATATGACATTGAAGTTATTTAAACTGCTCACACCCAGGTTCCTCTTGAAGGCTTTTTATATAAACCATATGAACCATTTCTCCTGTTTTACAACCACTCCTCCAAAAGATCTAGGAAATAGGCTATCAGGAAAGGTGTTACTACACTCATTGCAGCAGCCCTGCAATCTTTAATACCCCCCATTTCTATCATCACTTAGATTCTGTTTAGTAATCTATCCTAATTCTCTACCTTTCTCATCCTTCTAAGACCTGTTGCGTACTACTTGTAACTGACAAGCTGTTATCAGCAGTGTCCCTTCATATACCCTCTCCTGATCTCTGGACATTCCCTTCCTATGTCCCCTAACTGAAATCTGACAGTTCCCTGAGGACACGGTCTTCAGTGCAGGTTTCCCAATGGGAAGCTGTTTATATTCTCTCACACTTCATTTCTGTTATGGACTCTGTTAGTGTGGCAGATGTTCTCCTTTCTTCCTATTTTAGCTGCCAAACAGTTCCTCACTATTCTGTTAAAAAGTCTAACTCTTAGTATCTTGTAATAATTATTTATATTTATGTCAACCTGCACTTCATTGCCTCACTTCATGGTTTTGTATTAGCATGTGGCATGTGTCAAGAATCACCTCCAGAGTGGAAGTACTGGCTGGGTTTTGCACAGTCGGAGCAATGCCATAGACTTTGCTTAAAGGCAGCAGGAGGTATTGGCAGGCACCACAGCTCCAACCTCCAACATGCTCTCTTCTCTACCAGAAGGGTAAGCCACACTCGGGCCTTGCCTCTGTGGCTTGGAAGAGAAATAGGTGCTAGTCATGCAACTTTTATAAAACTAGCTCCACTGATGGATTCCTGGAGCTGATCGTACTGACCTTGGCTTCCATATCACTAGCAGTGGTTTTCCTGGTTTGAATATGGAGATCCATCTCTTAATCCAAAACATGGTTTATGCAAATATTCCTCAAGCCACTTTTGGCCTGAATTGCCTCAGACATTTTGTTTTCTCTCTTCACATTTAGTTCTTTCAAATATATATAATCTGATGTGAGTTATAAACTCCTGGCTATGAACATTCTCCCTCACATAAGACACTAGTCTGTTATTTAACAAATTAATAATACATATGTTAATGATAGAGATTAATAAGAGGGAGAGAAAGAGGTGACAACAAAGTTTTTAGCTCCTGTAAATGTAGATAAAATATTCCACCTAAAGAGGATTGCAGACCATTGGAAAGACCCTAAAATTAAGACATTATTTCCTGTCTAATACACTGTACTTACAACATAGAAAGTACAGAGGAGTTATGGAAACATATAGCAAAGAAATTTTACCTAGTTTAAGAAATCAAGGATCATTAAAAGTGATTTATAAATTTAGATCTGAAATATGAATGGGAGAAAGATTAGGGGATGAGCAAAGAACAATATACAAAAACTTTCTGAATTGACTGACAGCTTGGTAGTTCACCAACCTATAAAAAATTTCTGTATTCTGGGAAACTAGTGACAGAAATTTGTTCACAGCATAAAATTATTCCATAATGTTCTTACATAAAAAAAAATTAATTGAAGTAGATATCAGAGTCATGTTCAAATGATTTGCTACTAATAAAACCTTCTCATGCTTTTAATATATAATTAATTTCATGTATTTTCCTATTTTTCCAAACTTCTCTTGTGAATCACAGCGTGCAAATAATCCATTTTATAGAACCCATAGTTAAGAATAGGAGAAATGGATAAAATAAAGATTATTTTAATCATAGAGCAGTTGGGCATTCTTTTTTTTTTTAAGATTTGTTTATTTAAGAGAGAGAGACTGAGAGCAAGCAGAGGAAGAGGGAGACAAGCAGACTCCCTGCTGAGCAGGGAGCCCAACGCAGGGCTTGATCCCAGGACCCTGAGATTATGACCTGAGCCAAAATCAAGTGTCGGACACTTAACCCACTGAGCCACCCATGCACCCCAACAGTTGGACATTCTTAAAGATGGCTATTTATTTCAAAATTAAGCACATAGGAGTCCAGAGCAGTGAATGTAAATAAAACAGAAGGCAGCATCCACATACTGGTAAACTGGAAGAACAACTCTATTGATTATATTGTTAAAGTCATTTGCTTTGACTTTTAAGAATCTTAGTTTCCACTTGAATATGAAAACATAAGTATAACGTTATGAAGATAAATTATAAATTTTGGAAATTACTACATTCTTATTCTAGAATAGAAAGGCAGAAAATGCATTTAGTGAAGAGAAAATTAAACAAAAGAAACTTGTCTTTCAAAACATAGACAAAATTCAAATGCACAAGTGCAAAGAAATAGTCCTGAGTTATCAGAAACAAGATGAATAGGAGGAAAAAGTTCCATCAAAACACATTTTGAAGTGATATCCTTTTTTGTAAGATATTCTACAAAATTGGCAATTAGCAACTCTTGTTTATTGTGCAACTGCAAGTCTATTTTAGTCTTGTTTGGAAGAAAGCCCAAAACTGGAATTGCATAGTTAAGATCTTTTAAAAGAAAAGTAAGATATTTTGATAACCTTGGAAAAGCATATGTTATGCTTCAGATGACTGGATTAAATGGCTTTTTATTTAAAGGGTTTATGAAAACAAAAATAAATGTTCCACAAAGTCACAGCCAAAAGGCAGATAGGGAACACTGGCATCTCAAGAAAGGATAGGCAGAATTATGGAACATTTATGTCTTGCAGTCGGTATGGAACATTTCTTAATTTTCACATGTAAACTCAGTGTTTACCAAAAACAGTGAGAGCACATTTACATGAATAACATGTGAACGAATATCTCTTAGTTGCCTAAAAAATTATTTTTTTTTTCCAAAGTACAGTCTTAGGCTGAATAACACTAAGGCCCATTCATACTTGATTTGTCTTCCCAGGTTGTTTTTCCAAGATTTTTCTACTCTGAAAAATCTACTGGACTCAGAAAAAAAGATAATATCAAAATGGATGTGCTTTTAATTTTGGCTAGGGGAAAACTCTTTTGTAGGTTATTATCACATTTGTCCTCAGCCCCATCTTATCCATATTGCTTTTAAAACACTTTTATTTTTATTTAGCCAAAAATTAAAAAAAATAAAATAAATAACTTGGAACCATAGAATATATACATGAAATTGTCAGGCATTTTTATCCAGAATTATGTCTGGATTCAATTCACCAATTATATTGTTCCTCAAGTAAAAAAAATGCAACTTTTCCTGAAGACAATATTACCAAAATATAGTAGGCTGTACTTTGCATTAAACTCAAGACAAGGAGAAAATACCTTTAAAAGTAACTGCACATGTATGTGTTTATCTAGTGTTATGATTTGGGGAGATAGCCAGCTTTATTTCACATGTGGGAATATTCACCCATCAAGATGTGGTCACTGAGGTAGATGTGCTTTTACTCTAGCAACATCAGTGCCGTTCTTCTTCCCTTGCTTCTCCCCATTTTTGTTTCTAATGCTCTAGTTTCATTATTATTAAGTACAGAATTTTAATTTCAAATTAATAGTAATTCACTCTCTTAGTTGAAAATATGAAAAATTCCAAAAACTATTAGAAAGGGGAAAAAAACAAAAGTTACTTTACTCATATATAAATATACTCCTAATTTCGGTAGACTTTTTTCAATTTAAAAAATAATGTGAACAAATCTTAAATGTACAGCTCCATGAATTTTCCCAAAGTAAACTTATCCGTGAAATCACATCTTCATCAAGGCACACATTACCAACATTCAGATCCTCCCTTGAGCCTGTATAATCATTGCTGCATCTGAGAATAGCCAATATTTTGACTTCTAAATCAAATTTTCCTGTTTTTGAACTTTATTTAAATGCAGTCATGCTCCATGTTCATTTCTGTGCTTGGCATCTCCTTTCAGTATCATTATTTTTATTGTTATTATTATCTGAATGCACTGCAATCAATAAATAATCAAATTGTTTCAACATTTGCCTTTTATAAATTATATTACTATAAACGTGCTTGTGTATGTCTTGTTGGTAACATGTACACATTTCTTTTGGAGAAATATGTAGATGTAGATGAATCATAGACATATCCATGTTTAGTTTTTTAAGATACTGTCAAATGATTTTCCAAAGCAGTTGTCCCAACTTAGACTCTAACCACCTGTATAAATAGGGTTCCGGTTGCTTTGTACCTTGATCAGTACTCAGTAATACCTATTATCTATATGTTAGCATTTGTCTCTTTCAATTTAGCCATTTTGGTAGTATGGTAAGTACATGTAGTGTGTATATTTTCAACCTATATATTTTTGTTCTTCTTGAGGACTAATTGTGTAACTATATTTTTACATGATTATTTACCCAGTACCTTTATTAAAAATGTCTTAATTTACCCACTTTCCTGTAAAGTTGTTTTGTCAAATTGAGAGTCCTTAGAATTTAATATATCATTTTTGAATTTATCATTTCTTTGAATATATCATTTCTTTGTTGTATAGTCATGTTTTGAACCAATACCAAAATGTCTTAATTATTGGAGCTTTATAGCAATTCTTGGCATCTTGTAGTTTAGGTCCTGAAGTGAAAACTGTTTCAACTACGTTTTGATGCTTTGCATTTCTTTAAATTTTTAATAAGTTGCTCAATTGTTACTAAAGAAAAAAAAAACTGTTGTTTTTTTAATTGGATTCCAGACATTTTGTATGAGAAAATTTGGAAGCTATAAATGCTGTTACTCCCTACAGGAAGGATTCACCCCGTCTCTGATAATCAGCATGGACACAGATCACTTAGAAATAATCAGGATCTATATCTATTCAAGGCAAATTTGTAGGCTAAATACACCTCAGTCCATCTCCTGGTTTACCCCAGTCCTTAGATATAGCTGTCATCTCAACTTGGAGCCTAGTGTTGATATTTATAGCTTATCCTTGACTGACACAAAATTTAGATTTTTGCATTACCTTGGTGCTATAAGAATACTAAAAAAAGTCTTCACTGATAACGGACGCCTGGATGGCTCAGTTGGTTAAGTCTGCCTTTAGTTCAGGTCATGATCCCAGAGTCCTGGGACTCCCTGCTCAGCGGGGTTTCTGCGTCTCCCTCTGCCCCTCCCCCCTGCTCGTGTGCTTGCTCAAGTAAGTGAATATATTTTAAAGAATCTTCACTGATAGTTAAAACCATTAATTGGAAAAAGAGAGTGTACTGTGGAGGTCTGTGTATGTCCTTTTTCTCTGGGACTTTGGTCCCTAATATTCTGACTGCTTTATAATCCTAAAATGCAGTTTCTGTGGCTACAAGTCCAGGAGATTGTCTGAAGAGCTGCTTTCACTTCTATTAACACCCCTATGCCAAGCGTCTTAGACTTTTTGCCCCACGCCAGGCACCAGCAAATAGGCAGGAAAAGCAGGTGCAGAAAGTTGACCTTGACTAACATAAATGAACCATCCTTTTCACATCTGGTTCTTCAAATCCTGGCTGGCTCAGCAGATCTCATGTATCTTCAAACAGAAGATTGTTTGCTCTTGTTGTTCATGTTTAATCTGCTTTTCTAATTTTCTTTTTTTTTTTAAGATTTTATTTATTTATTCAACAGAGATAGAGACAGCCAGCGAGAGAGGGAACACAAGCACAGGGAGTGGGAGAGGAAGAAGCAGGCTCATAGCAGAAGAGCCTGATGTGGGGCTCGATCCCATAACGCCAGGATCACGCCCTGAGCCGAAGGCAGACGCTTAACCGCTGTGCCACCCATGCACCCCTGCTTTCCTAATTTTCATTGGGACTATTTTTTGGCTACAAGCTACTCAATAGTAGTGAAAATGACAAGTGTCTCATCTTTTCAAATGGAATATATAATTTGTAAAATTTGGAAGACACTATAATAAATGGCAAGTGATTTTTGCAGGTTTCAACAATAAAAATTCAGTCCATATGTTACTGAAGTTATTAGATATTTCCTTCACTTTTAAATTTTTAAAAGTACAATGTATGTTTTTGATTCCTTCTCTGCTCTAAGAATATGCATCTTCCAAACTTGTTTTCTGATTTGTTTTAGGTTTAAGAATCTTAGTTTTATTTTACCAATATTTTTATATTTGTAATTTCATTTGTAATTTTTTACTTCTGGAGTTCTGGTTATTTGTAGATTTATGTCTGCTCTGAATAATATATGCCTATCATTGTCTGTCTTATCATCTTTATTGTTTCCTTTTCTCTGCATTTTTAGAGTATATTTTTCCTTTAGTTTATAGGTTAGCTAGATCTCTCTAATTTTTCAAGATGGAAATTTTGTTATTGATTGTGCCTAGTCAGTGTCATTTTTTATAACATTTTATTTTTGATTTTCATGAGTTGATTTTTCTCATGACTCACTAGTTTTGTTTTGTTTTTTAGAATATATTTAATTTGCAAACCAGATCTTTTTTTAACAAGTTCTTTGAATTTCTGCAATAAAGATGTCCTGTAAATTTTATTTGTATGTTTATGTCCCTGTTTTTTATTACACTGAATTTTCAAATGCCATGATCGTTAAGGTTTATTTTCTATTTTTTATTCTTATAACAAAAAGTATATCCATATGTATATTTTCTTTGATTTTTTTATGGTCAATCTGAGGGCATGCAAGATCTCTTGACATTTTAAACTGAAGTAGACGCATATATTCCATAATTTTTTTCTAACCAGTGTAAAACTATCAGGTTGTGTGTGAGAGAGATGATCTAAACATGTTAAAATTCATCAATAGGTGGATAGTATGAAAACAACCACAATAATTTAATTTTTAAATCACTTTATTGAGGTATGCTTGATATGTAAGAGCTGTAGGTATTTAATGTATACAATTAGCTGAGTTTGAGGGTAAATATACATCTGTGAAACCATCAGCACCATCAAGTTCATACACATATAAATCATCTAACATTTCACCCTGCCCCCTTGATATTATTATTATTATTATTATTTTATTATATGTAGTTATAACACTTACCATAATATCTATCCTTTTAGCAAATTTTAAGCATACAATAATTATTGTTAACTATAAGCACTATATAGAAAATCGACAGAATTATTTATCTTTCATAACTGTAACTTCGTGTTCTTTGACCATCAGCTCCTCATTTCTCCCTATTTGGCAGCCACCTTTCTACTCTCTGTTTCTTTAAGTTTAACTGCATTAGATTACAAATGAAAGTGAGATCATATAATATTTGTCATTCAGTGTCTGGCTTATTTCATGTGGCCTAATGACCTCCAGATTTATCCATACTGTTGCAAATGCCAGGATTTCCTTTGTTTTTAAAGCTGAGTAATATTCCATTGTGTTTATATGCCACATTTTCTATATATATGCATCTGTCAGGTACATTTAGATTGTTTCCATATCTTAGATACTGTGAATAAAGATGAAATGAACATGGGAGTGTAGGTATCTCTTTGAGATCCTGATTTTAATTTCTTTGTGATTTTTTAGTATGTTGAAGTATAGGAAAATATAACTGGTAATTCTGTACATTTTTTTCAATTTAACTGTATAGTTCAATATAGTTATATTGGTACTATGGTTATTTTAGTTATAAATTTTATTTTAGTTATAGTAAACATCTTTAAAAATATGGAATTAAATCAACTCCAAGTATTATTTAACTAGGGACTTCTGTATATTAAATTATTATATGATGCTTTTAATAATTAGAATTTGTAAATTGAATAGAATTTATAGTCACTGCAAGGTATAAATCTTCCATTTCCTATGATTAGATGATTGTTTAAATTAGCCATGTAAACTTCAAAACATAAGGTGATACAGTGAAATTACATTTTTTAATTCCAGATAAAATTCCAGCATTTATAGAGTGAATATTTGGAAGAAACAAGGATAGATGCAGAACTATAAGCATGTAATTTTTACTTTTATTTTAAAAAATTACAAGAGTTACTATTAATAAAAAAGATTAGGTTAGACTGCCTAAATGCCAGTGAAAGATAAATATTGAGGAAAGTGGTTAAGGTCCTGGAGCAACCTGCTGGTCAACAGCTTACTCTCACCTTAAATTACAACTTCAGTTCTTACCAAATCAAGAGACTACCTGCCTCATCTCCTTTTATTCCTTCTTATTTTTATTCCTTCCTCATTACAGGCATGCATTTCTCTTTCACACTCTGTAAACCTACATCCAAAGATGCTAGATTACAGTTAAGTCTTCAAAAACTAAAGGGTGTCTTGTCACATTAATGGAGCCTAGTTTAC
This sequence comes from Ailuropoda melanoleuca, assembly GCF_002007445.2. Lineage (NCBI taxonomy): Eukaryota > Metazoa > Chordata > Mammalia > Carnivora > Ursidae > Ailuropoda > Ailuropoda melanoleuca. The sequence continues at coordinate 126,661,742 of NC_048220.1, read as the reverse complement.
TCTGAACAGTGGAGTGTCTTATCTATTAATTCAACCTATAGGTCTCCTTTAGCCCCCAAAATAATACATTTTTTAAAAGATTTTATTTATTTGACAGAGAGGGAGAGTGAGAGCACAAGCCAGGAGACAGAGGGAGAGGGAGAAGCAGGCTCTCCGCTGAGCAGGGAGCCTGATGTGGGGCTTGATCCCAGGACCCTGGGATCACGACCTGAGCTGAAGGCAGTGGCTTAACCCACTGAGCCACTCAGGCACCCCCAAAATATACATTGTTGATTGGAAACATGGTAATCACTAATGATTTAATTTGTTTAGTGGTGAGGATACAAAATATCAGCAATCCTAAGAATTTACTTACCAATCTCTGGAGATAAAGAAAAAAAGGGTCATCTAGAAGCTATTAGCTTAAACTGAGATAGAGAGAGAGAGACAGAGAAAGGAAAAGAAGGGGAAGATAGGCAGTAAGTGCAGAATAAAGAAGGAAGAAAAGAAGAAAATTGAAAGACAAATCTCAAGTAAAAATGTACTGGTATAATCAGAAATTTAAGATTTAGTCTTCATGAAGAATGAAAAGAAGAAATATTTTCATATATCTTTATGTCAATTTTATAAAGTATTTTTAATTTTGAGCTCTATTGTCAGTGAAGACTAGAAGAATGTTATTTAAATGTTATTTTTAAGTGATGTATCAGTGAAAAATACAAGTATACCATATGAAAAATTATTCAATTATTATTTTAGTGAACTTTAAAAACCATCATTAGCTTTTTTTTTATTTTATAGGATTTTTTAAAAAGATTTTATTTATTTATTCGACAGAGATAGAGACATCCAGCGAGAGAGGGAACACAAGCACAGGGAGTGGGAGAGGAAGAAGCAGGCTCATAGCGGATGAGCCTGATGTGGGGCTCGATCCCGTAACGCCGGGATCACGCCCTCAGCTGAAGGCAGACGCTTAACCGCTGTGCCACCGAGGTGCCCCTATTTTATAGGATTTTAATTTAAATCACTCTGTCATTTATTATAGTTTATCGTGCCGGTAGAGTTTGTGATTAAATACAATTCTTGATGTAATAAAACACAATTTTAATGTTAAATCCATGTATTAAATTGTCTCCAAGTTTATATAAATAGGTTTATTTAACTTTTTCAGGAATAACCATTTAAAATGTGTGTATTTGGGTTAATTTCTCTAGATAGAATGAGATACAAGATTAAATTTTGATAGTTACAGTATTTAATCACCAAAGTGGCTTTGTAGTTTGCTAGAATCATTAAGAACCAAGTAGATTTGTACCTAAGTTATATACTAAATTTAATAGGTCAATTAAAATATTATTTTGATGTGTATATTAGTGAACAGAAATGAGTTTAATGTAAATGAACCTAAAAATGCTATTTATGAATAAGATAAAATTAACAATGAAGGATTTAGATATAAGGTATTTTTATATCTCATTTCTAAACATGGAGTTTAATTCTCAATAATTTTTCTGATTTAAATCAGTGTATGAGAACAGACATAACATAAATTCTTTCATTAGCCCATCGCATTTATTTTGTGTGCTATAAGTTAGCTCTTCATGCATAACAGCTGTTTGACCCCAAACTTTTTGCCCTAAATCTAATGTCTTAAAACAACCACCATTTATTTAGTTTATGAGCTTGTGGCCTGTAAATTTGGTTGGATTTGGCTGAGAATTTTTTTTCTGGTGTCTTGGAACTAAGGTCAGTCTGTGTTCGTGCTCAGTTGTCTGTCAATAACTGTACCATCTGCCAACAGGGCATCAGATTGATGAAACAAGCTTGCCTTATGTTTTCCTCTTTTCTTTCGTCCATGGTATTTCCCATGGCCAACCTCAGGGTTAGTATGTAAGAGCATTACCAAAGGGCGAGGGTATAAAGAAGGGAATGACTTATGGCCATATTTGCATTTTACCATACTGCTCTATCTTACCTGAATGTCCTCTCATGTCCCCACTGCCCTTAATTTGAACAAAAAAGTGTTCCTCTAGGAGGGCATCTAAGTCTGCTTTCCAAAATTTTACTCAGATTCTGACCAACAATGACATCAATCTTAGATCATACTTAATCTCTCCAAATAACAGTCATGTGCAATGTTAAATGTGAAGTGACATGCAATTTACCATATTTATTATACAGTATTTCAAACTGATAAAAGTTACTGAGATTTATTTATTTATTTATTTATTTATTTATTTATTTATTTATTTTCATTTAAGATAGGATATTTTATTCATACCCATAAGGGAAATAGCTTGGGTCTGTAACAAAGTGGAGTGTTTTAAAGCATAGGTTAGTAGTTGTGTATGAGAGTATACACTGCTACGTACAAATTAACTGATCAGAGCACAACTTTTCAATATTTAAAACAGAATATGCTTCCCTGTAAAAGCAGCACCTTTGTGACATTTTTTAATTAGCATTCCTCTCCTTCTTCTTTACCCTCTCCTTCAACAGAATCCCCTCCAAACCTCCTCATAATCCTTCTCAAGGGCAGCCATGTCCTCACGGGCCTGAGAAAACTCTCCTCCTCCATGCCCCACCCACATACCAGTGAACAAAGGCACACTTGGCATACATGAGGTCAAACTTGTGGTCCAGGCAAGCCCAGACCTCAGCAATGGCAGCAGCGTTGCTCAGCATGCACACAACTCACTTTACTTTGGCCAGGTCTCCACCAGATACCACAGAGAGGCAGGAAATTAATGCAGTTTTGAAGCCTGTGGAGCACCAGTCCACAAACTGCATGGTATGCTTGGTCTGGATGGTGGCCATGGCAGCACTGACATCTTTGGGAACCATATCACCACAGTACAACAAGCAGCAAGGTGTGTATTTACCATGGTGTGAGGGTCACATTTCCCCATCTGGTTGGCTTCCTCAAAGATGCATTGGTGATCTCTGCTGCAGAAAGCTGTTCATGATAGGCTTTCTCAGCAGAGATGACATGAGCATATGTGGCCAGAGGGAAGTGGATAATGGGGATAGGGTACCAGGTTGGTCTGGAATTCTGTCAGATCAACATTCAGGGCTCCATCAAATCTGAGTGAAGTGGTGCTGGAGGACAGAATTTGACCTATCAGTATATATATATATATATATATATATATATATATATGTAAAAATGCATATATGTGTATATACACATATATAAAATGCATATATATATAAAATGCATATATATGTAAAAATTTAACGTATAATAAATTTAGCATTTTGAATCACTGATTGGACAGTAGTAATATACAGTGCTTTATATTTAACCCATCCTAAAACACTTTAAACAATTTCAATAAAGTTCATGTAACAGTAATTTACTTTTAGATCAAAACCAAAAAATAATAAAAAGAAGAGAAATGTCTTGGGGAAGTTTTCTTAGTATGACACAAGGCAAAAATTATCAGATTACAAACTCTCACCAGAGAATGGTTTCCATTAAAAAAAATCTACATGTTAAATACATGTTAAGTTTACATGATTATTTTTCATACATGTTAAAAAGAAAATAATGTTCATAGCCAACAAATCCATAATAAAATATAGAATAGTGTATGTGCAAAGATATAAAAAGGTAATTTATAGCAGAAGAAAAAAATGGTAAACATGGGTGAAGTGAAATGTGTTGAAAAATAGAGACATTAAAATGATAGCATTCATTTTGTATTAGTGTTTGAGTATCATTTTAGAAAATATTAAAAAATATATTATTAAATATCAATAATGAGGGGAAAACACACTGTCACAGACTTAATGAGATTTCTAATTGTTAGCATATGCCTTAAGGGGAATTTGGCAATTTCTACTTTTTTGAAGATTTTATTTATTTATTTATTTATTTATTTATTTGATAGTGAGAAAGCACAGAGGGAGAGGGAGAAGCAGACTCCCCGCTGAGCAGAGAGCCTGCTGAGCAGAGAGCCCGATGCGGGGCTTGGTTCCAGGACCCTGAGATGATGACTTGAGCTGAAGGCAGGTGCTCCAGTAATATCTATTAATTTACGAAATGCACATAAACTTTGCAATTTCATGATTGAAACTCATCCTATGTAAGTACATGTATAAGTATTTCTGTGGATTCACACAGATTAATGTAGATCATAGTCTGAATGAATAATTAATGTCATAGTTTATGATAATAAATTCTAATACTCTAATTTATTTAATTAATCATATTTTCACATATTGGCATACTATGTAGTAGGAATACTCATTGTAAAATCATATGCCCTTGCATGTATGTATATATAATAAGTATTATAGAAACATACCATGAACATGACTGAGAACTTATTTTGGGAATAGTGCTTTTGCTGGGGAATTTCACTTTATATTATACTTTTTTTTGTTTTAAATATTTGTAAAATATTTAAAGTTTTATTTTGTGGTAATTGAGTTTTATACTTTATATTAATGAGAATATGGAAAGCATTTATGATGCAGTGTTTACTGACTATAGAGAGATGGCCATTATATTTCCACCAGAGGTTAACAAAATATGTATACTGTATAAGTATAAAAACAATTACTTTAACCTTATACATTTCCCTAGTTCTATGGATCACTAAAGCAGATACTTCCAGTATATAGAAGTGTCTGCTTCTGAAAATAGCAATTTAACCTGTTTCCATTCATATATAGTATCCCCTTCTTCCCTCTTCCTATTCAGTTGCTTTTGGGCCCGGTTGAATTCTCAGAATCTTTATGCAAATGTAACTCCATTTATTACCACATCTTTTATCCAAAATTACCGAACGTTCCTATGGAAACCATCACTTACACATTTGCTCCATTGCCTATAGAGCCAGGGCCACTATTATGTAATGAATACTTGCCTAATATTTGCTTAAAACAATTTTTATTTTCTAGTGACTTAATCAGTGCTTTCTTGTAAGCCTACCAATGGTTACCCAACTAAGCATTAAAAATACAATATAGTTCGTTAATGCACAAGAATTATTGGAGAAAAGTTATCAAATTTCAGGGTTAGGAATTTAGATAAAGTATTAAAATCATATCTGTACTTTATCAATTACTGATTAATAAGTAAGCCAGGAAAATGCAAGTCACACTCTATCAGAATAATTCGTAGGAATGTGAATATATATGCACAATATTATTGGATTAAAAATCATTTCTAGAAAAGGGCAAAACTAAATTTACATAGTGATTTTCATCATAGAACTTTCCCTTTGAGTCTTCTCATCAACTAGGATAAAAATGTATTGTTAAAAAAGTTTTATAAACCAAAGGCTTAGGGTTCATGTAGTTTTGATTTCTAGCTCCTTCATTTATTTCTGAAATACTTTCCTTTTCCTCTCCTAATTCTCTTCTCTCTTATATCTATTTTCTATGGCCTCTTTTTTTTTTTTTAAAGATTTTTTATTTATTTATTAGACAGAGATAGAGACAGCCAGCGAGAGAGGGAACACAAGCAGGGGGAGTGGGAGAGGAAGAAGCAGGCTCATAGCTGAGGAGCCTGACGTGGGGCTCGATCCCATAACGCCGGGATCACGCCCTGAGCCGAAGGCAGACGCTTAACCGCTGTGCCACCCAGGCGCCCCTCTATGGCCTCTTAACTATTATAAATTAAGAGAAGGAGACTCAAACAGTTATGTGCCTTATCCAAGGTCATAGACTTCAACATGTGCCAGAAATAAAGTGTGGATTCAAGCATGGTTAACTATAAAATTAGCAATTTATCTGATATATTCAGGAAAGACTGATTATGGACAATATTCATCTACTACTTAGAGAAATAATTAGGCTACTAGAGAAATATTAAGGCTATTTTTTCATACAAAAGTTTTATATTTACTGTTTGTTTGAAATACTTGGAATATAGCAGTGGCCACACAGAGCCAAAAATACATATATTTCATATGTTTTTAGTTCTCATATTTAGGAAAGATTTTGTCACATTTTGTTTAACATATTAGGACGACTGTTGTTAAATCTCTGAAGTAGGAATCTAAAAAAAAAATGTTATAGTACCTGGAGGATCTAAGATATATGCAAGTAACACTTTGTAAATCATTACATTTATTCAGTAGGTAATTTTAAAGTGCTTTTCCTTTTATTCCTGTAAAGCCAATTTACAATTCCATTTTATAAAAATAGTTTTTTTTCATTTTTTTTCTTTATTTTTAATTTTTTTTATTGATTTTTTTTATTATATTATGTTAATCACCATACAGTACATCCCCGGATTCCAATGTAAAGTTCGATGCTTCATTAGTTGCGTATAACACCCAGTGCACCATGCNCAGTGCACCATGCAATACGTGCCCTCCTTACTACCCATCACCAGTCTATCCCAATCCCCCACCCCCCTCCACCTGAAGTCTTCAGTTTGTTTCTCATAGTCCATAGTTTCACATGTTTCATTCCCCCTTCTGATTACCCCCCTTTTCTTTATCCCTTTCTTCCCCTACCGATCATCCTA